>NW_028186716.1:48581-121533 GCF_003343005.1 Rhea americana | reverse complement strand
GACTTCCACCCTGCAGGACCTCTCCCAGGAAGTTCAAGGTCTGCAGAGATCTTTGGAGAGCATGCAGGTGTCCCTGCAGCGTGACCGCCAGCACTCCGCAGCAGACCTGGAGGGCATAAAGTSCCAAGTGGAGAAAGCAGCGCAGGGCTCCTGGTCCGAGAGCAACGTGGCAGAGCTGGAGAGCAAACTAGGTGAGCAAGGACATCTTYGGTGCGGTGGGCCTTCACCTCCCCAAAGCTGGAAAGGTGTACTCTAGCCACAACGTCCTCTGAGCTGCTTCTGGGCACRACCATGCAAGTAGCGGAGAATCGCAAGCCCTCCCCGAAAGGGTGGCTCCTGGGCCATACTGCCCAGCGCTGTCCGCATGAGGAGACGGGAAGCACAGGTGCCCAAGCTCCCTCTCCATGCCCTCCATTTGGAAGGCAGTGTGTAATGTGGGCTCTCCACTAGTCTTTTGTATGGCACACAGTTTTGAAAACAAGTCTCACTGGTTTCATCTTTTTTTGCCATCTCCTAGTAGCTAGTCTGTGTGCTCCCTTCATCCTCCAGGAGATAAACCACCTGTGTTTACAATGTCAGAATATCTTGGAGGGTGGGTAATTCGTGTTTCTGCCTTGACAATGACCAGGACCTTTTCTCGTTATGTATTCCTCCCTTGGTTTCCAATTGTATTAAAGCCGATGCTAAAAGAGCAAGCCTTTCCCAGTTTCCCAACGAGTTTCCTGTTCTGCAGAATGACACTGGATCTTTTAGTATACTTCCCTACTTATAGAACAAACACATTTCTGCAGAACAGCACAGTCTATATGGGCCATGTATGGGCTATGTATTAACTGAATGAAGGCTGGGACTTCTTGACTTATCTACTTATTGCCTGCTTAATTTTTTTCCCCACAGAATTTGTCAAAAGGCAGCGTTACACAGGTAAGTATAAAGCTGATGGTGAACGTAAATTCTTAGAGATTACATGCAACTCTAGAAAGCATATGCCTGCTAATCAATTCAGAGAATAATAATCACGGTTTTATCACTTTTCCTTAGTCAAATCCTGCCAAGACTCTTACCATTTTGGCAACAATGTGGGAGTTTCCTGTATTAGCTACTCTAGCGCCTGTCTCCCATCCTGTTTCTATCCTCTTAGGAATTTTAGGATAAGTATCTATAGCTTATCTTTCTCCACTATATGTGCAACTCCTTAACCTTTAGATCCTTGCTAGAAACCTTTCAGATGTCTATCACATACATACATCAGCTGGGTAAACTGAAATAAGAAACTTTTATTCATCGCTGGAGTGTTGGAGCTCAGTATTCTTTTCTAATCTGTATTGATAAGTACCCTAATCTGGTCAGAAGAAACTACTGAAAGTTTTGCAAAACCTCTGCAGTATTTCACAGGAGTTAATTGTGGCATCTGAACTAAATTCCAAAAATCCCTCTCCAGATGAAGTGTCATTGCAGGGTAGGTGGAAAGAACAAGCCCGTTGACTGTCTTATACCTGTTTCAGCCCAGCAGGTCACAATAAAGGACAGGGAGAAGTTTTGTGAGCAGCTGGGGTTATAGGATTATTGCAAGCACCATTTAAATCAACTCATGAGCTTCACAGTTCAGTAATTTAAGCATTTGATCATGCTAACATAGAACAGGTTAAGCTGGAAAACTCACCACTACTGCAGGATCTTGAAAGATTTTTCAGGTTTCCCATGCCTCTGAGTGCCTGTATCATGACCCACAACTTGGAGATTCCAACATACACCATTTATACCAGCATACATAGAGTTTTTATTCCCTCCAGCATAATTCATGCTAGGCTCTCTTCCAGTTTATGAGCTTTTAAGCACACAAACTGCACACTTTGGAAACTTTGGACCTATATTTTACTATTTCTTGTGGACTATTGCATAGAGGAGTATCTGCATTGATTTCCAGGTGGTTTTCAGCTGTTTACAGGGTTGATTAGTTGAATATCTCAACAACTACAACTTATGTTTATGTCATACCATTCTTCCTTTTGGGCATTATGATTTCATGTCTACACTTTTGAAAAAGGTTGGCATGATTATCTTTTTTTTTTCTTTTTTTTTCTTTTTTTCTTCCAAAGAGAAAGTAACACCTGGCCCCTTTTCTCCCCTTATCCCTACTGACTTTCAAAGAAGAAGAAAGAAGGTATTAACTCCACATGCTCCTCCTCGGTGCTGAATGTTCAAGCCACAGGAACGTCTATTGGGTTCTTTGCATTTCATGCATGCTGGCTGGCTGCTCACTCAGCAGCCTCCCAAAGACAGCAACAGAGGGTCATGGGAGTTATTAGGGAGGAGAGGGGGAGAAGCTACAGGAACCCTGAAGCAGGAGGCTGCCTAGGGTACAGAAAAGTGGAGGGGGTGGGGGTGGCAAATAAAGAGGTGTATGGGAACAAAGCACAAAAAGCCTCTGAAAAGCAGACTGCATGACTTTTGCTACTTAAGGAATGATTTGATTGTTGCAGTTGATGTCACCCTGGATGCTGACACGGCTCATCCCAGACTGGAAGTCTCTCAAGATGGGAAGAGTGTGAAAGATACTGGCACTATCAGAAATGTGCCCAGGACAGAGAAGAGATTTGATTCCCACCTCTTTGTTTTGGCAAAGGAAGGATACRCATCTGGGAAATACTATTGGGAAGTGGATGTTGGAAAGAGGAGAAACTGGGATGTGGGCATTGCCCGGGAGCCCGTGACTCGTGAGGGGACACTGACTCTGTCCCCAGAGAATGGCTTCTGGGTCATAGGGTTAGTGGATGGGCAAGACTATTGGGCCCGCAAAGTTCCTTGGACTCGTTTGGCTGTGAGTGGRAAACCCAGAAAGATTGGGATCTTCCTGGATGTCTCAGCCAAGCAGTTGTCATTTTATAATGTTCACAAGAAAACAGTTGTGTACACTTTCACCTTTGACAGAGACAGCAGCCAGGAAGAGAAGTTCTTTCCCTTCTTCTCTACAGGGTCCACTGCTACAAAGCCTGACACTGAGCCATTGAAAATAGTCCAGGGGTTTGATGATGATGAATAGTGCACTCTTCATCATGTAGGTCTAGCATGTAGAGCCACTGATCACATTGCTCTGTTGTCAGACTTCTGTCCGTCTGGGAAAGTGAAGTGTTCTCAGAAATAATTATATTTTTAAGCTGGTGTATTTTTCCTCTTATTTTGTTTTCCTATTTTTTTTTTTTTTTCGTGTGAAGGGAGGGAAAAGAGCAACTCTTTCACTTTTACTCCCCACCTGTAGTATTTTCCTGATAATCAAATGACTCAATATCCAAGGGTGTGCTTAACTTTTAAGTGGCAATTGCTGATGAAAAAAAAACTTTAAATTTTTAATTTCTTTTCTCAGAGATTTTGAATGTTTATGGAAGTTGTGTATCACTAGAATAATGTCAACCTTTTAATTCTGTCTGGCTCTAATGTAACCGAATAATGTCCCATGTTCTACATGGTCAGGATACATTGTTTGTTTTTGAGTACCTTCTGTTACAGTTAAATATTGAAGAACAACTGTGATATCCTTGCTCAGAATTCGATTATGTTTTTAACACACATATAAAGAGCTCAATCGTATTCATCATGGAGGAAGAATCCTCCTGCAGGAATGTTCCTCTCTTTGCTGCTGTTCACCATGTCCTGACTCACTCAGCTCCTAAATTCTGTCTTTGAAGCGGTATCTGAGGTTGGCCTTTGAAACTTACCCTTGAGTTCCCCATTGCTCCTGCGCCCCACAAAAAAATACTGTATTGGTGATTCCTAGTGAAATTATCCTCCCTTCTACTAAGTTATTACATAAAATCTCTGGCAGACATATCTAAATGAATTATTCAGAGATGCAATCTCAAGAAGTAGTGGTGGTCTTTATTTTTCCAGGCAAATCTTGGGGCTGCAGCAGGGCCCTGCATGTGTGATACACTTCCTTTCCTACCATTTTTCAGAAGTGAATAAGCTATCTCTCCACTCTACATGGTGGCTTCTGGGACTCCTGCTCTGGGACTCTAAACTCCTCATCAGTTGCCAAAATCTGAGGTACAGATCAGAACAGAAGTCTTTCAGAGAACATAGGCCATTTCAGAAATCATTTCTTTAACTGAGAGTCAGAATTAGAAAATTAATGTTGATCTGCCAATGTTGGGGTAGACTGAATGGTATCACTGCCACATCTTGATCATTTAATATAGGCACCCAAACACAGTTCAAATGCAGAAGAGCATCCCAATCCTTGCAAAGGATGCCTCTGACAAGGACCTAAGCCCTATCCAGGAAACACTGGCATCCTAGACATAAATATCACACTGGTACTGCAGTTAAGAGGTGTGTGGGGAGGAAGATGATTTTACCTCTGCTACAGCACTGAAGGGGCCATACAGAGAAGACAGAATTACTGAATGCCTTCTTTGCTTCAGTCTTCACTGCATAGGGCAGCCCTCAAGAACCCCAGAGCCTGGAGACAAGGGAGAAAGTCTAGAGAAATTGTTTCTCTTGATCAGGGAGGATCAGGTTAGAAATCTTTTGCACAAACTTGACATTCACAAATCCATTGACCCTGATGGGATGCACCCACGGGTACTGAGGGAGCTGGTGGATGTTGTTGCCAGGCCATCCTTCATCATCTTTGAAAGGCCCTGGAGAACTGGAGAGATGCCTGAGGACTGGAAGAAAGCCAATGTCACTTCGGTCTTCCAAAAGGGCAAGAAGGAGGACCCAGGTAACTCTAGGCTGGTCAGCCTCACCTCCATCCCTGGAAAGGGAATGGAACAGCTCATTCTGGATATCATCTCCAGACACATGGAGGAAAAGAAGGTGATCAGGARTAGTCAGCATGGATTCACCAAGGGGAAATCCTCCTTAATCAACCTGACAGGCTGGCCAGCCTAGTAAAGAGGACTTTAAACTAGGTAGGAGAGGGGAGGGGGAGTGTCATACAGACAAGGTAGACAACAAAACACAAGTTGGGTTGTGGGGGCCTCCAACGGGTACATGCAGCTGGGGATGTGTATTTGGGACATGGCTATGGGCGACCCCTGTACACCCTTCCTGGGAAACCTGCAGGCATGACCACCTCTTTAAAATGCATGTATACCAACACACACAGCATGGGGAACAAACAGGAGGAGCTATAGATCTGTGTGCAGTCGCAGGGCCATGATCTCATTGCAATCACAGAGACATGGTGGAATAGCTCACATGACTGGAATGCTGTCATGGATGGATATATGCTTTTTAGGAGAGACAGGCCAGGAAGGCGAGGTGGTGGAGTTGCTCTTTATGTGAGAGAGCAACTGGAACTCATTGAGTTCTGCCTAGGGGTGGAGGAGGAGGCTGTCAAGATCTTATGGGTAAAGATCAAAGGGCAGGCTAGCATGGGGRACACTGTTGTGGGTGTCTACTATAGGCCACCTGACCAGGAAGAGGAAGTTGATGAGGCCTTCTATAGACAACTGGAAGTAGACTCACGACCACAGGCCCTGGTTCTCATGGGGGACTTTAACCACCCTGATATCTGCTGGAAGGACAACACAGGCACAAACAGTCCAGGAGGCTCCTGCAATGCGTTGATGATAACTTCTTGTTGCAAATGTTGGAGGAGCCTACAAGGAAGGATGTCCTGCTGGATCTTGTCCTTACCATCAGAGACGGACCGGTTAGAGATGTGAAGGTTGGGGGCAGCCTTGGCTGCAGTGACCATGAGATGGTGGAGTTCAGATTCCTGCAGGAAAGAAGCAAGGCAACAAGCAGGATTGCAACCCTGGACTTCAGGAGAGCGGACTTTGGGCTCTTCAGAAACCTACTTGGAGGAATCTCATGGATTAAGGCCCTGGAAGGAAGAGGGGTGCAGGAGAGCTGGCTAGTATTCAAGCATCACTTCCTCCAAGCTCAAGAGCGGTGCATCCCTCTGAGTAAGAAGTGCAGCAAAAGGGGCAGGAGACCTGCATGGGTGAGCAAGGAGCTCTTGGCCAAATTCAGACAGAAGAAGAAAGTACACAGAATGTGGAAGGGGGGAACAGGCTACTCAGGAGAATTATAGGAATGCAGTCAGAGTACGTAGAGATGCTGTGAGGAAGGCTAAGCCCTGTTGGAATTGAGTATTGCAAGGAATGTCAAGGACAATAGGAAGGGCTTCTTCAGACACATCAGCAGCAAGAGGAGGACTAGGGAAAATGTGGGCCTGCTACTGAATGGGGCAAGGGCCCTGGCGACAAAGGAGACAGAGAAGGCAGAATTACTGAATGCCTTGTTTGCTTCAGTCTTCACTGCTAAGGGCAGCCCTCAAGAATCCCAGAGCCTGGAGACAAGGGAGAAAGTCCAGAGAAGGGAAGACTTTCCTTTGGTTGAGGAAGAAAGGATTAGAGACATTCTGGGCAGGCTAGACATCCACAAATCCATGGGCCCATAAGGGATGCACCCACGGGTACTGAGGGAGCTGGTGGATGCTATTGCCAAGCTGCTTTCCATCATCTTTGAAAGGTCCTGGAGAACTGGAGAGGTGCCTGAGGGCTGGAAGAATAACAGGCTGGGTAGATGAGGGGAGAGCAGTGGGTGTTGTATACCTTGACTTCAGTAAGGCTTTTGACACTGTTTCCCATAACATCCTCCTAGATAAGCTCAGGAAGYGTGGGTTAGACGAGTGAATAGTGAGGTGGATCAAGAACTGGCTGAATGGCAGAGCACAGAGTCCAACAGTCTATTTGGAGGCCTGTGGCATCCCCCAGGGCTCAGTACTGAGTCCCATCCTGTTCAACTTATTCATCAACGACCTGGATGAAGAGACAGAGCGACTTCTCTGCAAGTTTACTGATGATCCCAAGCTGGGAGGGGTGGCTGATACACCTGAGTGCTGTGCTGCCATACAGAGACCTGAACACGCTGGAGAGTTGGGCAGAACAGAGCCTCCTGAGGTTCAACAAGGGCAAGTGCAGAGTCCTGCACCTCAGGAGCAATAACCCTAGGCACCAGCACAGGCTGGGGGCTGACCTTCTGCAGAGCAACTCTGCRGAGAAAGACCTGGGAGTACTGGTGGATGACGGACTGACCACGAGCCAGCAATGTGCCCTTGTGGCCAGGAAAGCCAAAAGTCTCCTGGGGTGCATAAGGAAGGTTGTTGCCAAGGGAGTCAACAGGTCAGGGGAGGCGTTCCTACCCCTCTACTCAGTCCTACTGAGGCCTCATCTTGAGTACTGCGTCTAGTTCTGAGCTCCCCAGTACAAGGGAGATGTGCAACTGCTGGAAAGAGTCCAGCATAGGGCTACAGAGATGATTAGAGGACTAGAGCACCTCTCTTATAAGGAAAGGCTGCAAGAGCTGGGCCTGTTTAACCTGGAGAAGAGAAGCCTGAAAGGGGATCTTATCAATGTGTATAAGTACCTGAAGGGAGGGTGTCAAGGAGATAGGGCCAAACTCTTTTCATTTGTCCCATGCGACAGGACAAGAGGCAATGGGCAAAAACTGAAACACAGGAAGTTCCATCTAAATATGAGGAAAAACTTCTTTCCTGTGAGAATGACAGAGCATTGGAAAAGGTTACCCAGAGAGGTTGTGGAGTCTCCTTCTCTTGTGATATTTCAAATCTGCCTAGACACGATCCTGTCTAACATGCTCTAGCCATGGCCTACACCGCTCTTGTGGTCCCTTCCAACATGAGTGATGCTGTGATGTCTTCGCTGAGGAAAGGGGGTTTGAAAAGGAGGAGACATCTAAACAGATTTTGCCGTCTGTTGCCCTAATATACATCTGYAGCAATCTAGCACCTGGCCTCTTCCGAAGGTGGGAACCTAAAAAAATCATGTAGAGTAGATGAGCTTCCTGTGTGCAAAAAAAAAATCAGCTTTGTTTCCAGCCTGATATTAACCAATATAAGCTGAAAACAAATCATGTTATATGCAGAGACTTTACAAGAAGACTGTCATTTACGGATAAAGGAAATGAGCTCCTAAAAGAGGAAGATCCTTCAGCCACATTGGGTTTGGATCAATACAAAAACCTCATCCATACAACACGTGTTGGTCTGTTAGGATGTGTACAGGCTTTGCCTGATTGCACAGCTTACCAGGATCTACAGATAATGAAGCTCAAATGTGATCCAAATATCAGATACATATGATTCAGTGAGAATGTCACAGAAACACAGCGAAGATGAGGTTGAAATGGTCCTCTGGAGAGCATCCCCTTGTTTTCTAAATGCTGTCTATTTCTATTGTACTGTTTGCAACACCTGGGGCAGTGACTCACATATCCTCCTTTGAGAGCTACAGAATTCCCTTAAAGATGTATATGATTAGGAGCGTTGGAGGAATGGTGAAGTGAGAAGAGCAAGTGCTATGAAACCCTTTCCTGAACCTCATCTTTATCACAACGGACTTCTATTTGTTCCTGTGTTAAAACAACCTCCTCTTCAGAAATCAACCACATTATACTCATTGGACATACTGCAATGAAATCACGTAAAGAATCTTCCTTTTTCTAATGAAGCTTTCAAATCATGCCCTGCATGCACGGTCTCCCCTACTCACTGACACTAACTTGAAGAATATTTGGAAAAGACCTACTTTAAGACAAGTAAAGGAAAGCACAGACAGGAGTAAAGACAGGTAATTCAAGCTGAAAAAAAAACTGATTTTATTCATTAGATTAAAAGCAAAGAGGTAAACATCTGACAAGTGAATGATAAGTCTGAGTGTCAATGCAGTTCCAGTGTATATTAAAGAACCTGACAGATCAATTCAGAGTGCTAATAGAGATTGATCTTAAGAGTTCTTAAAATGATGAAGAAGTTCTATACGCAAATAATAGGACAAGTCTCTGTTCMAAGCTCTGAGCACATCAACATCCACATTTAAATTCAAGGAAGACAATGAGGTTGGGCAATAACCAGACAAAGCCATCCTCATTTTTCTATGAGCTGTTAGAAATCCTCTCTTCTCCAAAGTACATTCTACTTCCTTCTGCAGAAAAAGTTGATACTGATACTGCAATATCAACCAGTTCTTCAGAAGGTTTGTTTAGGCCGATATTCACACTGCTCACTCATTTTTTATCAGATCCTACTTACAATGCAGGAATGACTCTCACGGGAAATGGTTCTTTACCTTACTAAAGTGGATGAAACAAAGTATTGTATGTAATGATCCAGATATGTTTAATATATTTTTCTTCCAGTATAAAATGAATCATCTTCATGATAATTTAATCTTATTAGACTATACTTTAATTTGAGTAATTTAAATAGTGAATATTCCAAAGCTGCAATTCATGTCAAGGTAAAATGATGCAGTGCTTGTGATGATTTACTGAACTGAGTTTGATTAGAAAGGTTTATGTTATGTGGTAAGATATGTTATGCTATATGAGCTATTAAACTTGTGTTCATTTTAATTGAAATTTTAACCTGTTTGTGGTGAAAATTCACACTTATATCCAATGTATAGAGAACATATGCACACAAAATATGAGAAAGCCAGTAAACGATCACTAAATTACCACAGTTATGCATCCCTAAATACACAGGCTCTAAAAACATTCAGCATTAGTTTTTAAAAAAAGCCTAATGACTTAGGGTGATGTACGATTATATTGACTTGAAAATCTTGGAAGAGAGTATCTGGAACTGAGTTCATTAACAAGTTCTTTATTTTGTGTTTTTCTCAATAGTGGCCTTTACTAATTATTTACTATTCCTTTCGGGAGCTGTAACATGGGACAGAACAAAAGGATTGCCCACAAAGGCAGGTCTGTCAGCACCCTACAAGAGAATTCACTAGCTACTCTTCTTTAGGGTACATTTTCAGTGGCTCAGGATCTGGTCTTGCAGTAGTGATACCTGCAGAGAAGAAGGGATAGAGCTTCCCTTTCCTACCATCACCTTCAGTGGTGCTGAAAGTGTACATAAGAATTTGGCTGTGGATATCATAAATGATAGCTGCTTGTTTGTGATATCCGAGAATATCCCAATCTTTTGCGATTTCTTCCTCACAATTGTGTCCAAGGTTCAGTATGGGCCCAATAGTCTCTCCCATCAGCTAGTGCTATGACCCAAAAGCCATTTTTAGGGCAGAGAGTCAATATCCCTTTTCTACCCACTGATTCAGAAGCTACTCCCAATTCCCAGTTATTTTTATTCCCCACATTTACTTCCMAATAGTGTTTACCAGACGTGAAGCCTTCAGTCGCCAAGACGGAAGTGTGGGAGTCAAACCTTGTGCTGTTGGTGGCCACCTTTCTAACTKTCCCTGTATCCCTTACACTCTTCCCGTCTTCAAACACTTACAGTCTAGGGTGAGCTGTGTCAGCATCCAGGACGATGGTGTCTGCATGGAATCACAAATCATCTTATAAACTCTGCCCTGCCATATGAGAACCAATCAAGTAACCTGAATCAACCTCAAAAGGAAAAGATCAAAAAAAAAGTGTCCTTTTCCACAAATTCACTAAATTTCCTGCTCCTTCTATCACTGTCAAGACCCACTAACTGTCTAAATGAGCATGTCATTGTTTTACTGGCTCCAGCATTAAAAGGGAATAAAGTTGAGGTTCATACTTGAGGTTTGTCACCAATGTAGACATGCAACTGTGCATACGTGACCCTCTGAGACACAGTAATATTAAAGTGCATTAATCACTGCATAATTACTCTGATATGGTAGACTGGCAAAAGAGAGAGAGAAAACAAAGCAAATGAGACCACTCACCTCTGGGAYTTTTTTTCGAATGTAAATTAAAATTGTGAGAGCAAGAACATAATGCARGATTCCCCCCCTTACCAACAAGTTAAAATGCTCTCACCTCTCAACAACATTTTTCCAGGAAGTCTGTAGATGAAGAGACATAGCAGCAAATTAATGAAATAGGAAGGGATTAGTTCTGAAAAGCCTTCTCATACAATTCACCTTGCAGTACAGCTATTCACTGTATCAAATACCTAGTTATGAATACAACGTATCAGGATGCATGCCTTTTCTGTCTCCAAAGTCTTCATCCTTATTCAAAGAATAAGGGCTTTTAGAGAGGCAGCTGTATGCTACCATCAAACCATACACCAGCCTTCAGCTGTGTTCTGCTCTACTCGATCCTTGCAGTATCAGAAATGCAGGGTACACCTTCCCTGTCACTACAAAGAACTAATTATTAGGAATAAATAATAATAATTTTGAAACTTATGACTATGATAGACATCTTCTATCAGAATTTTTTATTAAATCATAGAAGAAAATCTCCAAAATCCTTTCCACTAAAGTAAAGTACTAATGGTCCAGGATTTCCTGACTGCAGAAGACATTTGCTATATGCTTCATTTGCACAGTGCAAACTGCATCAAGGATCAAAAAAACTTACCAGTTCTTTTTCTCAAGTCTTCTGCAAGAGATTAGAAATTATTTTGGTATACAGAATAAATAAAATTAAAATAGATTAAATTAAATTAAATGAGATTTACTTTAGTGTGTCTGGTAAGAAAGAGGAATGTGGATAGTTCTTTGAGCTACAGGGAGACTTTTGATGAACCAGGAATAGAAAAAGAAGCCAGCACTAAACTGCCAACTAGCAGAGCAAGAACAGAATTGGAATCAGACAAGAATGTCAGGCAACCTGAGAAAGAGCAACTAGTGAGGAAATAGGAGGAGTGATTTGAAGAGCTAGTGTCATCCTCAGGGCAGGCTAACAGACCATATTGCAAGGTCAGCACCAATGAAGCTAGGCGAAAAAGCAGCTGATACTGTTTTGAATTATTTTTGATTCTTTTTTTTTTTCTATTTAAGGATTAGTCCTTTAAAAACAGTACTTATAGGATAGATGTTCACTTACCTTTCTCCTTATCATTTTTTTCTAGAAGAAAAAGAAAAACCTAAACAAAAAAACCACAGGTAATGTTTCAGCTTCTGTTTGTAATTCTTTAAAAGATGCTATGTGTCACAAGAAGCATCAGCTCAGACAAAATGCACAGACACCAGGATCTTCAGCCTTTGCACTCCTTTTGAAACTGAACTTTGTAGCTGCTAAGAAGGGGGAAAAAAGATTGCCATGGGTCTCATGGGACAGTACCAGATCATTTGAAGATGCTTAAGGAGGTCTGTGAGACTGAATGATGTTTGTGATTAAGCAGGTGCCTGTAAGAATGCAGGTTCTACAGTGGCCCACCCTGCCTGCACAAAGTTAGTCTGTTTGTACTGGGAGTTCACATTCAGTCTTGCTGCTGGCTTCACTTGGGGAAGAGAAACAGTAGCAGCCTCACATCGAGGGGAAAGGAGCTTAGGTATCTCTTGAGCCCTGTCCTGCACCAGATATGGTGATCCATAACATCGATTCTTAGCAGTAAGCCAGGACCAAAAACTAGAAATCTATGTCATGGACTAATTTTCTGATGCAAACCTGAGTGTATGTAATTGTATCTGTTCCTGGAGTGGTGTGTGTAATGCAAGAAATAAATTATATGAGGGAAACACCTGATTCCTCCTCCAACATAATTCTGAACTGCAAAGCRTCAAGAGCACAAAATAGTGACCATATATCATGTTACTAGCAGAGACACTAGACAGGGATTGTACAGACTTACCTAATATTGCAGTCACATTTTCTGTAAGAGAGTGAAAAACATTTTAGTGAGTACATATCCTATTCCTGAGTTTCAAAATGTTTCTAATAGCACAATCTGACCTCCCAGAGAATGCTACTGCATTCAAAAGGGATCCGGTAGGAAATGGAAGTTCTCAACAATATTAGTTTAAAGCAGAGTCATGCACAATCTTTCACAACGGCTTTCTGAGATCCTAGTTTAGCAGGACACATCTTCTACACCCCCTAAGAATGAGGAGGTGAATAAGACATATTTCTTTGCTCTTTACTAATTTGTGAGAGTAGTGAACAGTGGAATAGTGTCATGGTTCCTACCTTCATTTTTATTGATGAGTCTCTCTTAAAAGGAAATCAGAATAGAAGACAGAAGATTCCAGTTATTACTCCTTCATTCATCAAAGAAAATAACAGCTACAAAACTTGAAAGGTGCCTGTATAAGTTGATCACCCAGGTGTCCTATGCATCCATGAAGAGATAAAGTCACTTCCAGGGACAATTTCACCTTTCTTGTGCCCCCTGCTTTCCACCTGTCTCATACGAGAACAGATGCCTCCTCAAGTTGCCATCTGATGACAAATGGAAGTGTAAGACTAGATTCACTTGCCCATTCACAGGTATTCAGAGCCTTTTGAAGAATCTACTAAGAGATTACAGGTAACCACATGGATCTCCATAAGAACTAAGCAGGTTATCTTAGGACATCTGAAATGGCACTAGCGTATTTATATTTGTGCAAGTGAGTCTCAAACTTTGGTGATAACGGGAGTTTAGAGACCTCAGCCGTATATAGACATTGGTACTTGGATGCCAAATTTTAACTGTTGTAATCTTGAGGTAAATTGTGACTCTCAGTTAGGATATCTACATGTAGGTGCATAAAACCAGTACAGTCAAGAGATCTAATGAACACAGCCAGCAGTGTACAACATTGTTTGAGTGACCATTGCAAATGCTTCCTCTAAGGTGAGCAGAATTGCTCTGAAGTTTTCATTGACTGTGTTGATCAGAGCAGGATTGCTTGCCCAAGCTGTGGAGTGTGCTGCCACTGAAATGCACTAGGGTATTGCAGACATCCTCCAAGATGGCAAACACAATTCATAACTTACTGTCTTCTGAAGATAGTACATATGGAGGCCAGGAAGGATATAACACTAAGTCTGCAGTGAAATTAGATGTTAGAGCCACTGAATTTATCTCTAGATTTCCATTAATTACAGGGAAGGGCATGGCCATTTCAGTCTGAAATTAGATCAAGCTGAATCCCACTATAGCTTTTTTAATTAGGACTTGAAATCTCCCACATCAACTCTGTATAGATGCCATGATCACAAATGATGCATTCAAGTCTGGGAGAGGGACTATGCTGCTTCTTCTTCTTCATCTCCTATTCCAATTCCAGACCACACACTCACCCTAGGTAGTTTAAACAATATAAAAAAAGTATCAATTTAAGTCTTACCTCTGTAGGATGAGTCTCAGGCACATGCAATACTTGCAAAATCTCTCATGCACTGTTTAACTGTGAAATTACAGTTTTACTCCTCACTTCTTTGAACACTTGCAGTGAACACACACTTGGACACCCAAAAAAGTATGAACAATGACACGTACAATTGTCAAACTTCACTTTGCTCTATCTCACACTTACCTCTTTCAGGATCTTTTGAAAGGAATCCTGTAAAAAGACCAGAGATAATAAGAAATTACACAGTGGAAGTAAAAACAACTTAAGAACAGTTCCCTGCAGGCTGAACCTGACTTCCCTGGCATGGCCAGGAGAAAGTGTGCCTGTTCCGTCAATGTTGTTAGGCACTTCCCTGGGCCTTTGTATTCTTCACATGATCTGATAGGATAGATGGTCTCTCCAGACTGAAATTTTAATGTCAAGCTAACCCTTGTCTCTGGTGAGAAGGAAGAGGATGAAAATTGGAACTACGGCTGCTTTTCATGTCTCAGCCCAGGCCCATGACCAGTGCCCATACGCCACAAGGAAAGGATGGGGAGAGTGAACTTTGGCTCCAACACCTTATCATCTGCAATCATTCATTGTTCACCTGTCTAGGTGTGAACCAGTTGCTCCTTGCTAACCCACCACCCTCTCCTGGAAGCCAAGCCAATAAATATGAGACGAAGGCAGCAGAGTTTGGCTTTATGCTATAAGTACATTAACAGGCTGCCAATGTGGGAGAAAATGTCCATACCTGAACAAYAGCAAAAGAGGAACACAACGGCAAAGAGACTGAGAATGCAGGCTATAACAACAAGAACTATCAGGATGGTATGGTCAGCTTAGATCCATCTGGATACATCAGGATTCTCTGGGGAAAATAAGACAAGATACGGTCTGAAATCTTTGAAAGTACAAGTCGCCAAGACTCATCTACTCAACAGACAATTTATTTATTCAATAAATAACATTCATGGGCTACTGAGATAATTTTTATTTGTGTGTTTCCCAAAATCTGAAATAAACCCCATGCCAGCTGTTTCAGTGTGACTGTAGGCAGCTACAGTAGAGTGCATCAGAGCAGCCTAGTGAACTATTGGAGCTTTGAATATGGAACTCATGGAATGGAGGAGATGATAGAGTAAGAGAACTTGCAGACCACAGAATGGAGATGCAGCTAGGAAGAAGAAAGAAGAGGATGAAGAGGGAAGAAGAGAGAAGGCAGTAGCAAGTTCAAAATCCTAAGAGACAGCTGGAGAGAGCAGCCTTTGTGGATGGCAAGAAAGATCCGTCTGAGTTCCCCTGGGCCAGAACCCAGGCCATCAAGACCAGAGCAAGCAAACATCAAGTAAATACACCTGAATATAGGAACCTAAATGCAAGTGTTCAAATGCGATCTTAAACCAGGATTCAGTACAAGACCCACTGGAACCCCATGTCCTGTTTAGGATGCCACAGAGAAAGTGCAGTACTTGACAGCACCTCAAATGAAATTAGATGCTTCACTTTATGTAATTAAAGCCAGCCCTTACAGTACTCTTTCCCAGAGTGGACAATAGAGGATGACTGCAGGCAAGAATAAAAACAAAGCAAGTACATGATGGATGTTGTGAGTCCTCTGAGAAGATACAAGGATGAGACGTTTACCTGCACAGGAGATCTGGAACAGAAGCTTGACACAGAAGAAACACCACAATCCAAGACTGCTCATCTGCCCAACTGTTTCTTGTAATGCTCTCAATAAATCTGATCTGAAAGGTAAATTGGAGTAAACATGAGCGGTTACGCACATGGCTATAGAGTTACTGATTTTGTGGCATTGTTACGCTAAGCCCTGGGGGCTTTAACTTTATCTTCCAGAAACACATGAACAGCAAATTGCAGAATCTTCCTTGCTGATGTGATGAGTCTTGTTTATAATTGAGCTAGTTGTCTCCATTGCAACGGAAAGAAGCAGACACTTCTGTGCAGAAGGAAGGAAACATATCAAATCCCAAGGAAATGTATGGTGGGGTAGCTGGACTGGAAACAACCTCTTTTTGTGTTGACAGTAACAGAATCAGGGTGAGAAGCTCCCATCTGTGGTCACTCTGCCTGGTCTCAGCCTGCAGAAGAATAAACCAAAATTTATCTAGCTACTTGGACTTGGAGTTTCAATTCTTTTTGTAGGCAACGGATGCTAGGATACAGCTGTCATACTACTGTCATTTGAGATGCCCAGGACTCCAGCTGCTGCTCCAGAAGGGTGTGAGTTACCCATGGATCCTATGCCATAGATATGGAGGGATGGAGTCAGGAAACACAAAGCTCAGCTGAAGTTGAAACTTGTGAGGCATATGAAGACCAACAAGACAGGTTTCTATAAGTGCATGGACTGCAAAAAAGAAAGCTAAGGAAAATGTAGGCTCAGTGCTCAATGGAACTGGGACCTATTGAAAAAGGACATGTAAAAGCTGAAATACTCAGCACTTTTTCCTTGGTTTTGATGGTACGATGTGTCTTGTGGACCCCTTGATTGACAGGCCTACTAGCAGATTCTGCAGGAGTGAAGTGCAATCCAATACAATTAGACACACAAGTCCATGGGACCAGACAGGATGTAACTGAAGGTGCTGAGAGACCTGGCCAAAGCCACAATAAGGCTTCTTTCTATTATCATGGCAATTAGGGCAGGTTCCTGAGGACTGAAGGAAAGCAAACATAACACCAGTTTTTAGGAAGGACAAGAAGGAGCACTCAGGGATCAAAAGGCCATTCAGGCTCATCTCAGTCCCTGAGAAGATAAAGGAGTAAATCCTGCTCAAAATCAAGTCCAGGTGCATGAAGAACAAGTGTGCGTGATGGGAGGAAACACTCAGCATGGATTTACCAAGGGCAAATCATACTTGGCAATCTTGATTATCTTCTATTTTACTCTATGGATAAGGAAAGAATAGCAGATGTTGTATACCTTGACTTAAGTAAGTCTTTAGACACGATCTCCAATAACACCTTTGTAGCCAGATTGGGGACATATGGACTGGGTAAGTGGATGATAAGATGTCTGGATCATCAGGCGCAAAGGGTTGTGATCGGTGGTATAAACTACAGCAGAGGCTGAATACCAGTGACACCTGTTAGGGACTGATATAAAACTGTTTAAAGCCTTTCTTAATGACCTAGATGATGGGATAAAGTACTCTGTTTGCAGTTTTTGAGACAATGACGAAGTTGGGGTAGTGGTTGATATGTAGGAAAGAAGGTCTGCTCTTCAGAGGGACCTAGACAATCTGGAGAAATGAATTGAGAAGTACCTTACAAAGCTCAACAAAGGTAAATTCCAAGTTGAGTCCCCAGCACAGAATAAACTAATGCAATAGGATGAGCTGGGGAACAACTTGCTAGAAAGCTGCTCTTCAGAAAAGGAACTGTGGCTCCTGGTGATCCACAAGTTGAATAGGAATAGGCAGTGTGCTATTGGAGCAGGGAAGGCTAACTGCATCTGCGCTGTATTAGCAAGAGTGTAGCCAATATGCAGAAGGAAGGTATTCTCCTCAAATTATATCATTCTGAATAGATTCTTCCACTCTAATCCACATCTGGACATTGTGTCCATTTTAGGTTCAAGAGACATTAACATACTGAAGCAAGTCGGAAGAGTCATTAAGATGGTTATTGGCGCCWGGGGCACATCATGTATGAGAAGAGGCTGAGAGATGTGGCTTTGCCTGGAGAAGGCAAAGGGGAGCTTTTATGGCTGCTTACAGCTTATTAATGGGAGAAGGTAGAGAGGATGGAGTCAGACTCATTTTGGAGGTGCATGGTAAAAGGATGAGAGGTAATGAGAGCAGAGTGCCAACATTTCTTTTTCTCCATAAGGGAGCAGAACCCTTGATCAGGGACCACAGAGATGGAAGAATCACCATCCTTGGAGATACTCAAAACTCAGCTGGATGAGGCCCTAAGCACCCTGCTCTAACCGCATTTGTGTTGAGAAAGAGGTTGGACTAAAGACTGATGTCTTCCAACTTTAATTCTTCTTTGACTATCTGATGCTATATGTCATCTGAAGGTTTTGTCTGAATTTAAGCTCCTGAATCACACCTTAAGTGACCTAGTCTGCAAGTTGAATACAACTCATGAAGATATTAGGACCCAACAAAAGGAAAGGAGTTTCTGTGCCCTAGATGGTCTCCATACAAGTTAATGATACCACCACCAGACTCCGTACTTGGGCTTCTGCAGTAAGATTGTATTCACCTGACAAAAGCAGCCAAAATTCCTCTGGGACTGGCAGCCAGAAGCTCATCAATCACTTCTGTGTAAGCATCTTGATCATAGTAAGGTTAATTTTGGTGCACTTCACAGAATCACAGAATGGTTCAGGTTGGAAGGGACCTCTGGAGATCATCTCATCCAATCCCTCTACTCAAGCAGGGTCATCTAGAGCATGTTAGGATCACATCCATGTGGGTTCGGAATATCTCCAGAGGAGATGCCGCAGCCTCTCTGGACAACCTTTTCCACTACTCTGTCACTCTCACAGGAGATAAGTTTTCCTTATATTCAGGTGGAACTTCCTGTAGTTCAGTTTGTGCCCATTGCCTCTTGCCCTGTCACTTGGCACTGCTGAAAAGGGTCCAGTCCCATCCTCTTGACACCCTCCCTTAAGATAATTGTATACGTTGGTGAGATCCCCTCTCAGGCTTCTCTTCTCCAGGCTAAACAGGCCCAGCTCTTGTAACCTTCCCTCATAAGAGAGATGCTCCAGTTCTACCCTTCATTATAACTGGTCATGGCAATGCTAAGAGTGTAAGAGAGACCATCACTAGACCTTTTGGTGTCCAGAAGGTGATATGTAAAAGCTATTTGATTTTCCATGGTGATTTTACTGGTAGACTTTGTTCTGACAGAAGCACCATACATGTTAACAGAAACAAAACTGATGTTCTTGGTCACCTGTGACAAGATGAAATAATTAACAGAGCTAGTTTGCCCTGTGATAAACCAGCTGTGTCCTTCTACTGTGCAAATTTTTCCTCCTCATGTTTGCTCTGCAAAGAGGGTGAAACTTACGTTTCTTTCCTGTTTTCCTTAAAGTAGCAGTCAGCTATGCTACATTTTTACCATGTCTATGTTGAAAATACTCCCCTTGAGGAGTGTACCACCTATTAATTAGAACTGACCTATTTACCACCTTTAGCTGCTTCTGAAGTTAAAACTTTCATCTCTGCATACACTAGGTTTGATTTCAATCCAGTCAGTCTTACTGATCTGATATTACGGCAGTGGATCTGTATCAGAACTGAATTATATAGCTCCAAATCAAATCTTTTCATAGCAGAAAACAAAAAAGTAGTGGAATCAGTGAACTTTCACATGGTGAATTTTGAAATAAGGCATTGTGATGCCATGTTGATTATACTCTCAGCTACAAGAATTGAATTAAATCTATATTTAGTCACTCAAATATATAGCATTCCAATATAGTATTCAAAGGTGATATAATTCAACTGATTTCGAATGCACTGTGAACTTGAAAGAGATCTTCCACTTTTTGGAGTGATAGCTGGAGGATCCAGAAAGTATCTCATTGTGTTCAAAATSGTATCAGATGCTGTCCTCAGGCAAAATAATTTGTTGCTAAGTCTTCAGCCCCAGACCAAGTAGGATAAMCCAAAGCCTCTAAAATGTCACTAGCTTGTAGAATGGTATCAGTGCAGTAGCAATGACTCAACTTGTTGTCACATGTCTTCTTGTCCTGCAAAGGGAACCTAGGGACCACTTTGAGTGTAAACTCCTGAACTGCAGACATAAACATTCAGACAGATGAATCTCTAAGTCAAACAGAAGCATTTAAAAATTATGATTGCAACCAACAGAAGCCAAAGATCAGAAATGTTCATGATATCAAGTCATAGGTAAGAGGGAAATCAGAAAGACTGAAGTGAATTTTTAAGAATTTACCTGTACAGAAGCTGGTGAGCTCACACATTCACTTGGAATTCATCTTCCTACTTTCTTCTAAACTCACCAGTCACTGCCCAGTTAAATGTCAGTGCACACGAGAAAAAAATGTTATGAGTCACAGGACAGGAACAGCTTGAATACAGATCTGGTCAGCCAAGAGAGGAGATTCTTTTACACAGCTATGACAGTATCTAAACAAAAGGCATAGCTTCTCCTTGAATAGTGACTGCAATTCTGAGCCAAACCCCTCAAACAATCAAGCCCTGCTTGAGCTCACTGAGGACAACTCCACACAGCAAAGCTTCCTTGTGAGACCTGTTCTTTCACATTTTCCAGTTAGAAACTCATAATAGACACATTTTCTTGGTATTATGCAGCAATGGGTTTTCCAATAGCATGTCTCACAGTGCAAAGGCACAGATAACAAGGCATGAGTTCTGTCTTCTTGATCATGCTCAATCACCAAAGAGATGATGTTTTCCAAAGGGAATATGATTCCTATTTAACACTATTTTCTCTAAATAAAGACTGCCCAAGTCTCAAGGAACATGTGCTTGTTACTCCCAATGTAAGTTTAAAACAAAGCATTGGCCTTGCAGTGAACAGCRTGTGATCTTCAGGCAGAGCTACACCCAAAGTTAATCTTTAATACATTATCCTTTGTTTCAGTTTCACCGTCCAGGGTTCAACCCCTTTGCTCCATACAGTTAAGATGTGAGGATATTCCCTTTTCAACAAGAGGTAAAATCCAGTTTTAACAACTCTAGAATAAGATTTACTTTTGCTGCTAAGGAATAGCCATTCAACAGGTCATACTGTTGTTTTAAAACTCTCAAATGACCATCCAAGAACCTAATTGCAAGTACAACACTCTTTGATAATCCATCACACATCTAGAAGGCAAGACATGATCTTCTGGCAGAGAAGTGACTTTCAGGCAGAGAAAAGCAGAATTTAAACCTAAGTATCTGATTCTTACTTTCATTTTCCTTCTCTACAGTTATGTGCTTCTCTTCTAAAGGTGAGGGATGTATAACTCTTTGCCATCCTGCATGATTCAAATCCTAAGTTTAGTTTCTCTGGCACAGAGGAAAAATGACTATCCCATAACACTATTCATCTTTCCTCACCAAAGCAGGTAAGAATCACTCTTTAAAATAATTTCGCTTCCACACAAGATGGAGATCCAGTGTTGCTGTAGTGAGTGCAAGAGAACTACTCTTCTGTTTCTTTCATCCAAGCTCTGCCCACAGGTGCCAGCAGGTTTACACATCTCTTCAGGTGTAGTCAGCAAAATACGGTGCGTGTGACTAACTTGTCTCTTCCTAGTAGGTTCACAGAGAGAAATAAATGGAATAGAGAGGATGGTCCTGTGAGGGACAACTGGACAAACTGTCAGGGCTAAGTTAGATCTTTTTTTCAGCAAGTATTTCTTTTATCTTCTCTATCACAATGTAAATTCAAGATTAGATGATAATAATCATCTCATCCAGTAGATGAGATGTGTCTGCAGAAATGTGAATGAAATTAAAAATTCCTAATTAGTACTGTGAATAATTGAGGTTTTACCTTAGCTGCAGCAAACATCAGGTCTTTATGAGATTGTCTCAGTTTACCCATTAACTTGTTCATATTAAAATTTCAGGACACTCAGTGATGTCTATGGATTTCATGCATGTTGCAGTGTCAGTGTTAACTCTATTGTCTACCTTTCTGCTATAGCAATGATTATTTGTCTTAGTTGAAATATATCACAGYGTGACCCTGCTGAGCAGGGAGGTTGGACTAGATGATCCCCAGAGGTCCCTCCCAGCCTTACTGATTCTATGATTCTATGGTATCTGTTTAGCAATATATATAGTGCCGAGGAATAAGAAGCAATGGCTTTTTTACTTTCTTTTTTATTTTCTTTCTTTCTTTCTTTCTTTCTTTCTTTTTTTTTGATAATGGCATAATTTCATTCTTTTTTTTTCTTTGAAACGCACAACCTTTGTCTCTTTCAGAACAATTATTAACCAATTTTCAGTAAACACTGTTATTGACCTATCTGTTTAATTCTTTGGGAACGTGTTTATGATCTCTGAAGTTTTAATTCCATAAATGATATGACTTGGTGGCTAGTGGGATTTCTTTTAGTCCCTCCTTGGATGACAAGAAATTTTAAAAGAAATAGACCTAACAAAAATATCTCATTTTGTAGCAGGAATATCAGTGTTGCTAAACAAAGTGTCTGAGCTGAATCTGTGTTCTGGGTGAAATTTGTCTGTCCAGATGTGGACTGGTATAGTGCCTCTATACATGTCTGATCTTGCTCTCTGCACTTTGATTTGAACTTTCTGCACAATGAAGAAGTTGAAAACAGGGTGGGTGGGTGAACTTCACTAAGCTTAAAATGAGCCTAGGAGACTCATTCTGCAGAGAGTACATCTAGGAGAGAGGATTCATTTGTCTAACTATAGGTATCTTGAAACATTTTTGACATTTCCAAGCCTCCAACTGCTGATTCAGATGGGAGTTTGCAGTTAAATTTGCAGCTAAATTGAGAATTTGCAGTTAAACTGAGAATTTGCAGTTAAAAATGGATGAATTGAATTCTTCCCCAGTTACTCCATTTATGCCTACCCAGCTAGCCAAACAGGGCAGCTGCCTTTCCCAACACAAGAATTAATGAAGCGTGAGATAGACTGATCTTTTGGCTTGTGGTAGACATTCCTGTTCCAGCAGTATCCATTTTAGTTACATCAGATGTAGATGTGAGGCCAGTTAACTGCCTGCCCTAGGATGCAGTGATGTATCCAGACACTGCAGTACAGGGTGATTAACACCTGCTGAGAAGTCATCAGAAAGCCTGATTTTCCTTACTGCTTTCTAAACACAGAATATTGAATGCTAATAAAGTAATAAAGATATACTACACTGAAAGTGCTGCCATAAGAACAGAGATAGGGACAATCAGCAACATGATGGCAATATCAAAGTCCACAAACGGCAAAGAGGGCCAGAAACAGGGAAAGGTATGTTCTTTAGCAGAGTGCACCAAAGTCAACCCTGATGCAGCTCCCTAAATTATATCAGGTTTACATCAGAACTGAATTTGGTCAACTGTATCAGTTACTTGCACTAAATCTTGAGTGAAGCCAAAAGGGCTGCAAAGAGGAGGCTGTCTCCACATCCTGCAGCGTGATTGCTTTCAGGGTGTGGTATCAACAAGGTAGCAGTGTGTCTTCCTCTTCCTCCAAGCCCAGGTGGGGAACTGATGGGGAGAGATGAGATCCATCTCACTAAGTGGGGCATGCGTATCTTTGCCAGCAGATTGGTCAGCATTGTAAAGAGGGTTTTAAACTAGGTAGAAAGGGGGAAGGTGAGAGTTATAAAGACGGGGTAGTCAACAAAACACAGCTCAAGTTGGGAGGCCTCCAGCAGGTCCCTGCAGCCAGAGATATGATACATGGCTATGGGGAATCCCCTTGCACTCTTCCTGGATGCACAACTACTTCTCTGAAATGTCTGTACACCAATGCACACAGCATGGGGAATAAATAGGAGGAACTGGAGATCTGTGTGTGGTTGCAGGGCSATGATCTCATTGCAATTACAGAGACATGATGGGATAGCTTGCATGACTAGAATGTCATCATGGATGGCTACGTGCAAGGGGTTAAAATGGACTGCAGACCACATGGATGGTTCCCCAAACCTGTCATCCAGTGGGTTACTCAGAATGAGCAGAGTCTTTTTTCTGACACTGTAATATACCAGGACAATGAGCAACTCTTCAGCATGCTGAGTCAAGTCACAATACAGGAGAGGAAATGGGAGAAGTCACCTGCCAAATTCTGAACACCTTGGTGCAGACAAGGGAGGAAACTAGCATTCACCTTTCAAGCGAGTCATTTATGCCCTGCAGTCATCCTGAGAAGTCTTTACTGTGAACAGATTCACTATTCTTGAAGCCTTCTAAGGCCCTAAGTGACAGGGAAGATGACAGTTCTCCTGTCCAGCTAGAGGCATCCCAAACCACCATTTGTAACTGTTAGTAGAATGGATTGCACTGAAAATTGAGAATCTTTCTTCGCCTACATGCTGAATATATCTCTAGRGAAGGTAGGCTCTGCCCCAG
Organism: Rhea americana; assembly: GCF_003343005.1. Classification (NCBI taxonomy): domain Eukaryota; kingdom Metazoa; phylum Chordata; class Aves; order Rheiformes; family Rheidae; genus Rhea; species Rhea americana. The sequence goes on along the minus strand of NW_028186716.1, from coordinate 97,437 downwards.
GGTATATAGTTCTGATTGTTTCTCTCCGTGAGTCTGTAGGGAGTCTTTCAGTGGGTACTGAAATTCAGATTAAGTAACATTAGACACCCAAGATAATGAAGAAAAATACCATCCCAGGGTCTCAGACCACTTCTCATCCACTCATTTCTGTAACTCTTACTGTAGCTCAGATTAATTAGCTTGTATTTATGGACATCTGAATATGAGGAAAGACTGGTTTACTGCGAGGGTGACAGAGCACTGGAACAGGTTGCCCAGAGAGGTTGTGGAGTCTCCTTCTCTGGAGATATTCAAATCCTGCCTGGACAYGATCCTGTGCAACGTGTTCTGCATGAGCCTGACTGAGCAGGAACGTTGGACTAGATAATCTCCAGAGATCCCCTCCAACCTCAACCATTCTATGATTCTGTGATTCTGTGATACTTCTAACCTTTACAGTCCAGAAGATAACTGTCTGCTGATTCTGGGGTAGAATTCACTTCTCTGTCTCTTTCTCTCCAAAAGCTGTGATTTTGWTTGAGTTTGTCAATTCATCTCTGTAATTCCTGGAGATGGATAGAGATAATCCTGGAGTGATTCTTCCTACAAGTGTCAGACACCTCTCTTATCAGGGACAATCCTCCCACAGAGTTGTCTGAGTCTGAATCTTATCCCTGATATATTTGCACAAAACAAAGACCTCAGTTCCAGATTTATGCAATTTTCTGACTGGGATACAAGRTGTGGTACTTCCTATGAGTGCATAGCCCAAAAGGGACTGGATCCYACATCCTCTGTCCATCATTTCACTCTTTTTCAATGGGGCAGGGAAGAGGGGGTTGTAGGGATCAAAGCCAGACTTTTTGATAGCAAGGATTCAGGGCTAACCTAAACCTGGACCTTTCACAGAGCACACTCTCCTTTTACGTTATTGCATTTTCAGCCCTTATTCTGAAAATTCCCACTGAAGGGTCAACGAAGTTGTACCCTTTCCTCAGACCAGGTCTCATTGAGGCAGGAGGGAAAGGGAAACCCCTCAGCATCAACAACAACACAGACTGGGATTTCCCACAAATATTTAAGAGTGATATGAGATATGCAAAAGCCAACTGAGCTGTAGTAAATTTCCTTCCACCATGGAGAGGGAGAAGAGAAAGTGCAAGAGAGCAGCCAGAGTAGGATGGTGACACATCTGTTGGCTCCAATTAAAATCTGATGGTGAGAGTCAGGCACACTTGGACTGAGGGATTCAGGAAGGCCACGAGGTAGAGCTGTGCATAACCATTGCAGTACAATGCAACCCCTTGCCTCCTGAGAGGAGCCATCAGGAGCAACCTGGACAAAGGGTTGCACTCACAGCTTCTACAGCTACCCATCTTCCCATTTTCACTGTTCCCTGGTGTTTGTACTCCACGTCTTTCTTTATTAAATGGGAATTGAAAGATGGTTTGCCTGTGGAGCTGGCAGCTCTAGTACTGTGTACACYAATTAATGAAGAACCTGTTCATGATCAGATTGCATTAGACACCTACATTTCAAATTTCCTCTGAAAAATAATTGCACCTGTGTAGGCCTACCCCTGCTCTTTGCAGCCATTTAGCTGTTACCTTTTGATATGTTAGACATCCTTATAAAAAAGTGTAGTGCCCCGGAAACATGTTGCTTCCACAAGGTGCTTCCTTCCTTGGTACTCTTGGTGCTTGTTTGTGTTCGCCACAAGAGCAAAGTTGCTTTTTCCTGGCAACACAATTGCAAGTGCCCTTCCCCTAAAGAGTTCCAGCACTGACAAATGTAACATGGAACACAAAGGGTAATGCTGATAATAAGGCCAATGTGCAGGAGTCTCTTAGAGAGCTTATTTGGATTTTCACTTGTCCACAGATCCACACTGTCTGAATGCTAGTGGCTCTTCCCTGAGGTAGATCTCAAGACTGTGGTCACAGTCTGTCTGGTGTGTGATAAGCAAGTGTCCTTACAGAGGAAGTCATATTACAGTGCAGATTAACCACAACTGTGTGAGCYTGTGTTATTAGAAGAGCTATTTCTTTTTCTTAGTGGTTTTTCACAGCTTATTTTCTCATCAGTATAGCTTCTGCAAACAGTGAGAGTGGATGAGGTTCTCTCGAGGGGGAGGGTTGAACACCATGATGGTGACAGACAACTCTAGTCATGATGTAATTTCTTATTCTGTTTCAAGTGTAAAATCATTACACTGCAGCTAGCAATAATTGGAGTCATTTCCATCCACAGCACACAGCCAATGACAGGAATGCTATGGGAAAAGAAAGCAAACAAAAAATTCTGTGGAATAAGTGTGAATAAGTGTCTAACCTGAAACTATAAAAGTTAAAATGCTTTAATCACAGTTCTGTTGTTATCTTCTGGGCTAGTACTGAGCGCATGATAAAAATTCCAGAGATTGACTCTGCTGCCCCCACACAAACTTCTAGTAACATTAGAGGTGCCATGGGCTACCATCATGTGCATCCTCAGAAGGGTACAGATCTCCTCCATATGACATCTGCCAGACTCCCTACCTGATTTCCGGTACTCTAGAGCCTCTGAAATAGCTCTAGACATCTACAGTTAAGCAAAGGAGTCACTGCAGTCACTGGAGTTTAGGATGCTGTTCAGCCTGCGGGTTGGTACATATCTACCTTAAGGTTCTGAATTGCTCTGGAAACATTTTGGAGCACCTATAAGCSAGGTGAGACATCCCAGTGCATCTTGGAGGACACTTCTAGTGAACCAGATCAAGCACGTGGAAACTGACTTTAGGGTGAACAGAATTTCTGCCCAGTCTCTTTGTCTCTTACAAGTCCAAGCTGTTAAACAGCAGACATGTTTGGAAATGATTTGATCATTTTAACATAGATAACAAAATGAGCCCAAAATGCATCATAAGCACAATATGGAGCCCAGGCTGCACTGATGATTAATGAATTCAACATTAAGTGGAGGTAGGGAACATATGGGATGATACTCTGATATTTTTATAAACTAAGTAGCTGACCTGAGGCTGAAAGGGCTCACCTACACTGACACTGACATTCAGAAGAGCAAGAGAAGCTCTGATAGCTTCCTAAAGAATGTGTTGTCTGAAATGATGGATATTAAATCTGAAGAATGGATATTAAATCTGACTAGTGATAAGCACCTGGATTTGAGAACCTTACCTTCTTTTAATCCAGGTGGTTAGTAAATGACCATTTGTTACAGTAATTAACTTACTCAGCTCAAAGATTCCTTTTACCAAGCTACAGGCAAAGGCCATTAGTAAATGGAGTTTCATTGCCTTCCATACCATGGTTCTCCATTGTCTTTGTATTGAGCCTCACCTAGGTCATTTTTACCAGTTGTAGGGAAGACCTTAGAATTAGATAAACTCTTTGAGCCCAAGCTACTCTCTGTAAGAAATTCCATTTCCCAATGAAATTACATTTTTCCTCAAAAATATGCCATGGCCCCTCTAAGACCATGTTCTAGGCCACCCAAGGGAAGTTTCAAGGAGTGCAAGAGATTCAGCAGCAAGTAGAGGCTTAGGGCTTGCATGAACATGAGAATTTCTTGCTTGATGGCTTTGCTGAATATGTAAGCCAATCCTCCTTATATGAAACCAGATGTCTTCCAGCAGCTCCGACTGACAGATGGATAACACATAACTTTAGTATTGGCATAGGTAGCCAGTCCAAATGTGATGGTACCTGTTGTTACCTCTTACATCCATGAAGATCATATTTTATTCCAGTCCTACAAATTTAAATGCCCAGTCCTGTAAGCAACAGCACCTTTGACATCACCCTGTAAAGTCCCAAAAGGATAAATGAAGTCCCTGAAACCTCCATCTGCTGCCTCCTTTGTGGTTCTAGCATAACCAGAAAACTGCTCATGTTGGAAAGGTCTATGAGAGATCATGCCTTGCTCTGAGTAAGGTCAAGGAGTGCCTCCACCCTAGCAATGTGGTGGGATAGCAGCAGAAACATGACAGAAGCAGCACAGTTTCACTTGGCTTAGTAATACATTGGTGAAATGTCACAGTGGAATAACTCCCTGCACAATGAGATAGCTACTATCAGAGCTAATAAAAGCACGGTGAGAGAAATTATATGTGTATATATACACATATATACATATATATATATACAATGCATATATTTGCACGAACTGTGGCGACACTGCAGCTAAGAAAGAGCCTGCAGGTTATAGCCAATTTTGCAGATGTCTGTGACAAGGTGCACATCCTCATGCATTGGGGAGATGGCCCCACAAGCCACACAGTGACTAGTGACAAGGTTTCTCAGCTGAACAAAAGCTGTGGATTTGCTACTCTCTGAGCCTTGAGGAAGAGGAAGAGATAGATCAGAGAGCAAGAGCGGCTACTTTGCTGCCTGAAGATTAGAGGCGACTGCAAAAGCAACTTACCTCACTGACACCAAGTAGCAGAAGAGACCAAGACTGAGCCCAACTCTACTGGATCCCAACAGTACCAAGGTCACTACGACATCCTAGACTCATGCGACTTTCACCACCTCTGCTGAGAATGATGGTGCTAGGCATCTGCCTGCTCTGTGAGTATGGCGTGGATGGGTTGGGTTAGTCTGGGAGCAATGCTGGAAAGTGGAGGTGAGTCATGTAATGTGTTRAACCTACTCTGGCTCACACGAGCAAGCTCCATGAGCTTTAACAGCACAAACTGATCCATTCCCTCCCATGCAGGGAATTTTACACACTTCAGTTTCCACACTTGGGTTTCCTTCTTACAGAGACCACAGGAAAGGATAGGCATGGTCTCACCCCAGCATGAACTTGGATATAGACAGGGAATGCACCCAAAAGGACTCAAGAGCATGGCTGTTCAGGCATAGCCCGCAGTTTTCATTGAGGTCACTTTGACAATGCCTCTCAGCTTCTGTTTTGCTCCTCGTTGAATTTGTTTATAAACCAGTGTGTAACAGGCATTCTGAGCGGGTCTGAAATGCTCATATTATGCAATTATCCATACCAAAAGGTCAAAACAGCTGTAGGTGGACCTTGTCTGACAATACATGGTCATTTGAATGTCAGAAACATGCAGACTACCAAAGTCAACCTATTTTAGTATTAGGAAAACATGATGCTTTCCATTGATGAAGAGCAACATTTGTCTTTCAACTGAGTGCTCTTAATCACAACCTATATTGGCTGGCCAAATTCATGAAGGCTATTTTTCTGCTGGAGAAAAAGGACAATAAACTGTCAATATAATTTATTCTTATAAATGTTGTTTATCCGATCAAGTAAATAATATGAATGCGTATTTTTTTWAAAAGGTTCACCTGTGGCAAACCAGGAAATTTGCAGCTCTGGAGGTGAGTATGTCTCTGTATTGTTGTTATGAATGCAAGATGGGAGTATTGCAGTGATGATGGAAAACATGTCAACTCTGAGAGAAGAGGTCATACAGTATAGGATTAAGGTGAAGATATGAGTCTTGGGGTGAGGGTTATGAGCATCTAGTAGGGCAAGTGGTGTGATAGAAGGTAATTAGAGATCAAGACTCCTAGACCCCATTTTTCATTGTATGGCTGAATTAAAACAGAAGGGAAAAGATGATTCTGCTTAGTTTAGTGAGATATATTCCATTTTTCCTTAGAGTAGAATCATATGCATAAAGGAAAATGTGTGTGATCCTGTCAGTCCATTCTCCTGTGCAAAGTGATCGTCTATATTCCATGAACTTGAGTGTGAATGGATCAGGAAATGGAACTGTGAACATGGAGGTAGGAGTGGTCCTTGCACTGGCACCTAGTATAAAAATTAGTTGACAGAAGTGAAAGCACTGCCACTATGCCCAAGAGGCATCTGACCTGTGTACAGTAAATGTGGTCTTGAAAGTCTGGGAAATTATATGTTTTTACAAAGGTGTAGACCTAATATTCCCTCAACTTGATTTGTCYCAATGAATTTGGGTTTGGCAGCAGCCAAAGTCATCCTGAAGGCCTTAAGTGCCACCATAGAATACAGGTATTGCTAAAACAGGCTCATTGTCAAAAATACCTCAAAGTAATTCTCATAGTAGAATTTGWCCCAGTTCTGATCTTAGTAGAGTTTGACCCAGTTCTATTCTCACTCACATCAGGTTGCCTTTGTGAACCTTGAGTTGGCTCCACTCTGACAGATCAGAGTGGTCTAAAGGTAATTGAGCAACATCATTAATTTATTTGCACCAGGCAGACTGCCCACTGATTTGTACAACTGATTTGAAAGAAATCACCAYTGAATTATTGTGGGGAACTACAGATACGGTTTTATCTTGATCCATATCCATGTCATTGTCAAAGGTATGGCTGCATCTAATACAGAAAGACTCAGGGAAATTCTATGAGAGGCAGCTTTGGTACCAGCAATGGACCTCAAGCTCAATCACGCATCAGCCCACAGTTTCTTCACTCCTCATATTTGGTGTGAAACTCTCTGGGACAAAYTTGTGTGATTTTCATATCCATCTGACATTGCTAGGGAAGTACCAACCCTTGTTACCTTCTCTCCATCTCCCTTTCAGTGAGTGACAGAGGTTCAATCACGCATCCTCTTCCTCCTAGCAGGTGAGCTCCCAGCTCCATCACTATTCCTGGACACAAGTTCTGTTCATGAACTGGACACTGTCACCCTCACTTGTGTGGTGCCTCCAGACACTCCTCTGACACGCATTTTCTTCTGCCAAGATGGGAAGGAAATTGTGGTCCTCGCTAAGGATAAATCCAAGTTCCATTTTGAGTACACCTGGCAAGTATCCTCTCAAAGCACAGGGACATACACCTGCCACTACCAGCACAAGGATGAGCAAAACCAGGAGATGAATTCTCTTCCTAGCAATCCCCGGTTCCTGCAAGTTACAGCACCAGGTACCTGCAGGCACAGCTTGGCAGAAAGCGGGGTACTGGGTGAACAAACAGGAACAGGCAGAGTTACAGGTGAAAAATCCCTTGGATCATGCTGACATCCTCCCTGCGAGAGCTCCCTCACAGTGTGACTCATTTTACATTCTTTCTTTTTAGCCTAAGTAGGAAATCTAATGGATAAACATTTCATAGCAGCCTTATTTTCCAAAAATAAGGTCCTAACAGACTGGTATGTGTCTGTTTGAATGCCTCACTGAGCATCCACAGCTGATATACTGCTCCTAAACAGCTGATATCTGGGTGCACACTGGATATTCAGGTTTGGCAGGACTAGAGGAAATGTAATGACCGTAATGACCGCTCTCTTTCAATTGTCCAGACAAGTCTCTTATCTCTAGTTRCTCCTTTCTTGTCACTCTGTTCAGTCATGAATCCGTACAACACAAGGAGTGTAGTCATCACAAATGGCAGGAAATATCTCACTCGCTTGGAAACCTCAGTCCCGCAGACCCTTTTCTGTCACTACCTTTTAGCAGTAAATGCTGTCCCCCAACTGTGCTCTCTGCTAGCAGCTTGGCTACTGTCTGGTGCCTCTGGGGAGCTTTCTCACACCCATAGCTACTGCAAGGTCCTATGTTTTCAGGCAGTCTCGAAGAGAAACGTAAGCCCTTAAGGCATTCTCTTTATGTAAGCTTTCCAGCCAGCCTGCACTAGGGTTGGAGGTTTCTGTAAGGTCAGTAGTTGCATTGTCAAGAGACACTGAATATTCATTTTACTTCTTCTGGTTGAAAGATGCTTACAGTCCTGTGCACATACTTGTACACGTCTCTGAGTTCCCCCCATTAATGCCTTTTACTGCAATGCTATTGTGTGAGAAACAGGATGGATGTGTAGGAAAACAGGGATGGAGGATATATAAAAGAGAGAACAACAGCTGTGCAGATGGACAGACAGAAAAATATGTAGAAAGAGGAACTTTAATAGGAAAAATGAGTGGGTGGGCAGCTAGGTGAGAAAATGGATCCTTTTATATTTTACGGTCATTTTTATTTTTATCAATGAGAGAACATCCATCTCTGACCACATTTCAACTAACAATTTTTACTACCGAGTCACTCTTGTCAGTATAGGAATGAAGGCAGGATTGTGTTGCCTAAAAATAGGTGCCTGCAGCTCCTGAAGATGCCCCAGGCATGCAGGACATCTGCATGGAGCTGGTGGATGTGGCACCAGACTAATGTGACACTGCCAGAGGCAGGCAGGAGGCTGAAGAATGCCTCAAGGAACACCCAGTTTGTGAGTGTAGGTAACTGAATCCTACCTTGAGTGTCTCAGCTCTTGGATGCCCATAGTCATCCCAAGCCCCCAAAAGTTGTGAGTAGTACTCATGCATTTTCAGGTGAGTGACCGGGGTAATCTCTGAATAGAACATCCCTACCTCACAGGGTCTTTTACTGTATTTGATGATACATATCAAAAGCTAGCTGTGGCCTTCTTTGCCATGATACTAGATAAGGCAGATAAAAGATGTGCCCTCCCCTAAACTACAGCATTCACTCTGAGAACAGATTAATGTGGAGAGCTTACACTTTCACTGAATCTATGTCACAAAACCTCTCTTAGTGCTACATCCCGTGAGACCATTTCTGTGCATCAAATAATCCYCATAGAAAAATTTGCACACAGTATTGGTTCATGAGATAATGAAATCCATAGCACAGCCCTGGCATATGTGGCTCCACCATCTCATCATTTCCTTCTCACGTTGCAGGGTATGGTACTGCAGTTTCTCTGAGCATCTGGGTGCTGGCTTTTTTCCTCCTGGTGTCGGCACCTATCATTATCTGCTTGCTGAAGAGAAGGACTGTGCCTGTGCCTGACCGGTGATCCTGGATTCAAGAAGGAGTATTAGTGAGTGAAGAAAACAGAAAATGGGAAGTCAAACAGAACTGTGTCTGACAGAACCCTCCTGCAAAACAAACAAATGAACAAACTGAAGAAAAACCCTTAAAAACTGCTAACAGATCATATAGAAGAGAATACCTAAGTTAGGCCATAGACTTTGTCTCCCAGAGGTATTTATAGTTTGTTTAAAATGCAATCAACTTATTAAAACTGCAAGAGTTAGGAAAAAGCATACTAACTACAAAAAATTGTTTATCTTTCAACTACCATTAAAACTGCATGCAATTCTGCAATTACTTCATTTAGAAAACTGTATGTGCTAACAGGAATGTCTCCCCTAGTAATGTACAATTCTCCATCCATAGGCATAAATGAAAAGATCTCTCTTATACTTCAACCATCCTGACTACACACCTTTTTAATGGCAAGAAAGTAAATAGTACCCTATAAAACTGCATGTTTATATATATATGATGTCTATTATTCTGTTTCCAGATGCTTATTATGAATTATATCACCTGCACAGGACCCAGTTTGCTTGAAAAAAGAATGACAACATTAAGAGTTAATTTTATTTTTAATATTTTCAGTAAAAAGTCTTTTGTGAAAAGTTACATTTCCTACACGTATTATCTTTTGAAATGAGGAACAAATGTTGCTTTATAAGGTATCTGACATAACACAACATGCATACTGACATGCATGTTACATTAAATACGTTATCCAGGGGCCTTGGAGAAGTGAGTTTTGTCTGGACACCAGTCAAGATACCTGATAATAGACAGTCCAAAACTTCACATCCTCCACTGCTCTGGACAGACACTGCTCAGCAGAAAGCCATGTAGAAAAGAGCTGGGTGCCTGTGTCAGTAGTCATTCATCCATCCATTTCTGCCCTAGTACTTCCAGACTGAAGTGGGTTATCTGTTAGCAGGATTTGGGGAGGAAAAGGTGGCGTGACACAAGACAGCTAGACCTTACRTGCAGGAAACTAGATGTGCATGGGCATCTGAAGGGCTTCTTACTTTTCATCTAGAAGTAGTCCTTTGGCTTCTTTTCAGGACAAAGCTTATGAGTGATGGATTTTTTTTTCTTTTTCCTTTCAGTGGTATGGAGAGGCACTTCAAAAAGTTCTTCAGGAGTTCTCTCCTCTGACATTTTCAAAATTGCAGCTCTCACAGAAGGCAAAGCCCTTGCTTTCTGCATCTAAAGAACCCAAGAGCCCATACACAGGGGCCTCTAGCATAGCAGCTTGATATCCAAACTTAGCTCAGAAAAGTCCCACCAAAGGAAATACAAGGTGCATTGTTAGCACCCTGCAAGGCCCTCTTAAAAATCTTGAATCAAGGGCTCAGAGACATCAGAAAACAATAGCAACAGGTTCAGGATGTGAAGGAATATTGTTAAACATGACTGAATTGAAGCTCTCTCCACYCTCCCCCTCCCCTCCCTCTCCCCCCGCTATAAATCATACCTAGAGAGCTTCCACTCTCTCCCCAGGATCTCAGGGAGACTCCTACTCAGTTCCTGTCTCCGGCATCACCATATGCCTCCTCTTTCCTTGAGCAAAGATCTCTTAGAGTTCACCATGCAGCAGCCATCTCCCACTGCACTACAAACCTCCTCCAACCTGCTCATCAGCAGGAAACACTCCCCAGCTGCAGCAGCTACTTTAGGGGGCAGGCACCTTGCAATCATTTCCTTTCCTCTTTGCTGTATTTGGGCAGCTTCTGTGTTTAAGAGAGGTAAATCATGGAAGTGTTGGCATGCACTGCCCAACCACTTGCAAGCAGCATTTCCTGAAAGGGGAATAAGCTTCTTTCTTCTGTTTTGGTGTGAAAAAAATGGTCATTAGAGAGCCCCAACAAGTTAGCTCTTTTCTCATCACATGGTTCACACTCAGGAAATCACAGGGTATAAAAGTCAWAATGGAAAGGTATAGGCAAGAGGCCAAGTGTGACACTTTTTCTGCCTCTGATTCCTGCAGTGTCCAGCACCATAGAGTTCGCTTTCTGCTCCATCAGACTCAGCCCCCGGGCTCACCTTCGTATTTCCTCTTTCCTCACGGTAGAGGAAATACAAGATACAAGCACAAATACAGAGACTAATGTTTTAAAAGCTCTAGAGTATCTAGCCTGTGTTCTGGTTCCTTTCTTTCCTTCTCCCAGYTTTGGACCCTATCTCAGCTCTGGAAAACCCTGAGGGGACAGGGATGGGTTGTCCTGAGAGACCCTAGTTCATCTCAGTTGGCATCTACAATGCCTAAACCAAAGTTTCTGTATCTATCCTTTGCATGACTTGGAAGTAAGGAATGTTCAGGCTTGATTTAAGTCAGAGGGTAACGTGAGTTTCCAATGTGAATCCTTGCTTACACTGAGACCTAAGGATGTGTGCTAAGGATAGGTTTACTTTATCATTAGAAAATCCCATCACAACAATGATTGCAGAGGATATCTTAGTTTATAAATAGATCTTGGAAACTGAAATTTTAAAAGTTCCTGTACCAGTGAGTCACAATGTAATCTTAAAAAAATCCATTGAGAGTGACTACTTACAATTACTTCCCCTCTAGGTTTCTGCATTATTTTCCATTCTCATCGTTGTCTTCATTTATTTGCTGTAGATCATTTCTCTGTGGTAGCACTGTTACAAGGAGAAGAACTAACAAAACTACAAGACAACACATAGGAAGGTCCTTTTAGAGAAAGAAAAAGCAAAAAGGAAGAAATAGTGCAGGAAAAGCTGCAGAGAGAACTTATTTCTCAACTCTAAAACCATGCCCAAACTATTATAGAAAATGAAAATGTACTCAAAGAAATTAACAATGTTTTTCAACCTGTTACAAAGCAAACTCCTTCACTAGGACAGAACAAGTGTTCCAGCCCATTTCCCTGCTACCTTTTGCTGATTTTGTCCCTGTAAGTCATGTTCTTGTGGGCCAGACTTCATCCCCCCAAGCTCAAGAAGGGAATGGACCAGCAAGCAGTCCTCCCTACCTGGTGCCACATGCTCCACCTTGCTGCCTCTTCATTCACTTTGAGAAAGAACCTGCAGCACAGTCTCTCAGCTCCTGCCTTTGACTAATGAAAAGGGGAAGAAGGGGATATTTTTACAAAAGAATTAAAGAAACAGATTAAAAGAATATTTTGCTTTTTTCCTGGTCTGAGGAGGGTGTGGCAGCAATTTGGAGGGCCTTTGCTATAACTCTGCTGCTTGTCAGCACAGCAATAAGTGAAGAAGGAGACCACATCCTTTCCTTGAGATGAATCAGCCTCAGTCATGCCAGAAATGAGCCTGGACTCAGGCTGTTGAGGTGTATGGAGTTCCCACAGTCATGAAAGGATGGCCAAGGCCTGCAGGAGCACAGGGGATGTGGCTAAGGCCAGGGCTTCTCCTCCCTGATCTTCAGACAGTAACAAGAGAAGGGGAAGGTGTACTTCCCTACACAAAGTCACTCCTGCAGCTCTGCTCTGGCCAAGCCAAATACTTACACCATCCCTCTGGCTGGCTCCTCCTTTGCCYGCTATGTCCCCACCTCAACCTTGCATCAGTTACCAGTTTGTGTTCTGCTTTACCAACACCTGCCCTCAGAGATCTCTCTGTCTAATCAAGCGTGCTTGAAACTCCCACTCATCTCCCTGTTTTACTCTCATTTGGCATCCAGGCAGAGGGACAGGCAAGCTCATGTTCCCATGGGAAAGATCTCCAAGGCATTTGGTAGGAACTCATGTTCAGCACTGCTCTCCAGGTCAGTTCCTGTGCTTGGTTTACTAAGAATCAGAGGACAGCAGCAGAAGGGCTCACTGGAAGCTCTTGCCCCTTTTGGCACAGGCATGCAAAAGGAAATCCTACAAAACAACCACCTTCAGGTAATACCTAAACACTGTTCCTTCTTTTCCTTGATCAGAGCAGAGCTTCCAGAAAACAGCAGGCAACAAAGGTTWCTTTTCCCTGCTTCTCTGCTCCTGTCATTTGCACCCAGGATAATGTCCTTGGCTAAAAAAAAAASAGAATATCATTTATTTTTCTGAAATTTTTCACTCCCTGGATTCTTTGAGGACTCTATAAATGGACACTGTGCCTTGGGGTATTCCTTTGTCCATGTCATGTCTTTACCATGTCTGTATTCTGCACTCCTTGCACATTTATTGCTCTGATGTCTCTGAGCTACTCCCATAGAGTTCCCATAGAGTCTCAGAAGTCAGTCTCACACCAGGAGTAAACCAGCAAGCGCACTTTCCCATTGGAAGAGCAATTCCAGACTCCTCTGACCCCAAGAATTATTTTCTTCATTATGTTTTCATGGAAGTTTTTTTTTCTTTTAGGTTTTTGATGAAACAAAGTTATCAATAAAGACAAAGAGCTGAGATTCATTCTAACATCCACACTAATACTGATGAGTGATTTTCTTGTCTCCTCCCAGCTCTGGATAGTTAATACAAATGGAGACTTATGGTAACACTCAGAGCAGACTGAGAGTTAGGCCTCTAGCTTAGGGTAACTTRCTCAGAATTGCAGGAACTTCCTTTGCAGCCAGGCCTCACTCCTGCCTTTGCAACTCTTGGTGCTTTGGCAATGTCCCCTTGCCCTGTTGTATTCATGATTTTTCTTCTGCTACATAATCCTGCCCTCAGTGTGAACACCATATTTCATTTGGCATTCTACTTTCTGACTGTGTACCTAAGGAGAAAGCCTGACCTCCCTTAGACGCCTTGGGCTTTCCTGCCTCGTCTGCAGCTGGAGCCCTAGAAGAGCTCTGGTCTTCCCTTGGTACCTCATCCTATTCTGYACCCTTAAGCAGATGCCCCTGATACTCCAGGATGTTTTAAAATACACTCCACATATGCCATATATAAACCTGGMCCCTACCCTAGGATGAGATTCAGACCCATTGTTTCACAAGCTTATGATTTCAGCCTGCTGCTATGTGCTGGCTGTCCCAGGTGACTTTGCAGTCAGCAGAGGAGTGCTTCATGGAAATGAAGTGCTTGCTCCAGAATAAGTTGTTCCATGCCCTGAAAGTGCCTATTTTTTTTCCATCATCCGTGTCCAATGACAATCACWACTATTAGCAGGATTATTGAGGGGATGATAGGATCAGTGGTGATAATCTCTCTCCTCCAGTGTTGMCAGTGTCCCAGGGACAACTCAGTTCCTCCTTCTTCAGAGTATCTGTAATTGCCTCTGAGAACATTTTCTGCTTCACATCTCACAGTTCCCCTAATAAGTCCAAAAAGGGGRAAATGGATCAGTGATTTCTTCTAGTTTCCCAAGACCAACATGTGGCTGCTCTCTGGGGTGTCCTGCTGTATCTTCCACTCCTCTCTGTCAGGCACTTCTTGAACACTGTCTTTTGGTCATGCTCCCAGTATTGCCTCCTTCTCATTGGAGAGCAATGAGATTGACAGCCTTTACCCTTCCCCAGAGCTCTGTGCTTCCCTTTCTCCTGATAGAGACTAGAGCAGGATGGAACACCTGCCCATGCCCAYGCCCTCCTGGCAAGGATTGGCTCGGTGCCACGTTCCCCAGTCTTTCCCAGAAAAGGGAAAGACTTTCATCAGTACTTTTCACCATCAGTTAACTTTCATCTGTAAATAATGTGTCATTTCTCCTTCCTCCTCCTTTTGTTTCACCCTTTTGCTCTTCTACAGTTCACAGCTGTGCAAGAACTATCAGTAAGATTCTCTCTTCAAAAATGGCTTTACCAATATGCAAATAATAGTTGACCACTTGTTTGAATCATGGACACATCAAGTACTAGTGCAGCAATCAATAGCTTAGCTAGCTAAAAAAAAAAAAAAAAAAAAAAAAAAAAAGGAAGAAAAGAAAGAAAAAAGATAACTAGTTCCTATGATTGTGATTGAAATGATTATGTCTAGCTACACATAAGTAAATAATGGACATCAGCATGATCAAAGACACATTAGAATACCTGTATTTTACCCTTTTCTGTCCTCAGAAATATTTTAATATAATTTTACTGAAAAATGTAGACAAACAAGTGTGAGAGAGTTGTGGCTTTATACAGAATGTTCCAAGTTTACAGCAAGTGGGACTGATTGTAGTCACTTCTAGGGCCACAATTTAGCTTGCCTGATTTTATAGRTAAGCTTCATTTCTCTGCTACGTGATATGCCCTGAGGAATGCAAAATTTCTGCACAAGGTTAATGAATGTGAGAGAGGAACCTGTAGGAGATCTAAACTCTTCTGGAGGCTAAATCAGATGCTATACATTGGTTAAAAAGCATTAGATAGTTATTTTTAGTAGAATAATGTCTATATGTATATGGTACAGATTTTTTTACTTGCCATCACCATTTTATATAAACTCCTTTTACTCTTGGACAGAAATAGGCACTTCTGGGATGCTGCTCCACCAATATATTTTAGATGACTGCATTAAGATGAATGCCACTGTAGAAATTTTCTACTTAGCTATAAAACRAAGGTAGAGATGAATGCTGCTCATGCAAGCTCTGCATCTATGTTCCCATCCACACCTGACAGTCTTGCTGACAAGTCTGGGATACCCCAGAGTGTCTCAAATGGCACTTGATGGCTATGTTCGGGCAATAAGATATTGATCAGGAGAGTAGAGATTGCTGACGAAATGTAGGGTATGGAGGATTGCTTTTTAACTCCTTTAACTATTGATCAGACCACCACTGACTAGAAGGAAAACTGAGACACTTAGCTTGCATGTACATGCTTACAAATGGACAATGAAACTTTTGTTTCTCCAGCTGGAGCTGAATTCCACTCATGAAGTTAAATGAGCAAAATTCTACCCTGTAAGTCAGATGTGGTTTTGCTATTGTAAAAACATGAAACAGTCCTTGCTAGCCCTCTGTGAAGTCAGGATTTGTTTCAGTCACAGATTGAATATCCTCTTGATCTTAATTTCAGATAAAGTTTGTGATTTGCACCCTCTTTGTCTTTTTGTCCTTGAATGAGGAATAGATTGATGGAAGCAGTGAACCACACAGAAATCTGCAAGACCAGTAGAGAAGAGTCTTTCTCCCAGCAGATGGGACTCCCAGAAGAGGCACTTGGGGAAAACTTAGTCCATTGGCTTCCGAAGTTCATTAAGGAGACAATAAAAGATATTTTTGAAAAGAGAATAGTTTTTTTTTTCCTGAACAGCCTGCTCTCCATGTTCTCATAACTGCACTCTAGCTGCCTCTCATGTCAGACCCCTTCAGTCAGCCCTTCACTTCTGGCACACTAGGCTGAATCTGAGTTATTTATTTTTTCCATTGACTTTCTTTAACAACAGAGAGTGATAGTCCTCTTCCATAACATAAGCCTCTCAATGTCAACTCAATTTAAGATGGCCTATTCTTATAAATCAATGGAGAAAATTCAGCCTTTCCAGAAAACAATCCACTCTATCCTAACACAGAGGTCCGAGAAAGATCAGATGAAGAGCCTCTGGCAATTGGTAGATTTGGCAGTTCTAATGTATTATTCTGCAGTCTGAAGAACTGCGGCTTCCACTGCCTGACAATTCATCAGCATAGGATGGAAACAGCCTTTCTGTGGTGAAGATTAAAAAAAAAAAAAAAAAAAAAAAAAAAAAAGAAGAAGAAGAAAAGAAATCCATTTCCTGATTGAGCCTGCACAGTTTTGTAGTGCATAGATTTAAACAAAAGAAAAACAAAAAGTCTCCCAAGTGCAGAACTGGCTTCCACAGTGGAGAAGACAATTAGCTGCCAATATCCTTATGCTACTAAGTCATTCTACTGAGCTGTTCATCTCATCTCAAAGCAGAAGTTTGAAATAGCTTATCTGAGTCTCATCTCCAGAGTCTCTATGTCTCTTCACTTGAACGGAAAAGGAACCTAAGCATGAGATTCAGGTCACTTATTTTTAGGAGTGGAATTCAGAAAAGACACTCAATTGTAGGTATCTAAATCATCATTATAGTCAGTGAAACTCTTCGATGGGATCCAGTTTCCTCAATACAGGTATCTAGCATCTGCCTGGGACTAGCTGAGATAAAAGCAGTATACGCAGCAAGCAAGCATCTTTCCTGGTCCAGCAGCTGAGAGCTGGACAGTGCCTAAAAGTGCAATAGGTCATCATATTTAGGCAGATGAATACCTTCCCTTGTGTCTGACAATAGTCAGTGAAATCTGGAGAAGAGTTACGTTCACTCAAAAGTTAGACAAGTTTTGATTCAACTGAGCACAAGAAATATCTAATGAAATTTTGGATGCCTTTGAGAACCCACAGAGCCCCCTCCTGCAGACTCAGGAAGGTGCAGATCTTGCCTAAGGCCCAGCTCATATTCACTAGATTAGTGTGACTATCTAAGACTTTCTAGGGCCTCTCAAATAGCACTAGTGAAATTCCATTAGGGAACTGAATCCTGTCCTTCTCATTAAGTCAGATGAATCATGCTTTCTTTGAATTTATCAAAAAAGGGCAGGWCTAGTCAGGGGCGTAATGTTCAGTAGACTGCAACAGACTTTCCTGTCTTCTGTGTCTATTAGAACACAAAAGACAAGATAAACCTTCACTTTACTAAATTGCCTGCACTTTATTCCTGTAAATCCCTCCTGGCACCATAGCCAGAAGATTTGCCTGAGCTGCCACAAGTCAGGAACAACCTTCCAGAGAAAACATCAGGTGAATTTTTATGACACAAGACTCAAATGGGTTGCATTCTCTGGAAAACTGCCCAGTGAAGCTATATGCAACCAGTACAACTATGCCAAAATACAGAGTATGTCTGCTTTGTCTCAGATTGTTCCATGGGGGCTTACATTCCTCATCAGGAGTCTTATTGTTACTACTCTAAAAAGACAAAAAAGGGACATTAGGTTGATGTCCTACTGGATATGGGAGAATTAAAGTAAATTTAATTACCTGAAGTGACAGGGAGGCTCTTCAGTAGAGTGTCACCTATGCATTTATTGAAACCAAAACTTATCTCCAGTACCAACCAATAGTAACAGCAGTCACAGATAAAGGTGGTCTTCAGAAATAGAGGAAAAATCTTCTGCTTGTCAGATTTCATGCTTGTCAGATTAGATGGCCAAATCCTAAATATCTGTGAACAGCTCAAGGAAAACGGCATCATGCCAACACTACTGAACTAATACTGGTCCTTCTTCCCCTTTTTCTTCTCTTCAGMAGCATCTCCCCAGGGACAGGGGGAAGATAACGAGGTGCTGGGGCAGTCACCAGCTGTAAAACTCTCCAGTAAAGAGGGAAAGGATTTTTCAACAAGTTGACTATGAGCCAGCAATGTGCCTTTGTGGCCAAGAAGGCCAATGGTCTCCTGGGCTGCATTAGGAAGAGTGTTGCCAGCAGGTTGAGGGAGGTGATCCTGCCCCTCTACTCAGCCCTAGTGAGGCCACACCTGGAGTACTGCATCCAGTTCTGGGCTCCCAAGTAYAAGGGAGACATGGAATTACTGGAGAAAGTCCAGCATAGGGCTAGGAAGATGATTAGTGGACTGGAGCATCTACCCTCTGAGGAAAGGCTGCGAGAGCTGAGCCTGTTTAGCCTACAGAAGAGAAGACTGAGAGGGGATCTTAATTTCTACAAACACCTTAAGGGAGGAKGTCAAAAGGATGGGGCCAGACTCTTTTCAGTGGTGCCCAGCAACAGGACAAGGAGTAATGGGCACAAACTGAACCACAGGAAGTTCCACCTGAATATGAAGAAGAACTTCCTTCCTGTGAGAATGACAGAGCACGGCAACAGGTTGTCCAGAGAGGTTGTGGAGTCTCCATCTCTGGAGATATTCCAAATTCCCCTGGACGCAACGCTGTCTAACATGCTTAGCTGTTAAAGACAGGTTAAAGTCSTTCCTTCAATAGAGCCAGATATTAAGCCTTCCACAAGGCTGATTTACCTGAGGATGAGCGAGGCATCTTAATTTGTGATCTTCTGTTAAAGGTGATCTAGACGCTGATACTTGTGCTCAAAAAGTTATGTTGCCATAAGGCACTTAATAATTTGGGCTTCCTTGCAAATGTGAACAATGTGGACCTGTGCCATTTACAGGAATTCTCCTCCTCTTTGAGACCTGAAGATGTCTCTCATTCTGTGCTTCAGGCAAAGGCAAAGCCTGGGAGCGTGAGATTAACTGAGTGCTGCTTCATAGCTATGAGTTAATTGTTGGAGCTGCTGCTCTCAGAGGGCAGGTCAATTTTTCTGTGGTGCACATCAGTATTGGATGGTGGTAGCACATTTTAAGTTGGAGAACGGAGAACAGTCAACTCATCTCCTTCATGGTTCCACATTTTTTAATAATATACTTCATAATATTCCCTGTATTTTCCCATGGCCTTTTAAAATCTGTTTTTTTTTCAAAACTTCTGTAAGAAAAGGCTTGATTTTAGGCTCCAGATGCTGTTTAATTATCTGCTGTACAGTCTCTGTCATGATTTCTTTAATATATTTCTGTATTCTTTCCTCTAGTAGGATCTCCATCTGCTTTCTCCTATGTCCTTCTTCATCATTACAGCAGAACCAAAATGGGTATACAGTGCACAGGACATAAGCAATGATAATAATAGTAAGAACAAACAACCCCCAAACTTGATAAAAAACAGATAAATAGATTAGAGATAAAAAGGTTCCCATACTGATACGGACAAAACAATCTTCTTTTCCCTTAAGTTAGAGGTAACAGGACAATATTCAGAGCTGCAGTGTGTCTGCCTAGCAACAAGTCTAGCTAGCATACAGTAATCCCCAGTAGATATTACTCTGAAGAAATGGGCACAAGAGGAATTGTGTGAAGCAGCTTTTTCCTGGGACTTAAACTTTTAAATGATGTCAGAATCATGAGGATGGAAATGCACTGGGAAAATTAGTACCTTGCCTTTGTAAAATGGGCATCTACTCCTCAGCTAGTTATCACATAACTCTAATATATAGTAGGAAGATGCAGACACTTTGGATCCAATACATTTTTCTAAACACAAGTGTTGCAGAGACCTAGCAGTTTCCCAGGTGTTGTCACAAGGACTGTCAATGCTCCAGGAGAGCCCAGATCCCACATAGGACTTATGGCATATCTGCCAGCCAAGTGAAGATGTCTCAAGTACTCTCAAAAAGAGAGGAGAAATGAATAAAAATAAAACTGCAGGAAGGGAATCCTATGTGGGAGATTTAAGTGATTAAACAGTAGATGGAGACTGGATTCACTCTCTGACTCGAGACATCTCTAATTGAGATTAATAAAGAGCGAGCTAGGGAAGTCTACTGTAATGTTTCTTTATTTGTCAAATATCACAGTAACAATTCCTAACCATGAATATTACCAAACTCTGATTTGAGACTAACAGGGAGTGGTTTATTTTGCCTTGAGAAAAATGACATGCAATATAGCAGCACTCTGAATTCGGACTAACAACAAGTGGTTTATTCAGCTTTAAGAAAAATGACATGCAATATAGCAAAACTTGAGAAGAAAAATGCTCAAAAACCTCCATGTAAGGTTAGGTACAGGAATTCTCTGTATTAGCCGAAGCTATAAAAAGTCAAGGCCATTGCTGATGAAAGTGCCTGTAATTATTTTCATTTTTCCTTTCTCATCATTTTGAGCACAGTCTGCTTATTACCTGTTTTACACTAGTGCCTTAGTTCTCTGTTCATCCGTGCTTCATAGTCTTGTCTTGCAATTAGGCTCTGAATTGTATGCCCAAAGGATGGACACAGACTGCCCCAAATGTGCCTCTGTTTTTCTAGTGCAATCTCCTTAGGGTTCCCCAGCAGACTTGTTTCTCTCATCTSATCCATAATGCACACATGCATTATCTGCAGCTCCAAGCTATGCAGAGTCTGCTGCAGAGTGACACTTTCATTCACATACACAAAAACACTCATCAGGGACACATGAGAAAACATCCACTCCTTCTCAACAGCCAACTCCTTTCTTAATTCTGGAGGCCTCTCTGGAGGCCCGTGTAGGTAGCTGGGGGACTCAAAGGAGAGTAATGCTGTCCATGAAAAAAGCCAAGATGGCTATGTCTGGCCAAACAYCTTTCACTGAGGAACTGGCAATTGGCTATGTCTAGGGGAGAGAAGCACAAGGAGAGATCTCTTCCATATATCTAAATCTCCAGGGAACAGGAGTCCTAGCAGAGTTATTGCATGCAAAACTTCAGTAAGAGTCCAAGGAGGTACGGGCACAGGGCAGAGAGGTTTTCAGGCACAACAAATCCTGCTGAGACATCTCTCATTGGCCGAAAGGCACAAGGGGATAGTATGRGTCAGAGATGCATCTGTCTTCAACTAGGATGTTTATAGCTGCTGCGTGTCAGAGCTATGTTAGTTTGGAAATTGACACTCCAAATCCCCATAGGCTGTGCTGAAAATCCSTCCCTAAATAGAGTGGGAAGGTTCAGTATGCCTTCTTCATCATTCAGTCCAGAGCACAGAAAGCTGGGGTCATAATCATGTAAAGAGTTGGTAGCAATTCCAGCCTACCAATCCTCTGCACCCAGCTTTTTCAGCTACAGACCTCTATGTTCATAGCTGCTACTTTGAAATTCTGTTTCAAGCCCAGCTCAAACAGAGCAAAGCATCATGAGGAAATGTCTTTTTTGAAGGAGCAGTATGTTTGACATTGAGAAAAGCATCTCATTGCCAAATATAAGTGCCATTGCTGTAAACACATTGGAGTGACCTGGCAAAACTTCAAGAGCAGAGAAAGGAGGACTTCAAATAGAGCTATGTGCAAAAAATAGCACAAGCTATTTCTGAGCATGCAGACTGCACAGAAGGCAAATATCTTGCTTCTGAGAGTTCTCAAAAAGTATATGTGAGAAAGGAAGGGCTTTTTTCAGAGTAAGGTTGCTTTAGGGTCAGCAGATGCAGTGCAAAGCAGTGACTGGCCTGGGTTGAGAAGGTGCTAAAGTGCAGCTGAACCCTTCCTCCAACGTGGGATCCACTGCCTTGTAATGGGAAGAGATGAGAGAGACCTGGCTCCTGAAGGCCGCTTTGAAAAGCCATTCCCTGTAATGTCCCTCTGCACTCGTATTTGCACCTGTCATTTCCCTCATGACCTCTTTCAATTTGCATACGCTTTCTTCACCCTGTTCTAGGCAGACACAAGTGCCCATGTGCACAGACAAGAGCCCGGTATATCACGAGCACAGTGTAGGTGTACATATTGCCTCTACACCTCCAGTGTTGCTGCTACTCTTCTCCATAGGCAGATAYAGACAAAGAAATCCCATTCAGGTGGCTAAATTTCTCTCCTCATCCAAACAAGGGCTGCAGAAGGAAAAATAGGATGTGCCTGGGGAAATATATGTAGTGTCAACACTCTTTCCAATCTGCTCTGAGAACAAGAAGATTACCCTGAGCACAGTTCCATTTACTTCGTGGCTCTGAAATAGGCAGGGTAGGGTAGCAACCCAGCCTAGGACAGGAGTCACATCTTCACAGTATTTCTGACTCAATGAAGACAAACAGGTTTCAGCCGCTGTCCTACTCTGCCACTCAGTTCACAGGCATCAGGTCTGTTCTCAGACAACTCCACTTGCTGAAAACCTTCTTAGGAATGCTGCTGTCCTAGTGCTCAGGCCCTTAATATAGATAGTCAGGTCTTTCTAGATGCAGGRGTCCATTCTATTTGMAGGTTCAGATCTGAAGTGCTGAGCAAGAGAGGAGCAATGGGGAAATTTGCCMTGCTGGCAAATTTGATCACTGTTCYCTGATGTATCTTGGGAGGAGGGAGGGGAYGGAGGTCTTCTCACTGTGAGTAACATGGATTCCACTGTGATAGCAGACATCAGTGTACTCAGCCATCCTAGACCCAGGGAAAAAAGCAGGGACAAGCCCCTGAAGAAGGCAGAGACAAAGGCCAGACTCCAGCAAAAGACCAAGAATAGATTTTAATTCTCTTCTTTGTGGGAAGACACCTCTGGCCACAGATACATGTCAGGGTTGTTCCTAGATGCAGCAAACTGGTGAGCAGACATTTTGTTTTCTGCTGCTCCTCACAGCTGCTCAGAAAGCAGAGCCTGCAAGCTCATAACCAGAGTAGTTTCCTGTCAGAGAAGAGCAAGCTGCTATGGGGTATGGCATGTTGGATGTCTGCCCCTGGTTCCCTCACCATTGCATTGCTGCTGCTTTCCAAGTCAGAGGGGAGATGGCTGTGGGCCAGAGATGGGGCTGCCAGTCTTTGGCGGCAGGCAATGGAGACTCAGTTTTGCAGAGAATTACATTAAATAAGAAAGAAATATTTCAAGTAATGTATATTTCATCCCAGTCCAGGCAGGTCTGTGCAAAAACCTGTCTGACTTTTGCTTTATGCCTGGCATATATTTTTAGCAATCCTCGCTTCTCCATATATACAATACTGATATTAAATAATCATCTTGAATAAATCATGAATTCACCATTCTCTTTAAAGACCTCAGAATTCAGAGTTCATTCTTCTGTGTACATCTTTCAGGTAGCAGCCAAAGAAGGGGAATGCATGGCTTCTCTATTTCTGTTTTATCTTTACTGAATTACTGACCAAGCTCTCTACTGGGCACCCAGAGGGACTACCACAGGTTTACTTTTGTCTTTTATATTATACTGAATTTAAGTTATTTTTTTTTCTTGGTGGCAATGGTAAAATTAATATTAGGTAGAAATAAGCTTTCTGCCTCTGATATTCTTCAAGCTGTGTAGACAGAGAATTATCACTTAGACATTGTTTGTTTGGTGTGAGTTCACTGCTGAGATATAGAGATCTGACATGTGTGTGATGGGGCAAAGCCTGGAGACAAAGGTGCAAAGAGACACAGGGATGATGAGGAGTGTCCAGAATAGATACCTTGCCTGGCATGACATGGAAGTGGAATGGTATCCTGGGCAGGTGCTCACAGGTGACTCATTGAATGTTCAACCTCTTAACCCCATAGTGCATAGTGCAGGCCCCATGTGACCACCCAAAACTTCTGCAGGTCACCAAGTAAGTGTGAGCATGAGCATGAGATCAGACAAAGGAGATACACAGGGGCTAGAGATCAGAAACAAAAGGGATTTTGATTCTAGATGTAAACTCGGAGAAGAGATCTTCCATCTTGGACACAGAGCATTTCTCAACCTCAAAGGCACTAATACTGGCCCTTGACAAGCTCTCCACCACTGCCGTTCTACAAGATGACCTCCCCATTTCTCAGTTGATCCCCAACACACCTTCTTCTCAGCCTGATGACTAGTTATTATGCACTATTTTGTCTTTCTGGAGATAACCAAAATCATTTTCTGGAAAGATGGGATGGGGATGTACATCCTGAAAGCTGAACTAAGACAAGGGTTTCCCTATCTACTGGTACAGACAGGGCCAAGAGAAGTGCAGAGCTGAGAGTGACACAGCTCATCTCCACACACAAAATCAACAAAGAGGCTGTGTGGGGCCCTCTGCACCACATACCCAGCTGTCTTGGAAGATCTGAGCTCCACCTCCCTCAGGAG
This sequence comes from Rhea americana, assembly GCF_003343005.1. Classification (NCBI taxonomy): domain Eukaryota; kingdom Metazoa; phylum Chordata; class Aves; order Rheiformes; family Rheidae; genus Rhea; species Rhea americana. The sequence goes on along the minus strand of NW_028186716.1, from coordinate 73,234 downwards.
ACAGCCCTCAGCAGGGACATGAGCAGGGAGAGATCCAGCTCCTGAGGAGATAGGAATTGCCTGGATGCTGTCTTTGGGGCTGTGCCTGTAATACAGCCTCTCCTGTGCTGAGACAGGGCAGAGGCTGGGCCAGACCTAGGCAGGCCTTCCCAGATCTTCTGAAGGCCCCTGAAAATCTCCCAACTCCTATAGATACAGGCTGGCTCTTTGCAAACCTCGCATGGGGTCTCTGGCTGTCACATCCGGGCCACTGCCAGGGCATTTGCACCAATTGCTCGAGGCTCAGGTGGCTGGGAGCAGAAGTCTCCTGGCCAAGCAGTGCCCTGCAGAGCATTAGTAGCCCCCAGACTTGCACCCCAGCCCAAGATTGTCTCCATGAATCTAAAGCCTCGCATCATAATGCCCCAGGCACTGTCCTAGCAAAGAAGTTGTAGAGGTCTGCATCACAGCAGCAGATTGCACCTGCTGTGGTTCCCTATGGATGCCAAAAGGAGGAAGGAAAAATTGAAGATATCCCTGCCTGATGCAGAAATTTGCCTTCAGGTCTCTGGGCTACCTGCAGAGCACCAAASGGGAAGCACTGAGCTGATCAATGTGAAGCGAGTGTGGCCCCTTGCCACTTGGGATATTCATGGCTGCTAAGGACTTTGGGAGAAGGCAATTTGGGAAGCAGGACTCCAGACAGTGTAGGCTGGTCTGAAAATCCCCCCACTCCCCAAGGGTGTTTTTTCCTGCCTCTCTCTCTCTCTTTTTCTTGTAGTTGCCTGTAAAGAGAGAAACCAAAAGCGAGCAGAAATCGTTCCTAGCTGTGTGCCTGAGGGGGAAAGGGTGATCATCTGTACCTGATGCCCTGGGGTGGTCCCTTACCAGGAGCAGCATTGTCCATGTCTGAGGAATGGCTCCACCTTATGGCGGAGGACGAGATGACCTGGCCATTGCATTGAGGAGGACAAGAAATAGCCCTCCTCAGGAGGGACTTCTCTGCGCCTGTCACTGTGGGAGGGCTGTGAGACTGCAAACTCTGAATGCCTTTTCTTCTTGCTCTCTCCAGGCAACGAGATGTGCTTAGCCACGCGGAGGACACAACCGACTATGGCCAGATGCACTGGTCGGTTCCTCTCTCTGAGGAAAGCAGAGACGCCTCTGTTCATGGGGACTCTAACTTCTCATGGCCTTTGTTAGCCCGAGCACTGTCAGTGACCCTGCGCCCAGGGACCTGTTATGCTGGGATCYCAACAGTGGCACAGAGGAGCAGTGTCACTTGCTGAGTTCTCCACCCAATCCCTCATTTCTGGTCTGTGCAGCCATGTGGCACCTTCTACCRTGCCACACGTCCTCCCTGGCCAGTAATTCATTTTGCAGGTATGGGATAAACAAGAAATCTGTCCCTCTAGAAGGAGAAAGTCCTCCTATGTCTGCTGGGTCCGTGCTCGTCCCTGTGTGCACAGCCCAGCTGAGGTCTTCAAAAGAAAGGCGTCCTAACATTAGAAGTGACCAAGTCCATTGGGCAGGTAGGCTCTTTCCCCACCTGTTGCAGCCCCTGGCTCTCACAGAGCCTCCAGCTCTGTGTTTTATTGCTCTTTAATTTCAYCTCACTGCTGTTTCTGTATTGAGCTTGAGCCAAAACCAAGTGCAGCAACTGAGGGCATTAGTCCACTTAAGGGGGCAATCAGGTCTGGCTGGGAAATGTCTCACTGCTAAATATGAGAGCAGAGTCTGAAACCACAGGCAGCAGCAAACACAGTGTGTTGTGGATGGGGAAGGAAGGTATATCTGTGCAGTAGGTGAGCTCAGGTCTATTTGCAGGGTAACTTTATTTCCACATGCACACATGCATGCAGAAGCAAAGGAATAGGTAAGTATGTGCTGGCTCTGCAAAGCTGGCCTTGCCTGCTGTTGACAGTGGTAGAGGGGAATGTACTCCCAGGGTGCCTGAGGTGATAGCCTGGGGAAAGGGAGGTGTGTGTAACATCCCTTGCGGCTACAGGAACTGTTATTACAGTCCTGTTGAGCCCATGCCTCCAAGAGAAAATCTCATTGAYTAGGGGAAATGCATGTATACTTCAGGTTCTCTGCTCAGCCACTAGTGTCAGGGCAGCTCACTCTGCTCCCAAGAGCGGAGTGTCCTGTGYAATTGGGGAAAACAGGAGAGAGGCTAGACTCCTGCCCTACAGGATCAGAGGAGGTTTGAATGGACCTCTGGAGATCACCTCTTCCCATCTCCCTTACACAGGCAGGGTCACCTCAAGCAAGGTACTCAGAACCCTGTTCGCATGGCTTGGGAATACCGCTAAAGATGCAGACTTCCCAGCCTCTCATGGCAACGTGTTCCAATGCTCAGTCTCTCTCCCAGTAAAACAGCTTTTCCTTAGATTCAGACGGAACTTCCTGTGTTTCAGTTTGTGCCCGTTGCCTCTTGCCCTGTCACTGGGCACCACTGAGAAGACCCTGGCTCTGCCTACAACCTCCCTGCAGATGTTTAGACTCATTGATAAGATCCCCTGGGAGCCTCCTCTTCTCCAGGCTGAAGAGTCCCAACTCTTTCAGCCTTTCCTCCTGTGAGAGATGCTCCAGTCCCTTAATCATCTTTGTAGCCCTACGCTGAACTTGCTCCATTTTTCTGATATACTGCAGAGCCCAGAAGTGGACACAGCACACCAGCTGTGGTATCACCAGTTTTTAGCAGAAGGTATAACCTGTCTCAACATGCTGTCACCCCTCCTCCACTTTGTGAATCCATGCTGACTGTTCTCCATCACCTTCTTGTCCTCCATGTGTCTGGACATGACATCCATCACCTTCCCAGAGATCAAGGTGAGGCTGGGAGGTCTGTCTTTCCCTGGGTGCTCCCTCCTGTCCTTTTTTGAAGATCAGAGTGGTAGTGGCTTCCTTCCAGTCCTCAGGCACCCTATGAGGCTTGATGTTCATCAAGGGAGTGTGGTTTTTTGCAGTAGGAAGTAAGTACTTAGTATGACTTTCTTTTCCCTTCTCCTAGATTCCACCACCATCTACTTTGGCAGTGGAAAGATGAGTTCTGGCATGTCTTTGGGCCTACACCAGGATATGAGGCCCCAAGGGAGGTGTTGTGCTGGCAGGGACTTATGCTTGGGGGTAGAGCAGGGTTGGTCCCACTTTCAAGGTGTGAACAAGTCTCAATTCACACAGTATTGATGGGAGCAGCACCCTGTGACACATTCATGTTGAGGAGTCCCAAATCCCTATTCTTACCACATACCCAAAGGATGTACTTGGACCAAAAGACCTTCTGGGTATCTACCTACCCACATCTGACCTTGCCTTATGTTTCCCTATATTGCAAACAGGTGATGCTTCTCTAATGAAAAAGATTCTTTTTTTCACAAAGAAAATTTTTTGCTTCTTTTGCATCTTCTGCACATGCTTATTCTTGTAATGAACAATGGCAAATCTTTGTTGCCACTGTGAACATTGCGSGGTATTCCCTCTAAAACCTGAGGGCTGTCTATTTTGAGATTTTGGGGACCTGGAAAACAAGTTTATCATGGTGGGGGAAAGGAGACAAAAGAAAAAAGTTCTTGGGAAAAGAACAAYAAAGAAGAAGTAGGGGACCATCAAGAAGCAACATCCTACCAGAAATCACATACTATTCTCAGATCCAGGAGATGAAATAAGTCATTTTTTCCCCCTTTAAAGCCTTGTCCACTACAGAAGGACAACACCTCAATGTATGCCATCATGAATCACTCCCACACACAGACTGTAGAGTGTTCCAGCATGGAAAATGCATGGTGAAAGTAGCCCCTGTTTGCATTTTTTCCCCTTTTCTATGGGAGTCCAGGCAGTGAAAGAGAGCTGGCATGTCCAGTCCAGGCTTGGGGTTTTCTGTTTCAGGGAAGGACTATCTGTCAGTAGCAAAGTGGCAGTTCTTATTGATGCTGYCAGTTTCCCATTAGACAATGTTCTCTACCTTTCTCTTTCCAACCCCATTTCCACTCCCCAGGCATATTGGGCTTTACAGATATCCTCACAGACTCCAGTCAATTTGTTCCCATTGCAAAAAAAACCACCGTGGCCCAATCCTTTGGCACACTCTGTGCTTCTTGCCAGRGAGTAGCTAATGCTCAGGTGCAGAGGATATCACCTGACTGCAGACCCTGTCCATGCAAACATATCCACATGCAGCCACACACAATATTTCAAGCATGCCCAGCCCTTTCCATTAATATATAACATGTATTCTGAATGACTTATACCAAAAGAAAATATGTGACTGTTAYATGGTTTTGTGAATATATATATTTGAGTACCTCAAGTGATGATRCCTATATCTCGCTGTGTATATAATACATAGACATGACGTGCATCATAGATCTATCAGTATGTTCTTATCTCYACCTATACAGATGCATGTAGGTTTATATAGGTATATAGGCATAGGAGTGAGTGTGTATGTGTGTATATATATATATATGCAATAATGACTTTTTTTGCTTAAATGAAAAATAAATATGTCTGAAGTTTTATGATGAATTGCATCTCCATCCAATTTCCTTACACATCACTCAAGGAATGCTATTAAGTAGCTGAAAGGCAACTGCACAGGTATGCAGGGATCACACGTGGAACTGTCTTCATTACAGATAGCTGAGCTCARGTGAGCCAAATTCAAGGTATCTCTTCTCCCTGCTGCTAGAATAGACCCTTAGAGCACTGAACGGACCAGAGAGACATCTCTCTTCTACCTTTTTCTTGCCATGCAGAACACTCCAATATGCACCATTCTTATCACTGATATAGCCTTGGGGTTTAGGGTTTTGTGGGGGGCAGAAGGGGTAGCTCCTAAATGCCTACTCTGTGAAGAAAGCTCTTCCAGGACGAAACCTGAATACACTGTGAATTCATTGTTTGGTCCTGGCAGGACATACTCTAGAAGTGCAAACCTGAAAGAGAGATTCTCCTTTCTGAAGCAGCTCTATCCACAGCAGTATTTTTGGCTTTCTGAACCTCAGCTGTTACATTTGCTTCTTTCTAACCATATTGAGGCCCAGCTGAACTGTGCTGGGATTTTTCATGCACTTGCTCTTACCATCACCTTACTCTTACTAGCAGCAGAGAAGCCAGCTTGCCTCAGCCAAGGCATAGGATTGCACTTATACTACTGGAGTCCTGCCCTGTCCCATCATGGTTACAGCATGCATAGTCAACCCAAGAGCTCACATGCTATGCCACAAAGCCATTTTCTTCTGCTAAATTGGATCCAGGCTTATCTGTGCCACCTGTGCTGGGATGGCAGCACTTACATCTAGGATGAGCCAAGTTGTCATAGTCTGGTCTACCATAAGATTGCTTTTTCTGCCCCAGCATGTTCAGCACAAGGGTATGGAAGAGATGGAAAAACTTCCTTAACTGCAACAGAAGAAGAACCTACGTAGGGATGGAGAAAATATAAGTCAGTCTGCGATACCTCATTTTGSGCTGGTGTCTAGTTTAACACTAAACTGTATTTCTTCTAGGGATTTCCCCCTGGAAAATATCCCAGGTCATGCTCATGCTAGGAGCTCAGGCAAGCTGGCTGGGCACAGTGCCCCACGGCCTTATGGGTGCCAAGGTATTCAGAAATTTCTGAACTCCTCTGGCTTCAGTCCTGCAAAGGACTTCTCTTCTTCATCAGCCTAAGAGTCCAGTTTCTCACCAAACTGAGACAAGACAGACAGGAGAACTAGGACACTATCCTGATTAGTTGTTACAGATACTCTAACTGCGGTTAGTGGGTTAGTTTGGGGAATCGTTTCAGAAGGTGGCGCTATTGCTGATTGTTGTGTTTAGTTTGCTGCAGACGCAGAGGTAAGAGCCAGGTAAGGATAGTCTGCCTGCCTGCCTTAGCCATGCACAAGGCCACAGGGGTGATACCGCAGCACTTGGGGGAAGAACAGGCGAGCCCCATCTCTCTCATTTTACACCTCAGTCCCAACTGCAACAGGGCAAATAATCACAAGAGTTGAATTCAGTGCCCTAAAAGCTTCACATTTACTCCATGCTACTGCATCTTATTCCTGCCCTTGACTTTCTTGCTTCTCAAGTCTGGTTGCCAGCCAAAATAGAGTTGTTGCATTTGCTGTGCCAAAAACTACCCATGCAATGGGAGCCTTTAAAATACTGTGCCAGGGCATGGGGCAACCTGTGTGGTGGTGGATAATCACTGCTGGTCAGTGTTTCCTTTGAGCAGATAGTGTCAGAAAAGGGAACAGGACAAAGCCTGCAGCAAGCAAAGCAATTCCAGGACCCCTTGGTGATGGACATGACTGCTGAAAGGATATGCTGGTGTTTCTGATAGCAGTTGTACCACATACACGTGTGGTATAGTCTCCAAGTACCACAAATGGATAGGGAAACACAGGTATTTGTTGACTAGGAAAGGCAGTAGAAAGCTCCTAGTGGTCTTGCATCATAATTCTAATCAGATTATTGATTAGCAGTGAACATTAATACAGAGGCTTCCACACTACAAAAAGCYTTACTGATTTCTGAGCCAGCTGACTTTTGATGCCCACATGTGAGCCAAACTCTCTAGGTTTCTGATACAGTCCCTGGGTGAGACATACTCACTCGCAGGGTGCAATCCACTTGCTGTATTTCGGCCATCTCTTGTAGCGTAAGGAAAGAACCAATTTATGTTTAGAATGGAAATTCATGCCTTTATCTGAAACTTGCAAGTCTTTAAAGCTTTCTCCATGTTTCCCAGCCATTCCCAGATGAGTTGTGTGTATGCCACCCCTGCCTGCACAACACACCCATCACAAAGCTGGGARCAGGGTCATTTTATGGAGAGACGTCTCTTGCATCTTCTGGTAGCTCCCTAAGCAAACATCCCCCAGGAGAGCCAAAGCCCAGAGTCAGTGGAGAACAGGAGAATTACCAGCCAGGAATGAGCCATCTTGAGCTCCTCTGGAAAAGTCCAACTCCTTGTCCCAGGATCCTGCCCCTAAAAGATGAATCCTCATGGAGAGAGGGAGCTTACAACAATCCACACGAATGCCATCTCATGTGCTGGATAACTCAGAATCTAGCCATGTCACCTCTTATTTTCCCTATGTTGCCATATAATGACTTTGCAGCTTGATCTGCTGACCTTTCAAAGAGAAAGCACAGTAGCCTGAGCCTTCTGATGTTTGTCATGGAAACAGACCCTGAGTCTGAGCCAGGGCACTTGAAGGAGGGGACTGAGAGCCACAGCAATGCCAAGGGAAAATCTCAGCTTCTTGGGAAATGTTGGGTTTGATGTGGTTTGGGCTGGAATTTCCTTCCCCAGACATGTGCTATGTTTGAGCAAAACAGTGACGGCACAGCCTGAAAGCCTCTATAAATGTTGAACTCACCTTAACTCTGCCCAGTTCATTAATACTGGTATCAAGCAGGGAGACAAATGGAATTAGAGTCTAACAGCTAGCAGGAGGTAGAGCTCCTACCTACCGCTCCCAGCAAGATTACTCCCACACATCCAGGCTTATAATGCAAAAGTTCCTCACCCACTGAGCATACACAGCATGTGTATTCGCAGTGCCCTGTTCCCGCCTAGTCCAGGCAGACAGACCCCAGTAGCCACTGGTAACAGCCCTGAGCATCCTTGACCTGAGCAAATTACACATTCCACTTCCATTACTGGGAACAAATGCTCAGTGGTGCCTCCCAGCTTACATCCAAACAAAAGGCTTTTCCTTTCTGCCCCCTGTACCATCACCATTTTGGCCTCCCTAATAGGAGTCCTGAGACCTTGTTGCAGCTACAAGTTATTCTTGCTATTTCTAATGACTCCCCTCCCTTGCCTTGCTTTTCCCACTAGATAAGACTGACCTTGTGGCCAAGGCATCCAGTCTGCTGGTGAGAAACTTCCCACTCCCACTTGAGAAGTGCTTTGCACAGTCATGTGGCTCCCATGGACTACATCTGTTCAAGCTGAACTTCAAATGGGAAGCATAGCCTCAGAAAAAGAAAAAAAAAGAAAAAAAAAGAAAAGAAAAAAGAGAAGAAAAAGGTGGCTGTTTAGAAGGGAGAAGGCACAGGTTTGTACGGTTGAATTGACGCTAGGAAAGAATAATACTGAATATGGGACAACTTTTGCCTTGCAAGCAAAGACCCCACCCTTAGGAGAACAGAGTAGAACAAATGGGTGCTTAAACAAATCATCAGGAAAGTCCTCAGCACTGCCAGTATTAGAGCGTGGTGCTAATAATGCCAGGGTCGGGGGGTTGATCCCCGTACAGGCCACTCATTTGAGGATTGGACTAGATGATCTCCAGAGGTCCCTTCCAACCTTGCCAATTCTATGATTCTGTGATTCTAAGAGACCTAGAGAAAGGGATGAAGGGAAAAAAGCCATTCAAGGTCAGAGGCTCTGCTGATTTCTTTCAGGGACAGGTTGTTCCCTCCTGCAGATGGCTCTTTCTTTTCTTTGGTCAGGCCCTGATCCAACCCAAGGGCAACCTGAGATTTTCCTGTCTCTACCAAAGATGAAGACCATCTCATAGAGATGAACAACACGGTTCTTGAGTGGGAAAAACTTGGGAAGGGGAGTTGCAGTGGAGGCTTGATGTCACCCCTTCCGCCTCAACCACACAGCCCTTCAGTTAGGAGGGATTTCTACTCACCTTTGATTTCTCTCTGTACAGGTGACTGCAAGAAAAGRGGAGGGAAGGGGGGAGGAAAACACCATAATGACAAAAGATCCAGCTATCGCTATGTTCTGGGCTGGATGGTGAAGATGGGGTGAACATTGATACCTCATTTCATGAGGAATTTTTCAGACCAGTCTACCTTGTCTGGAGTCCTGTTTCCCAAATTGCCTTCTCCCAAAGTCCTTAGCAGCCATGAATATCCCAAGTGGCAAGGGGCCACACTGGCCACATAGCTCAGTCCTTCYCTTTTGGTGCTCTGCAGGTAGCCCCGAGACCTGAAGGCAAACTTCTGCATCAGGCAGGGATGTCTTCAATCTTTCCTTCCTCCCTTTGGCATCCAGRGGGAACCACAGCAGGTGCAATGTCTTTCCCATCGTGGCAACTTGKTCTCTTCAGGTGACAAAGGAAAGACCTGAGAGGCTCTGCTTCTTGTCAAACAGGAGGCAAGAGCACGTCATCCTAAACCAATGCAGTTCATTCAGAGTTACATTCAGGTTCTGCAGACTTCAGGTCTGACTTGCCGCTGGATATTTCTCCAGCAGGCTGCCTGGGAAGCTATACCTAAAATGACAGCCTGATGTCTGAGCAAAGTTTTGAGCTCACTTTTTGTGCCTTTCACAAAAACATCAGTTCCAAGTTAGGATGCAACTGGCACCTCTTGGTTTATCACTGACTTCCACATATCACTTACATTTCTTCATGGTGAAATACATTGCTGCAGGCAGCAGCAGGAGGAGGGAGGCAGCCACCACTCTTAGTGCAATGCCTATTGTGAGTGCTAGGAGAGAGGGGCACCAGAAGAGCTGGGCTGGCCAAAAGCACTTGACCTTGGGCCTTGTTTAAGCCCCTGGTCACTGTAGGATCAGCAGGGTACCTCTGTGCTTCTCCATTGGGAAGAGGGCAAGAACCAGATGGGGACAAGACAAGAATAGGGTCAGCATGGCAGGATCGGGAGGGTGTTGTAGAGGCAGCAGAAACTGAGAGGGAATCAAGTGAATAAAGAGATCCCCAAGACTAAAGCGAAGGGTTCAGGGTCAGGAGGATGAGGAGGAACAAATCTGGGGGGTGGAGGGTATTAGCACAGAGGAAATGCCAGGATGAGAATGGGAACAAGGGGAGAGCAGGATATCCCAATACAGCCCAGAGACCTCGGGCACCAGAACCTGGTTGCTGACTCCYATGCCCTCATGCCAAGAGCCCAGCCTTGCTTGAGCCAGTGCTCTGGAAAACTGTATGTGCAGGAAGGGAATCACTCACCTCAGGCTGAAGGCTCCTCCTGGGACCCAGACCCACTGCCTGGGAGGAAAAGTAAGCAGTGTTAGTGCCTCTAGCTCTCTCCAGCTACTCGCACAGACTAAGTATTCCCTCGAGAATAGGTCCTGCAAACCATGCAGAGTAAATCACAGAATTACAGAATTACAGAATTACAGAATCACAGAATAACAGAATGGTTGTGATTGGAAGAGACCTCTGGAGATCACTTATCCATCCCCCCCCCAGGCAGGGTCATCTAGAGCACATTGCACAGAATGTTTGTGGGAAAGAGTACAAACCCATGGCCAGATCCCCATGAGAGGAAAATTAAGAAAATCCATGCAACTGTATTGCAGTCATGGGGATCTACTTACTATCACTCTAACAAATGTCAAGATAACAAAAAATGCATCATATAGATTAAAGTCCTGCTTAGATTTGACCCCACTGCCCACCCACTTCCATCATGCTGGGGACAGGAGAGGATCAGGATGCTCTTCCTGGGAAGGGGAGAATATCTGTGGGGCTCACAGAGGCTCAAGAGACTCCTTGGCATGGCCTTGTCCCTTCCAGCATCGCTTCCCTTTGCCCTCTGAAAGCCCAAACTTGAATGGCTTCACACAGACTGCAACCTCACATTCTCATCCCCAGCAAGGTCAGTGAGGGTGTCACTGGGATGGTGCTGTGGGAACTTTCCCCATGTGGCAAAGCCAGGGCTGAAATACGAGCAGAGTAGCAGCTCAACCACAAGCCAATTACAAGGTCATGGCTGAGGAAGAAAAAAAAGTATGTTAAAGTTTGCAAATGAGTCAGTACTCTATTCTTTATACTATATCACCTCCTGAGATCGCTTTCTTTTCTTTTCTCCACATTCCCCCAAGAGCCCATTTGCCCCAATCTTGACCTATTTTAGCCCCATCCTGAAGCAAGAAACCCTCACACCACCTTGGACTCACAGAGTATCCRCAACCGGATGGTCAGGAGCTAAGGATGGAGATTCTGACCCCAAATATTATCCCAAAGCAAAGCTTTGTAGGAATACATCCCCTGTGATCATCTGCACTGAGGTCTCACTTTCTGTTCAGCACTGAGGGCTGTGGGATCCTGCATTATGTCTAAGGATGGGGCTGATGTTTGTCTGTGGCCAGTGTGGCCCTCGCTTCTGAGTAGAGAGCAAAACGTCACTTGCACCCACCCCTTTCTTCAGACCAGAAGAGTTCCTCTCTCTGGCTCATCACTCTGCAAGCTCTGAACATGCTCAAGACTCAGCCCACCAGACGCGTGACTGAGTTAGTGCACTGAGTTACTCCCAGCAAACTGCACTTCTGACAGGAAGCTTGATTTCCTCCCTGGCAAAAAAATGATTCAACCTAAAACAGAAGAATATTCTAGTCTCTGCCCCCGAAGTAGCAGACACTGCCTTCAGGAGACAGGCCTTTGGATGGGGTTTGGGTGACCTGATGCTCCTTCTGGCCATGTTTATCAAAAATGTTCTTAGGGTGTCGTAAGAGCTGTGTGGAGCTATAGCCCTGGCAAGGAAGGGCATTTCTTTGCTCCATTTGCTACCCCTTCCCCAGGGTTTCTATCAAGGTGCTCAGTGTTGTGGCATGGCAGAGTAAGCCTTTCTCAGCCCTGGATGTGGGATTTGACTAGTTCAGCAATGCTCCCAAAACCCCTTCTCTTCTGCTGGCACCCTGAAAGGATGGAGCTACGGGAAGCACTCTGTGAGGTTGAGACCGACTGAGTGTCAAAGGAGCACAAAGACTCCAAGGCCACACTGATTAAAAAAAACCAAAACAAACAAACAAAAAAAAAGTTCCTGTTTAAGTCTGGTTTCCATTTCCCCCAGAGTGGAACTGTAGTGTCATCCCTCTGTAATAAGTGGAAAGAACTACTGGAAAAAAAAAAAGCACTATAATGTGGGCCTGGGAGGTGGTGAGGAGAGCTGTGAGTGGAGCCACAGCTCCTGGTTTGTGTCAGGATCCTTGTGCACCGGTGTTGCACCTCCAGCAGTGCAGGAGCATTGTACGAGTCCAGTTGCAAGCCCCAGCCTATCTTTGTACTATTTATAGGAGGCAGGCAAGCTCTGATCTTTCTTGGTCTGTTTTCTGGTTTTATAATTTCCGTTGCAGTAGGAAACAAGTCATTACTTAGTAATTCAGAATTTGACCTGAGAGGGCTGCTCTGGCCCGTATGAAAATTTCTCTCTAGCTGCTTTAGGTGCATGGATGCTTTAGGGTGACATGASCCAGAACACCTAGGAAAACTAACTCCAAAAGCTTCTAGGTGATTCTTGTTTGCATTTTTACTTAAAACAGCAATGATTTCCAAACACTCCACAAATTTTCCAAAGTATTCTGTGCTCTGGGAAGAAGGACTGGGATTGTTTTCTATTAAAAAAAAAAAAAAAATCTGGAAAGGCCTGACAGGCCTTGCAAGAGCTGTAAGGAAGTCCTATTTTTTGAAATCTCCCCACTCAAAACTTCTGTTTCCAATCTAGGTGTCATGTTTATCTTTCTTCCTTTTCAGCAATCAGGAGAGTCTTCTCTTCTCTTTTTTTATACTCTGCTCTGAGAAAATGCAATTGATTACACTCAGATTTAGATGTCCATTTTTTTTTCCTCCTCAACATCAAGCCTAAGCCCTCCCCATGCTGTGTTCACTCCTTGGGCTACAAGGCTGGCACAACACCACAGAGCAGGAAACATAAGCATATATCCAAGAAGGAAACCAAAAGTGAGAAGAATACAAAAGTCTGTGGGAGGGGAGGAGAGAAAGGGAAGGGAGTGGAAACGATATAAGAGAACTGTCTGCCTTTTTCTTAGGTGCAATCTATGAGAAAAGACAGGAGGAGAAAAAAATGCCCCCCCGTCAATTTACAAGCTGGCGCAGTGCACTCTGCTTTTTGCTCCAACTTAAGAGCCACACATGCAAACTGCCTTCGGCCAGAAACTTCCTCTTACTGGACTTAATCTCCGTATCTGCCTGCAGATGGCCAGGCAGACCCACTGGGGAAGGATGGATCACATGAGGGTGAATCTAGTCCCATAGGGAGGCAGAGCTCCCCAGTGTAGTTAGGCTCAGGAATGTCTAAACTGGGAGAGGGTGCATGCAGGACTCCTCTCCACCCARACAAATAAAGAGAAGACTGGATTATGGAGCCTTCCCCCACAGCACAGTTTAAAATCCTAAACTCCTTAGCAAAGAGTCTGAGCTCCTGACAGCAGGGATCCAAGATCCTCCTCCCATGCAAAGGTGTCTATCAACTGTGGAGATAATCTCAGTTTCCTTCATAAACCCAGATTCCTCTTGAGCTCTCCAAATGGCACCAAAACTGTATTGCACACCAGCTCAGTGGAGCCCACAGGGCTATTCAGTTCACCTGATATRACTACCCTTCGACAGATGGGCAAGGGGATGATTAGGATATTAATGATGAAAAAAGGGTTGCAGGGAGATCAGGCTGCAACCCCAGGGCTCRAATATTTATTCACAGAAAAGTGTGTGAAGGGTTTCTCACTGTGGTCCCCAGGCTGCAGCTGATGTTGAGGCAGAAAGTCTGGGGAAAGAAGATCATAAATGACAGTGTTTTAGTAATCCAGAAAACAGGCTGCTGCACCTACCAAAGGTTAGATTTAAGGGTCAGGGTATTAGGCTGAGTCCCACGCTGATAATCCTTGCAGAAGATACAAATGCCTACTTGGGATCAGGTTGAACTTGATCAACCGAGGATTTTTTTTGGGGGGGGAGGGGAGGGCGGGGGGAAGGAAATTCTGTTTGTTCAAGAGATGTCAAACGGATATTGCACATTTGCAGTGCAATGCATGAAAATACAGAAACCTCAGGGGTGAGGCTGTACAGGCTGAGAAGTTTTGGGGAAGCTTTGCCCTCAGGATGCTGGAAATCTGCCATGTGTTGGCTTGTTCTGCTGCTCTGGGCCCAGATGAAATTGTGACATATCCAAAGTTTCCCATGGACGTTGGCACTCACAGACATAGTGCAACACACTATGACAAGCAAAGCTGTGCCTGTGCCTCTTCTGGGGCTTTTGAGAGGGAGCATGGGGAGCAGGGAAGCAGGTGTTGCTCCACAGTTTGCAATCCCAGGTGCATGCTTTGTGCAACCAGCATGSCAGGTACACATCTTGCCTGTCCCATCCATGTGCTTTCTCCTCCCCAAGATCTGTGTCTTGCCCAGATGAAGTGTCATGGGCAGGAAATGAGCCTTTACTTCCCCTTTTTTTGCTGCAGCCTCATCTTGGGGAGCACGGCGCTGTGCGCAAGCGTGCCTCAGGCATGGCAAGAAGGAGCTGGGGTGCCAGAGGTGCTAGTATCCTGCTCTTTCTGAACTGGCTTGCAGGTAAGTGACCAGGTTGCCCAGCAGGATGTTGCAGGGGAGGAGCTGGATATTAGGACTCTTAGGTCCTCTCCACAGCTCTGAGGGAAGGGTGGGCTTGCAGCATGGCYGGATAGGCACTAACGTGTGCATGGCAGGTGGAGACCAGGGAACATGATCCACCAGCAGCACACAAGCAGGCACTTTTGAGAGTCGCATCCAGGATGGCATCAAGAGATGAGAGGGTAAACCCCACAGGGTGGATTAAAACTGGTGTCCCTGAGAAAGGCTTCATGGTATTCCCATGGGGTTAATATTCCCCTCCCCTGCTAGGGGAAAAAAAGCCCTATCTGAGAAACAAAACTGTGAGTCTCTGGAGCACTTGCTAAGGGGTCCAAAGAGTCTGAAAACATAGAACTTTATGGAGACTCTGAAAGTCTTTGTCTGCTGTGGCACATGCTTAGAAGTGTGTGTAGGCATCCCCTGGCCAGTTGCTAGGTTCATGGAGGGCTTATCTTGCTAACAGAGATGTAAGGAACGTGTCACATTCCCTCAGAGGGAATTATATCCTTACATTGAGCCATATGCATGAATATGGCATTGTCTCCCTTTTAGGACAAAACCAAGCATAGGCCTGATTTGATGTGGCTGTGCATAGCTGGACAGGAAGGGACAAGGCATCACTGAAAARTCCCTTTCAGTCCTCACTACTGATTTCAGACCTTTGCACAGAGCTCTGCAGCAAACTGTCCCGATCTTCTGAAGCTTTCCCAGGACAGCTTCTCCTGCCTCGGTATTCTTAGAGTGAATGCTCCCCTTTCTACACCAGCCAGCATGTCCTCTTGTAAACACCAACTGCAAAGGTGCCTGGGAGACCATYTTATACTAATTCCTTCTGCTACCCTACACAGGTGCCAGCAAGATAGAGATGGAGACCTGTACTTCCCCAGGTGAGTGCATTGCAAAGGGTATAGTCAGAAAAATATCTCCACATATTCACACACACACAAAAAAAACCATGCATGTGTCCTGGGATGTGGCAGTGAGAGTAGAAAGCTTAGGGGTCAGTTCCTGCCACCTTGCTGAGCCTGCACTGCAACGCTCATACGTTGCACCATGCTGCACTGCACGTGTAATGGGTGGATGGCCTGATACCAGCTCATGGAAGATACCCAGAAAACCAGACATAATCCTGGATATCCTGTGGGAGCAGACATGTGGGTTCTAGCATGGCAGCAGGATGAGACCTTTCTCTCTCCCTTGTTCTTGCAGCAAAACCCTCCTTCGCTGTCTCTTCCTTTCTCCAGACCCTCCAGACCCATTACGGCTCTTCCATCCAAGAATTGCAACCTCACTCCCTAAACCCTGGCACAGCATGTCCTCAGTGACCATCTGGCCATGGGGGTTGTGATTCATTGAGCAAAAGGCAGCTTCAAGGCTAGAAAACTCCAATGTCTGCATGCTTGCCCAAAGGGGAAGGTGTTAGTTCTGTGGCAAGCAGTTTCCTATGTGCAGCCATGCRAAGAGGTTTCCTTTCAAGACAGAGGGAAAACTAAAAGGAAAAAAAMCAAACCCATGAAAGATGTGATTTTCCTGTAGGGATTGTGGATGCATTGCAAAAGATTTCAAGCTGCTCAGGAACATTTTAATGGAGGAAGCTGCAAGTTTTCATTTTCTAATTGCACCTTAGGACAAAAGATTGGGTAGAAAATATTTCCCTTTGGAAATACCACCATGAAGTGCTTTAGYTCCCCCGTATTTTATGTATTTTCCCTGAGAATGTTTTGCCTACTTATCCAGGATGCAAAATTTGTTTTGATTACTAAAACCCACACTTTTAAATATATTTACCCTCCAGCTCTTTTCTTTCCAGGTCTGTTTCTCTCTTTACCTGCTTTAGTGCTAATTCYTGACATGAACAGAGCTTTTGCTTTCCATGAATCAAAATGTTTCTTACTTTTTTCAGATGAGTCACCATCTGGCTGAAAAAACAGAAAGATTCTTCCAGCTCTTGTTCCCTTTTTCTGCCTTCAATTTTCTGTTTCCATCAAAAAGCACTGAGGCAGCTGCAAAGCCTCTGCTGCCATCAGAGAGATTAAAAGCCATTTCTCGACAACATCTCTCCCTCTGTGCTGCCATGCCACAACTGTATCTCTTTGCCTTTTCAGGTTACTTTTCCCCACCAGCATTCCTCTCAAACATTTCTTCAGCTCAGGAAGGTGACTTGGTTCTTGCACGCTGCCTCATTTTTTCCCACTTCCCCATTGTCCGCATCTTCTTCTGCAAGAATGGGGTGGAGCTGGCAAACCACCCAGTCAAGAAAGGACAGTTCACCTCCACGCTCACTTTCCGGCTCTCCCCAGAGAGCAGTGGCACCTACTCTTGTGGTTATCTGCGCTTGAGCAGCCTTGGACAGGCCAAGCTTTCGAGGTTGAGTGTCCCGTGGCTACTAAGTGCTGGAGGTGAGTGGATTAGGGCAAGGGGAAGTTTTCCCCGCCCCACATCAAGACTTGACCCTACTTGAACACCCCCAAAACTGGCTGCCCCTATTGCTCAAGGGGCAAGGGCCCTGCAATGCCAGCCCCACTGGGATCTTACCAGCAAGATCAGCCTGGTGCAGTGATGCTCATCATTAATCATGGTAGAGCATCCTGAGTTCACCTTAAAAATCCCTCTATTTGTCTGTGCTCTGGAAATTCCCCACAATGTGACAAGCACGAGTGGTTTGGGRGCAACCCCTCCTCTGCATGTTTGTCTTCCAGGCAGGAAGGATACTCTGAATAATGACACTGTTACCCCAAGCCCGGACCTGACAGCGGAAGGTAAGAAGTTGCACTCCCCGTTCTTGCTGTGGCACCCCATGGAATAAAATTTGGTCAAGCATCCCAGTTTCTAAGCTCTGATGTCACTACCTGCTTCAGGTTGGACAGCCCCAGCAGCACAGAGCTCTTATCATGTCCTTGGTCACCTCCATTCTCATAGGGAAACTCACAGTGTTAGTCCCCTGGGTGCCTTTTAGCAAAACACAGCTCCTAGAAAGCAGCTTTTAGCCACCCAAGGTGGCTGCTTCCTTGCAAATGGAAATTCCTCRTTTTCCCTTTGCTGGACATGAGGGTATATAGAACTTTTCCCTGAAGTGGTCTGAAATAGGTATTGCAGCCCTGATGGTGTTGACATTCTCACTTCAGCTCACCATCGCTCACCAATGGGGACTTGGGGAAAATTAGCTGAGGAACAGACAATATTCCTTATAGTCAGGACCTGGGGATTCCTGGATCGAATACACTCTGCCATGAGCTCTTCCTGCAAGGAAAGTAAAATGACATCTAGGCTATGTCAGAGCAGCACAGCCAACAGGCTGAGCGGAGCTACCCTCTTAATATGCCAGTCTGGCTCCATTTAAAAAAAAAAAGAAAAAAGAAAAAACCCCTCTCCAAACTCCTCTCAGCCCTTGCAGACAACATAAAGAGAGCAAACAGCTACAACTTCTAGCTTGAGAGGTTTGGACAGGACAGTAGGAAAAGCTTGTTTGCCTTGAAGGTGGGGCAGCCCTGGAACAGCTACAGCGGGGACGGGTCCAGCAAGGCCAGACAGTCTCCAGCCTCAGCTGTTTTTCAGTACTGGGTTATGCTGAGCCATAGCCAAGCTATCAGAAGCTAGCAATAGTCCCATTTTGAGGAGGATTTTGGAGTACAGGTTCCTTTGCACCAACACAGTGGCAGCTTCCCAGGCTTCCCAGCATCATTGGAAATGAGCCAAGCACCCTGTGTGGGGATGGTGCAGGGCTTGGCTTTTCTCTTATGGCCTAGGTCCCCTGGGAACCAGCACTCTTCCTCACTGCAGGCTGCTTTCTTTCTCCTAGGGCTGGGAATCTCAGGCAGCCTGGCCTTTGTGGTTCTCTCTTTCCTGGCTCTGGCTTTTGCAGTCCATCTCCTGCTGCAGATAGGTAAGAGCAGCCCTGGCCCACGTGGCTGGCTACTGCACAGTGCATAGTGCCATGCTGTGGTTACCAAGCCTGCATTCACATGCATTCACACTAAATGTGAGCAGCTCAAGGCATAAACTGGGCTGTTAGTCCTTCAATTTGTTTTGAAAGCCCTTGCACAGGCATGATGTTGTGTTTGTCTCATGTTTATGGTGTGGTAGTTCCTCTCTGTGAGTGTGTTTACCCACATATTCCTACATCTGCTGTGCAGGAAAACGAGTCCAGCTGGCCAGATTAAAGGCTTTGATTTCCCGCTAGAACTACACAACACCTCATAAACACACTGTGAAGGAAGACAAGTCTAGAAGCCTTTGCAATCAGTGGTCCTGCTGCTGGACTAGAGAAATGCATTTGGGTGCTGAGGACTGCTGTATAGGCCACTCTGATTATCTGCAGTGCCCCACAACTATGCCAGGGGGAACTGGCCCAAGATGACATCCCTTGGGTCAGTGCCACCTGCACTGTGTAGGCAATTACTTAAAGAMCCTCTCCAGCCTTTCCAGTGTCCTGAGGACACAGCTGCTCCATCTGCAGCCCTAGAGACACAACACTCAGCAACAAAATGCTGCTTTACTGTCAGAGGCAGCAGAGTTTGCTCCAGGCTCCTGGGAGCAGCTCTGAACATTGCGGTGACTCAGGAGCAAGGTGGTATATTCATTAAAAATGTTCTTCCCCCTCTGAGTCTTTGTACTTTTAAGTGGTCTTTGAAAGGCTAGGAACTGAGATCCTCCACCAGATGCAGCTATGAGCTAGGATCTCAMAGCCGAACATGACAAAATTCATGGTAACTACTAACCTCTCATCAGATAAGCAGCAGCATATGGGGGAGCCCAAAGCTATTCYCTCCCTCTTTGATGAACAAGGAGAAAGGGGGAACAACAGAACCAAAGAGATTTTTTGCTCAAAAGATACCTGCTTGCGGCTCCCAATACCTGGCTGGAGCTCACCCTGTTACGCTAGCTTTTCACCTCAAAAATGCAGCCTTCTACAAGAGATGATGGAGGGGTGGTGGACGGGCAGGTAGATGACCTGGCAAGCATACAGATGAGTCATGTTCTGAAAGAGATGACTGATAAACTGGCATGATGGCCATGGGAACAACAGAGGGATGGTCTGTTAAATGTAGAGCTRCATTAGCCCAGTGAGGAGAAACATTGTAACAAAATCTAAGCTGTAATTCCAACCAAAGAGAGCACCTTGAGGGGAAGAGCTTTTCCCTAGCCAGAGGATGCAAGCAAGCTCCTAAATCCCAGGTGCGGTATAGCCCACCCAACTCTGTGTGCAGGACCTTCAAACCCTGCTTCCAATCCTCACTGCTCAACGGGAGTCCTCCAAGCAATTAAAAAGGCAGTTAGGAGGTAAGAGAAGCTTCCTTCCTCCTCCATGGCCTCTCMCTCCTTACCTTTGAGCAATGCAGCACCAGTTTGGATGCGTATCACTTGGCTTTAGCCTTTATTGAGAGAAGCATGGCTGCCTGGCATCAAAAGCATGCAAGAGTCAAAACAGAAAGTACGTATCACCTGCCTGACTTGCCTTTCATCAGGTTCTTCCAATTCTTCGGCCGAGGCTGATACTGCCGAAGACTATCGGGTGATGCTTGCTCTGAATATGGYGGGGGACTATCTTTATCCTCCACAATTACTTTGATGACTGAGTTAGCAGAGTTGGACATGCTGGCCATGACCTGCACATGGTTGGTGGAGACCATGAGGCTCTCCTGGCATGCATGGAGCTTGGCTCGCTGGAAGGTGGTGCCATTAGTGTTGCTCGTGGGCAGGCTCTTGTACATCCTCTTGTAGACATCCTCCAAGTTGCCGAGATGGGTTTTTTCCATGGAGATCTCCAGGGCAACCTCCATAGGGAAAATGTTGTAGTCATAGGGGTTGGAGAAGAGGATGGCCAGCGTGAAGGCGTCTGCCTCATACATCAGGACCCCCACACTTCCCCGGAAGCTGATTGGTACGTTAGAAAATTGGCAGCTTTCCATGGTGCCAGGGGGGATCTTGGGAGTAGGTGGTATATAGCTGTAGCCACTGTAGCAGTAGCTCCTGCAAGGAGAGCACAATTGAGAAGGAAAGGGGGGAGCACTTGCATGTATTTTTCAGGCCCCAAGGAAAATATTCTGACTTACGCGTTCTGCATGAGTCTTGGGTGTCCCCTCTGGCAAGTTTTCTCCACTCGTCACACTCGCCACCCCCCCTCACCCTCTCACCTGCCAGGGAGCTGTTTATTGCAGTATTACCTGGGAGTATGCAGGGTCACATTCCGAGTTTTGTTGGCTATCTGGATTTCCACACTCCGCACAAAAAGAGAGCTCATCTTAGGCAGCGTTCAGATGTCTGCGGGGAACAGAGGGTCACCGCTCCAACCAACTCGCTGGAGAAAGGCAAGCTTTGGAGACGGAAACAACAGTGTTGACTAAAAGCAATCTCTTCACCTCACACCCAGGCAAATTCCTCCTCTGGGCAGGGTGTGCCCAATGTTCAACATYGTGATAGGACAGCCCTAAATTCAAGGGAAAGGCACATGCCAGACAGACAGAGCTGTTCTTGTGATTGTTTTCACARAAGAGTTGTGAATCTGCTGCAATTTGGTGTCATGATGGCAGGGATCACATTAATTCAGAGAGCTTTTCCTGACTACCACATAGAACTGTGAAGTTCTATGTTCACCCTTTGCTTGGTAAAAAGAAGCTGGAATCTGGAAGGAGGAAATAACTGCTGCCTGGCTAATGATAAACCAGAAGTAAGCCCTCATCCATGGCACAGATAAGCATGTAGGAGGGTTTTCCTAGAGTCTCACTGTAAATCTAGAGGTTGGAGGACTAATGAGCTGAGGCCGTGCATGTTCACAACCCATTGCTTCGACAGCTGCTGGCTGTACAAGCCACAGAGCGATTGGAAGAGGAAAACTACACGGGAGGAAGATATTCGCATGTGGACTTACACATATATGAAGGATACTTTRGCATCAATCTTAATGCTCCAGATAAGCAAATACTTATTTCACTTTAAGAGCTGCCAGCTGGGCACCTTACCTCTGCTGTCTTTAGTAGCACAAGAATAAATGTCTCAAGGTGCCCTGCATCACTGAGATAAATCCTCTTGGTTATGATATAAGGGCAGTGAGTGGCAGAAGGAGGGCAGGACTCTCTTCATCACATGTTTTCTTATATCTGGCCTTGGGAGGGGCCTTCACACACCGCAGAGGACACGACCACAAYGAGTGGGCTGGTGGTAAGGTCATCCCACCTCAAAAGCTTCTCTGAAATTACTGCAAGAGCCTTTTCCATCGCTAAGATAGAGCTGGGGCAGGGGACAGAGCCCCAGAGCTCTGTTTTTCAGGGCCTGCAYCCACGCTTAGCACCCTGAGAGAAGCTATAAGTGCAAGGCAAGGAACTCATCCTCCCTTTCTCTAACCAAAGAAAAAAGTCCTTTGAGTCCTCGGCGACTTCTGCCCTGGAAGCTATCTCACCCYAAGCTACCTCTCTTTACCCCACAGATGATCAGAGCGTATATCAGACATATGGGCCCACGCCAACCCCAYTAATAGCCTCTCTAAGGGTTTTGTTTGGTCCATGGTTGGTATCCCTGAGACACCTGTCTTAGCTCACAGAGTTCGTTTGAACCACTCCTCTCAAACCAGGCTCCGGGGAGAGCTGCCACATTACAAAAAGCAAAGCAGTTGCCATTGCACAAGGAGGCAAATAAATGCATTCTTGCACATCRAAGTATTTATTTGCACAAGGCGTCCACAAGAGTAAAATCATCTCTCCTGTGGATTGCGTACAGCCCTTAAAACCACCGACAACTATTCATTCTTGGTTGTCGGACCAATTAAAAAAAAATAGTGATAGAGTCTATCGTTGCAGAAGAATCTTTGTAAGCCACAGGCTTCCCATTAGCCCAGCCAAAGGGACACCTCCGGAGGGTGGATGACAGATCCATGCCTGGTCCTGCAGGCCTCATGTAAGGAAAAAACTCCTTGGGAAGTCAGCCCCGCAACAGGGTATGGCAAAGAAAACCTGAGCCATCCTCAGGAGCTCCGAGTGCCCAGTCAAGCTGCGGGAGCTGCTGAAGAAGCGTACCCATTTCTGGTGGGTTTGCAGGGTGCTGAAATCACTGCTGCTTTTGCAGTCCCTCAGGAAGGTGATGAGGTGGCAGAACTGATCAAAGCACTTACTGTCGTCCACCACGACTCCATGGTCTGCCAAGTATTTGATGCAAGTCTCCACATCCTCCCATGATGGAGGCTCCCGCAGCTGCATCCACTGGAAACAAGAAAGCGYGTCGAACTGCCCCATCTGGGCATCCAGGTACTCAATGAAAGCCACATAGAGGCTCTGCACGCAGCGACAGAAGGCATCACACTGCCCATCCCTCCCAGCAGCACGCCTCTCCGCCAGTAGCTCCTTCACCCGCAGCGACATGAAGTTGTGGGCTCGGCGCTCCAGGAGGGTGCGACGGACTGAGGCCAAGACGCCAAGCACCTCCGAAAGGGAGTTGTCCTCCCTCGCCAGGGTTTTGAGGTGCATGTCRAAGACAGCCACCTGCGAGGCCAGGTGCTGCAAGTAGATCTCACTGAAGTCATCCTCAAAGAAGCTCTTGATGGCAAAGGGGGGCTTATTAAGGGAGAGGAAGAAAGATTTCAAGACTGGAAATGCTTGGAGCAGCCGGGTRATTGCCGGAAGCAACAGCAGCCAGGGTGTCCTGCCATGATACAGTAACCGCCGGTACTCCCTYTTGGCAAACTCCAAGAAGTCTTTCAATGGCTCCACACACACGGCGTAGACTGAGACGTAGGTGTAGATCTTCCAGACAACGGACTGGATGTCAACTTCCAGGCTATCTGCCCCATGCTGGATGCAATTGCTGAGGATGTGCGCGGGGCAGTCAGTGGCAATGAAAGCGCCTTTCAGAAGCTCTCGCAGCCCCGGGACATCAGCCGGGCTATCAGCTGGCCCCAGCCCCCCGAACATGGTGTTACGGCTGTCGCCCACTATCGCGACACATTTCTGACGCAGACCCTGCCTCTCCAGGATCTCCCAAGAGAGCATGGTGGTGGCAGGCGCTGGCTCACCTGGCTCCAGCTCCATGGCCATCACCCTTGTTTGCAGGCCACCCCTCTTCCAGTCAAAATACCGCATTTGGATGGGAAAGGGTGTCCCCCCATCACCAGCGCTGACACCCAGGGCCACTCCACAGAACAGGATCCCATCCAGTGGGTCCCCCACACCACGGTCCAGCCCAAAAGGAGCCAGCGCCTCCTCCAACCTCGCCTCTGTCTTGATTTGCAAGCCCAAGTCTATGCTAGGCTCGGGCATCTTGGCCACACCAGGCGAGCCAGCCAAGGAGTCGCAGCAGTCTGGGAGCACAGCAGTGGAAAAGCCTAGGGCATTTTCAGATGCCGCATCGAAGGGCTGGCAGTCAGTGGGGAGGAAGCAGCCGGTCAGCTTAGCTGCCAGCATGTTCCTCTTGTGCTTCATGGAYTGCACATGGGCTTCCAGGTCAAGGGAGCCCTTGTTGGCCACGGAGACGTAGGTGCCCTGCTGGCACACCAAGCACTCGGCCTCCCATCTCTCCCGGCCCACACGGAAGCAGGGGTATTTGGCCTGGAGCTCCTCGGTAAATTTGCATTTCCGCTTTGGCATGATCCAGGCAAGACTCAGCTCAGCCTAGAAGTGAGAAAAAGGAGTGAAAATCTGCAAAATGGTGCTCCTGCAGGTGCTCTCCCATCTCATACCCATCGCACACATRGGGATGCTCGGATGCATCCCATACACCTCAGAGGCCTATGAAACAAGCCCAAACATTTCTGCATCTACAGCAGAAGCTACCCCAAAGAAGATATAATTATCATTTCCAAGAGTTTAAGCACTTTGCAKTGCCCAGTGGGCTGCATCCACCCTTGCCTGGATGGGCACCCACAGGGACCCCCACCTAGAGAGTGCTGTTGCTGCGAGCCATAGAGCTGGATCCCACGCATGGCATTGAAGGGGCTCGAGATCAGTCCGCTTCCCCACCAAGCCGGCAGCAGGGTGGGAGACCGAGATGTGTGGCGGCAGAGGAAGGTGCTTGGAGCATTGCTGAGAGGCTCTGCTGGGGAACAGAGGGCACCAAGGAAACCTGTCAAGGAGGAGAGGAGCAAAAAGAGAGAGGGAGAGAAAAGAGAAAAAGAGACAGAAAAGAAGAAAGAAAGAAGAAAGAAAGAAGAAAGAAAGAAGAAAGAAAGAAGGAAGAAAGAAGGAAGAAAGAAGGAAGAAAGAAGGAAGAAAGAAGGAAGAAAGAAAGAAGAAAGAAGGAAGAAAGAAGGAAGAAAGAAGGAAGAAAGAAGGAAGAAAGAAAGAAGAAAGAAAGAAGAAAGAAAGAAGAAAGAAAGAAGAAAGAAAGAAGAAAGAAAGAAGAAAGAAAGAAGAAAGAAAGAAGAAA
>NW_028186716.1:0-48556 GCF_003343005.1 Rhea americana | reverse complement strand
GGAGAAAAGAGAAAGAAGAAAGAAGAAAGAAGGAAAATCATAAAAAGAAAAGGGAGAAAGTAAAAATTGGGAGGAGAGGGGATGAAAAAAGGAGAGAGGCAGTGATGGAGAGAAGGAGGGGAAAAAAACAAAATCAAAAAGAACAAAAGAGAGAGCAAAGTGGCAAGAAAGAGAAAGAGAGCGAGAGGAAGGAAGAGAGGAGAGTTTTTCAGGCAAAACTCACTTCCCAAGCCAGCCTGCAAAGCGGCGCCGTTTCCGCAGGGCCCCAGCGCGGGGGTCCAGAGCCCGGGCTGCTGCCGCGCGGCCCGGTGCAGATGGCTCCTGCTCCGCTGCTGCTGCTGACCCAGGAAGCTCAACCCGCCCCAGTGTGGGGCCGCCGAGCAGGCAGGAAGCAAAAGCCCCGGACCCTCCCTGTACAGCACTGAACAGAAGCACACCTACCCGTCCCGTACAGCACCGAGCACCCGCACCCCAACACAGCCCGTACAGCACCGAGCACCCGAACCCCAACACGGCCCATACAGCACTGAGTGCTCGCATGCTAACCTGTCCCGTACAGCACCAAGCACCCGCACCCCAACACGGCCCGTACAGCACCGGGCGCTTGCATGCCAACCCATCCCGTACAGCGCCGAGCACCCGCACCCCAGCATGGCCCGTGGAGCACTGAGCACTTGCACCCCAACCCCTCCTGAACAGCGTAGAGCACCTGCACCCTGAACCTGTCTGCACAGCGCCGAGCACACGCACTCCAACCCGCCTCGTACAGCGTCGAGCACCAGCACCCTGAACTTGTGCATACAGAGAGATGCACACATCCCGTACAGCACCGAGCACACGCACTCCAACACAGCTTGTACTACCCTACCCTTGCACCCTGAAACTGTTCGTACAGCGCCGAGCACACGCACTCCAACACAGCTTGTACAGCGTCAAGCACCTGCACCCTGAACCGGTCCATACAGCGCCGAGCTCACACACCCTAACACAGCCTGTACAGCGCCAAGCCACGCACCCCAACATGGCCCATACAGCACTGAGCACGCACCCCAACATGGCCCATACAGCATCCAGCACGCACACCTCAAGCCACCTGTATAGCTCCAAGCACCGAGACCCCGAAACATCCCGTCCAAACCCACCCATAAAATGCTGAGCACACGAGCCCCAAACGCCACCCATGCAGCGCCAAGCATTCACACTCTGAACTCATCTGTACAGCACCAAGCACATGCACCCCGAACCCCCRTGTACAGCACCGAGCACACACACATCAAACTTACCCGTACAGCGCTGAGCAAACGCACGCTAAACTCGTCCTGTACAGCGCCAAGCACCCGCCCCTCAACACGGCCTGTACAGCGCCGAGCATGTGCACCAGAACCCACCCTGTACAGTGCTAAGAACGCACACCCCACACCCGACCTGTACAGCACCGAGCACCCCAAACCCCAAAATGTTCTGTACAGTGTCGAGAATACGCACCCCAGCATCTCCCGTACAGTGCCGAGCACTCGCATCCTGAACCCATCCTGTACAGCACCGAGCACCTGCACCCTGAAACTGTTCCGTACAGCACCGAGCACACGCACCCCAACACGTCCCATACAGCGCCGAGCACACGCACCCCAACACGTCCTACACAGAACCGACCACCCGCATCCCGAACCCGTCCCGTACAGCGCCGAGCACACGCACCTCAAACCCGCCCGTACACTGCCCAACACATGCACCTCAACCCACACCATACAGCGCCGAGCACATGTATCCCAGTTCCATCCCGTACAGCGCCGAGCACGCACACCTCAACCCACCCGCAGGGCCCCGAACACCCGCACCCCGAATCGTCCCGTGCAGAGCCGATCACTCACATCCCAGCTCGGCCCGTACAGCGCCGAGCACTCAAACTCTGAACTCATTCGTACAGCGCCGAGCACGCGCACCCCGAGCCCCCCATACGGCCCCGAGCACTCGCACCCCGAACCGCCCCGTACAGCGCCGAGCACACGCACCCCAACATGTCCCGTTCAGCGCCGAGCACTCGCACCCCAAACCGCCCCGTACAGCGCCGAGCACCCCACTCACCGCGCTCTGCCCCCACCGCCTCAGTCCCACGTGGGAGTCGTTTCCACCCCCCCCTTCCCGCGATGCGATTGGTCCGCCGCACTGTCACTCTCYCTTCGAGCAGGGAAGCCGTAGCAGCGGGCCGGCTCACTCCGCCCCCGTCCTCCTGCGCTCTCTCTTCTCTCGCTGCGATTGGCTCGTCTCACTGTCACTCCCCTTTGTTACGGTGGAGCGGAGCAGCGCCCAGCTCCCACGGCGCGCGGTCGTCTGCCCATAAGGAGCTCCGCCTCCGAGCTCCTTCCCTCCTTGCCATTGGCCATCTTCGCTGTCACTCCCGCCCCTTTCCCCGGGGGGGGCGGGTAAAGGCGTCCTTTAACGCGTTCGGCGCCATTTCGGGCAGGAAGGGCGGGTCCGGCAGGGACTATATGTGATTGGCAGCGTGCACGCCCAATGGGCCGCGCTGCCGGCGGTTCCGGTCTCTACGGGAAGGAAGCGCTTTGTGCATCGCCGCCGGTACGGCGGCCGAGATGGGTCAAGGATGGTTTTGCGAGCTAGGTTGGGAGGGCGGGAGGAAATGGGAGGGGGTGCGGGGGCTAGAGGCATGGAAGTGCAGGGTGGTCGAAGAAAAGAAAGGTGCAAAGGGGAGGAGGGGGTGCATGGGAGTGCAAGAGGATACGAGGGGTAGGAGGTTGGGGGGTGCAAAGGGGAAGGTGCTGCAAATGGAGGGGGGTGCAAAGGGGCAGGGGCCTGAAGGGGAGTGCAAAGGGGTGGAGGGCTGATGGGTGCAAGGGGGAGGGCGATGCAAGGGGGTGCAAAGGGAAGGGGATGCTTGGGGATGCAAGTGGATGTGGGCTGCAAGGGCATGGAAATGGGAGGGGTTTTAAGGGGGAAAGGAGGTGCATTGGGGGTGCAAAAGGCAAGGGGTGCATGGGGGTGTAATGGGAATGGGTGCACGGAGGTGCAAAGAGGCAGTGGGCACAAAAGGAAATGGGTGCAAGGGAGGTGCAAAAACGAGAGGATGCAGAGGGGCAAAAAGACAAGCACAGTATATGGAGGTAAAAGTGGGAGGAGGTGCATGGGAGTACAAAAGGGAGGGGRTGCAAAGAGGAGGAGGCTGCATGAGATGCAGACACCTGAGGGTTGTGGAGGGACTCTCATAGGTGGCAGAGGTGGAGGGAGGCTTGAGGGAGTGCTGGGGTGGCAATACAGAGCATCTGTGCAAGATGAGGCTCCTTTCCTAAGTCCCRGATGGGCCCTGAGCAGGTAACACGACATGAGCAGCCAAGAACAGAAACCCATCCCCTACAACCACCAAAACTTTGTAAAAGGAACTGCAAACCCTAAAACACCTGTTTTGGGCTCAGACAGCATCGTTCTTTTGGAAAAACCTACCACTGCCGGACTCAGACTTGCAGCATAAACCTTTTTGCATCTAAGCTTGTCTGCCAGGGACTTCTTTGCAGATGAAAGGTGTAGATATGTTTTGGTTTTGGCTGAGTCTCCCAGAGGTTTGGTCCTTGCAGGGGTCTGGGAASTTCTCTGAAATCTGCTGGGCTTGATACAGTGTCAGATAAACCAGGTGAGAGTGCAAAGAAGGGACAGACATAGGGGAAGAGCTGGAAGGGACATTGTAGGAGTCTTGGTKCGTTTTTTTGTTTGTTTTGTTTTGTTTTTTCTTGGACATGAGGTGTGTCCAGCAGGCAGGTAGGTGCAAGGAGCAAGATTTTCCCCGTCAAGCCCATCGGCTGCAGCGGAGGGTGCAAAATCAGCCAAGCATACTCAGAGTGTGCAAGTCTCTGGGTACATTAATAAATGCAAGAGAAGTTCCACATCCTGCTGGCTAGAAGGCATTTAAAAAAAAAAAGTTTTGTGGTTTGTTGGAGTTTCTTGGGTGAGCATAGTGTAAATGGCTTTGGGATGTGAACATCGTCAAATGCCCCAGGGGAAAAGGATCAGCGCTGGGTGCTGGGTGCTCAGACCCACGGCATGCTCAGGGCTAGGTGCTCGGTGAGGGAGCTCACCCTGTGGGGATGCTCACACCTGTTTGCTGCATGCTCACCTTGGAGTGATACTCAGGTTTGAGTGTTCATCCTGCAGGGATGCTCGGGGCTGKGTGCAGGACACAGCACCGTGGCACATTCAGGGCTGGTTGCTGGGTGCTCACTCTGCAGGAATACGCAGCCCTGGGTGCTGAGCACTTGTCCCAGGGCTTGCTCAGGGCTGGATGCTCACCCTGCAGCGCTGCCCAGCTCTGGGTGCTTGGACCCACTGGGTGCATCCCAAACCCTCCGGGCACAGGGGGACCACAAGACCCTTCGCACTCCCCCACCCCCGTGCATTGGACCACCTTCTCGCCCGGCTAAGTCTTAACCCTTTGCCTTCCCCTTCGCCAGCGAAGGGCTGGGAAGGGTTAAAGCACCCTCCTGTCTCTGAGTGACAGCGATGGCGGCCAGTCCCGGCTGCTGGAGCCCGGGTCCCCAGCGGGGGGGGGGGGGCGCCGGGCCCGGCCGCTCCGGCCCTTTGTGTCGGGCAGCCCCTGCGAGCCGGGCGCTGTGGGGCGTGCAGCGCCGAGCACCCCGCCAGGTGCGGCGGGGCACATCGCGTGGTTTTGCTTTGGGGGGAACTGGGGGGAGAGGATTGCAAAGCTGAGGGAGTCGGGGGCGGCTTGGCAAGCTTGGCGGAGCTTTTGCAAAGCCRGGGGAGGTGGGGGCGGTTTTGCAGTGCCGGGCGCCGTAGGGGCACGTTGCAAGACTGGGGGTCGGCTTTGCAAGTTCCCGGAGCTTTTGCAAAGCTGGGGGTCGTGGAGGGAGCATATTGCAGGGGCCTGGGGCATTTGCAAGGCCGGAGGCCGGGAGGGGGGCACGATGCAAGGCTGGGGGGAGCAGCTTTGTGAGCTCCTGGGAGCTTTTGCAAGTCTGAGGAAGCACACAAGACCGGCGGGGGCGGGGGGGGGAGCGCATTGAACGGCCTTGGGGCCTTTGCAAGGCTGGAGGGCGTATTGCAAAGCTTCAGGACGGTTTTGCAAGCTTCCTAGAGCTATTACAAGGTTGGAAGTCGGGGTGTGGGGGGGGGAAAGCATATTGCAAGGGCCTGGGGACTTTGCAAGGCTGGGGCTCAGAAGGGCTAGGTTGTTTGGTCCTGGGGCCTTTGCAAGGCTGGGGGACATGTTGCAAAGCTTCAGACCAGCTTTGCAAGCTTCCTAGAGCTTTTGCAAGGCTAGGGGTTCAGGGGGAGCATACTGCATGCTTCTGAGGCCTTTGCAAGGTTAGGGAGAGCACATTGCAAGGCTCGTGAGTGGTTTGCAAGCTTCCAAGAGCTTTTGCTAGGCTAGGGATTGGAGAGGGGGGGGAAGCACATTGCAAGAGCTTGGGGCCTTTGCAAGGCTAGAAGCCAGGGTAGGGGAGACTGGGGGCTTATTGCAAGGCTGAGGTCTGGCTTTGCAAACTTCCTGAAGCTTTTCAACGGTTAGGGGTTGAATCCTTTACACATGGCAAAAGCCTGAGGGTGTTGCAAGGGTTCATAGGGGTTTACAAGTCTGGAAGCTGGATGGGGGTGACTTTGCAAGCTTCCAGGCACTTTTGCAAGATGAGGAGTSAGCAGGAAGCATACTGTATGGTCCKAGGGGCATTTGCAAGGCCAGGAGCAGGGACGGCTTTGCAAGTTTTCTGGAGCTTTTTGCACACGTGGGCATCTGGGGAGAGCATATTGCAGGAACCAGGGGGCTTTGCAAGGCTTGGGGTCCGGTCGGGGTTGAGGGGAAGCATATTACACGGCACTGTGACCTTTGCAAAGCCAGGAGCTGGGACTACAACCCTGCAAGCTCTTTGGGGGCTTTRCAAGTCTGAGAGCTTGTTTAGGGGCAGCTTTGCAAAGCTGAGATCCACSGGCTGTCTTCACTGTGTTCCGTTTTCTCACCTGCAGTGCTGTCCTCGCTCGGCGCTTTGCAAAGACCCCTGCAGCATCGCATCTCCCAGGAAGGCTGGTGAAGGAGCACAGCAAGCCCAAGCTGCTCGCTGGCAGCATGGAGATACAAGAAGGAGCTGTGGAGCTGGAGCCCAAGCCCTGCAGGCAGCTAGCCCAGGCTGCAAAGGAGCCACTAGCATCCTCTGGACTGCGCTGGCCACGCTCGCGGCTGCAACAAGAGGGGCTCTCACGGCGCCCCAAAGCCCAGAGGGCTAAAGGGCCGCAGGCTTTGAAGACCTTGCCAGGGGTCACGGCAGCCCCAGACCCTGTCGAGAGCAGCCCCCATCTCCCTGAGCTGTCACCCGATGATGATGCAGAGGCCTACCTGGCCTCATTTGAGCGGGTGGCCGAGACGTGCCGCTGGCCTCGCAGGGAGTGGGTGACACGGCTGGTGCCGGCACTGAGTGGCAAAGCCCAGCAAGCCGTGAGCAGCCTGGCAGCAGGGGACGCGGGGGACTACGGGAAGGTGAAAGCGGCCATCCTGCGTGGTTGCAGTGTGGGCACGGAGATGCGGCGGCTCCGCTTCCGGCAGTTTCGATACCAGGAGGCTGCGGGGCCACGTGATGTCTACCAGCGCCTACGGGAGCTGTTGCACTGCTGGCTGCAGCCCGAGATGCGCACCAAAGAGCAGATCATGGAGCTCCTCATCCTTGAGCAGTTCCTCAGCATCCTCCCCGAGGAAATCCAGAGTTGGGTCTGGGTCCGGCACCCCGAGTCATGTGCCCAAGCCGTGGCCCTGGCCGAGAGTTTCCAGCTGGGACAGCAAGAGGCCAGGATCTGGGAGCAACAGGTGAGAACAGCACAAGCCAGCGCTCTGCCTGGAGCTTGACCCGCTTGCACACTCGCGTCCACAGCAGGCACACACGGCAGCCTTCCTGCATCTGCTCACCTTTAAAATTGGTCGGAAATTCAGGTCCTGGCATCATTTGTCGCCTTCAGAGCTTGTTTTGACAAGCATCCCACAAATTCCTATGGGAGCTTTATGCTCAGGTGGTCGTTATCCCCAAATGGCTCCAAAAACCCAGGAGTGGGGGGTGAGATACAAGAAGGCTCTGTGGTCCTCCCAAGAGGTGCTCAGGGCAATTGCCCCGTTTGCAATGCCCCAGGCCATGGGGGTGCCTCTTGAGATGCAATTCCTCACCATGGCTCTTAGGTGCCCCTTGTGCCTTTGTCCTTCAGGTCACAGTGCGCGTGAAGGTCGAGGAGGTGACCCCAGAGGACATGGGGAGTCCTGAAAACGTGTGGGAGTCTCAGAGTCCCCCATCAGAGCCACCTCAGCTCATCTCTGATGACAATTCCCAGGAGCAAGTGGCACGGAGCAAGTTCAAGTTTCCCCATGTCCCTGAGGATGACGTGCAGAGCCTGCAAGAAACAGGTAATAAGCACAAGGAAGAGGCAGTTCTCCCAAAGAATGGGGAAGATGGCTGATGTAGGAGCTGGGGAGCTCCTGGAAGGTGAGCACCCTCAGCAGAAAGCTTATTTAGGGGATGTGTCCCCTGGGATTGCTCCTGGGTGGAGGCAGTGTCTCATGTGATGAGCTTTGCTATCTGACACAGTCCTCCCTACCTTCTCCTAGATGCTTCCTCTGAGTTCCCATGGCTTCTCCACTCTGCTTTGGGGAGTTTTCTTTGTCTTTAGTAGCAACACATGAGAGCAAGGAAAACGGCCAAAAAGGAGGTCCTAGCATTGTGAAAGCTCATGGGACACTGAGATAAGGAAGATAAATGTGACTCCCAAGAGGAGCTAGGTAGAAATTCGCTTGGCCCCAGAACTCACGCTAGGGCCACCATGCATGACCTCTTAGCCCTTCTGTAGTATAGTAAAGACAGACTTGGCTGCTGCTTGTGTTCAGAAGCCAAACTGGAACAAAAAGCGGGATGAAGAAAAGTTTCTGAAATGCCCAGGTGGGCATTTCTTGCCATAGGAGAGATCTCACCAAGATCTCATTAGATCTTGATCTCTTTAATTACAAAGGAAGTGAAGGAAGGAAGTCTTGCAGCAAAGATCACAAGTGTCCTTGAGAGAGCTCTTTTTCTTCACATTCGTTTTCCCAGGAAACCCTGAGCCCCAAAGCCTTGCTCCCTCCCTCCAGTCCTTGCAGGAATCCTCAAGACAGTGCTTTGAGCAATTGCCACCTTTCATGGATGATGCTTAGAGTACACAAGGCTCCTCTCTGACTGTCTTAGTGGCCTTCCTTGCCCGTATGATCAGCCATCACTTCCCTACCAAGCACCTCTCTTGAGGTGGCCTCATCTTCATCATTACCTGACACGGTTCAATTACCTCCCGTGACGCCAGGGAGTTGAGATGTTTGCTCAGTGGTGGGAGTGGGAACATCTCTCGGAGAGGGACATTGCTTGCTCTCTGCCATTCAAGGCAGAGAAGATAGCAATGCTGGAGAGTTGAGGAAATCATACCTTCAAGGCTATGTTGTACCTAAGAGAGGGCTCATTCAGGGTGGGAATGGAGGAGGAAGAGGGCAATAAGGTTCAGTCGAGTCCTAGTACACCACAGGTGGCTTCCCCAGCAAACTACTTGTGAAGTAGCTTCTCTTCTCTTCTTTCTTTCTTTCTTCTTCTTTTCTTTTTTTTTTTTTTTTTTTTTACCCGGCAGGTCCCGGGATGGGGAGCAGAGGAGAAGACCAGACCATTTTGCAAAGGCAAGAGACTCTGCATCTACCCAGGGCCCTCCAGGGTGGCTCTGATGGGATTGTGGTCCAGAAACCCATGCAAAGAGAGATCTACAGGAGGCAGAAAGGGATCCCACGGGATCCCTCAGTCTTCCCGCAACCCCCTAGCCAAGGGCTGCTGGGGACTGTGAGGGACATCAGGAGTCAGGAGAATGGTGCCCACCGGCCAGAAAAGCCCCACCGCTGCCGTGACTGTGGGGAGCGTTTCTGGGTGAAGCACGAGCTGGCAGCACACATGAAGATGCACGAGAAGGAGCGTCCCTACCCTTGCGCCGAGTGTGGGAAGAGCTTCAACAGACTGACTCACCTCAAGACCCACCAGCGGACCCACACAGGGGTGAAGCCCTACTCGTGTGGTGAGTGCGGCAAGAGCTTCGGGCATCTCTCGACACTGACCACCCACCAGCGCCTGCACACAGGTGAGCGGCCCTACTCTTGCGGTGCCTGCGCGAAGACCTTCACCAACCCCTCAGACCTCAACAAGCACCAGCGCTCACACACGGGTGAGCGGCCCTACCCCTGTGCCGAGTGCGGCAAGCGCTTCAGCCAGCAGTCCAACCTCACCATGCACCAGCGGAGCCACACYGAGGAGCGGCCCTACCCCTGCAGCGAGTGTGGCAAGAGCTTCAAGTACTTGGCGGACCTCACGGTGCATGAACGGTCGCACACAGGCGAGCGTCCCTTCCCCTGCCCGCAGTGTGGCAAGAGCTTCAGCAACAAGTCCTCCCTCGCTCGGCACACGCGGATCCACGCCAGGGCTGCGGCCAGGAATAAGTGACAGGTGGCCAGCTACAGGTGCCTGCTCCTACAGGCAACGGACAGGAAGAGGAGGGCAAAGCCACTTCATCCCTACTCTCTTCACTTGTGCCACTTCCTCGGGCCCTGTGAGCTCTCCAGCGGAGAAGCAGAGGATGACTATGGGCTCTTCACCTGAACATGAGGATTTGGCGCGCGGGGTGGTCCTGCACTCGCTCAGCCAGCAGCAGAGCAGCCCATCCCTATGTTTGCTCCCGATTTTCTCAACGGTCATGTGTGAGCCGGCTCTGCCATGTATTTTTCTCTTCTGGGAGTTGTCTCCATGGGTTTTCTCTGTGCCAGGACATTACTGGAGCTGGAAGCCCGAAGGAGGTCTCACATGGGTTGCAGTCAAGATGAGTTGACGAGTGACGTCCTCCCGCTCCCCACTGCCAAGGTCCTGCAAGCCCAGYGGATCCAATACCTTCAAGAACATACTTGGCATTTCTTGGACGTTTTCTCAGCCATTCCCTCGGCCATTCCTTCTGGGCACGTGGTTCTCCTCCATGCTCCAGCTGAAAGATCTCCTTCACCGCTGCCCCCAGCTCCTGCCCCGTTGCTGTGCCCAAAGCCTACTGCCCAGACACCCCATCATCCCTCTGCCCAGGTGGCCCATCCCACCAAACTATGCATTTCCATTCACAACTTACTCCTTATTCCTTTCGATATTTATTCATTACTCCCTTGGCTTTCCTCACCCACCACCCCCCTTTCTCTAGGCCAGACCCACTTTGGTTCAAGGAAGCTGCTCCATCTGCCCTGTCCCACCACAGCGAGTGACTCCCGGCCCGTGATGCTGGTAGCAAACTCCCTGCATGCAGGGCCTTAAATTTTGAAGACTGACCTACCTCATCTGCTGCTTCTCTGAATTTCTAGGACTTTATTTGAATGCCTGATCACTTGAATAGCGCTTTCTAGCAGTTACTGCTTTGTTTTCTACTTGCGTGCTCCATGTTTGTGCAGAAATGTCCTCCCTGCTGCCCTCCATGGGTCTCTGTTGCCATCTGCCCTGCTCTAGGTTTATTCTGCCGTCCTGCTGCCCCCATCACTGTAATAACGTTTTTAGCAATCTCTGTGTGTGCTTTATGTTTTCTGTGTTGCAGGGGAGCATGGAAAGGGGCTGAGATCAAGTTAAGGGAGAAAATCCTATGGTAGGAGCAGGAACAACTGGAAATAGGGTTTTGGATGCAGATGAGGACAAGAGGCCATGCTGTGAGTGTGTCAGATGGGCAGCATAGGCCCAAATTGTGGAAAATCCCTTCCTCTCCAATTGAAGCACATCTAGTTATTTTTAAATGGCATGCAAAATAATCTATGGAACATACATTGGCCCAAAGGTTGCAGCTCTTCTGGGGCAATGCCAAGGTAAGTAACGCAACCTCAGCGAGGAGGGATTGAGGATCCCAGGCTTTAGAAAGATGCTCTAACTCAATTCAGTTATTGCACAGGGAAGAAAATAGCGGCAATGGTGGCAGCCAGATCAGCATCAGCATGATGCCGAGGGGTTCAAATGGGGTGGCCATCATGCGCAGCACATGCTGTTCCATGCATGCATCTTCCTCAGGAAAGCCCAGCCTGGATTCCTGGGGTCTCCCTGAGCAGAAACCGTAAAACCCAACTCACAACTCTGCAAAGCAGCATTGCATTTGCAGGGTAGGATTTCATTTGCAATGCAGTTGCTGTGCTTCCAGTATAGTGTGGTGGCTGCAATATGATGCTGCAGTTGCAATGCAGCACTGTGCTTGCTGTGCAATGCAGCAGCTTTGAGGCAGCCTCACATTTGTGCTGTACCATGGTTTTGGTGATGCAATATGCCATGGACCAAAAGTTACAGCATGGCACTTGTAGTGCAGTGTGGCACTTGGCAACACAGCGCAGTGCTCACAGTGTTGTTCCTGCAAAGTGATATTGCAGCAGAAATGCATGATGGTGCCTACAGAGCAGTCTGGCATTTGCAGCACTGTAGTTGCAATGCAGTGCAGCACTTCTGATGCACTGTCGCAGTTGCAATGCAGCACTGCAGGTGCAAAAAGACATGATGTTTAAGATGCATTATGGAGCTTGTAGTATAGCATGGCACTTGCAACACAGTACTGTACCTGCAGTGTGCTGTTGCACTTGCAGTGCAGACTTGCATTTATGTTTCAKCACAACACCTTCAAAGCACTGGGCCACATGCAATGCAGTACTGCTGCAGTGATCCAGCATGAGGCTTATACCACAGCATGAAGCTTGCTACACAATGTTGTGCCTGCAATCTGGCTGTGCAGCTGCAATGCTGCTTGTATGCAACATTAGGAATACAGTGTGGTGCTTGCAACGCAGCRTTGCAGTCATGCTCTAGTACAGCACCTTCAATGCAGCTTGGAAAGCCACACTGTCATGCAGCATTTGCTCTGCATCACAGTGAAGATGATACACTCTGGTGCTTCCAGTGCAGCACAGCACTTCCAATGCACCATCATGCTTATGGCACTATGCTTCCAGCACAGTGCTGCACCTGCAGCATGGTGTTGCAGCTGCAATGCAGCTTTCCTTGTGCTATTGCRCTTGCAGTGTACTGCTGCGCTTGCAGTGTAGAGCATCTACAGTGTGGTGAATTGTGTTTACACAGCAGTGTGTCATTTACATTTTAGCACTATGCCTGCAATGC
This sequence comes from Rhea americana, assembly GCF_003343005.1. Taxonomy (NCBI): domain Eukaryota; kingdom Metazoa; phylum Chordata; class Aves; order Rheiformes; family Rheidae; genus Rhea; species Rhea americana. The sequence goes on along the minus strand of NW_028186716.1, from coordinate 36,392 downwards.
AGCATGAGTCTTGCAATACCACACATTATCTGAACCATAGCGCTTTCACTGCACTACATCATTAGCACTGCAGCATGGTGCCTGCCCTGCCACATCACGTTTGCAGTGCAGCATGGTGCTTGCAGTGCCACACGATGCTTGCAGTGTAGTGTGGTGCTGTAGCTGCARCACACCATTTGCTGGGCATGCCATTTGCACTGTGGCATGGTTCTCACCCTGCAGTGGGATACTCTAATGGATTTCCACACACCCTGGCCAGTGTTCTCCCCTTGGACACACATAGTCTCTGAGACTCCCCCACATCTCCCTGCCCCCCTTTCACTCTGGGCACCCTTCTAGCCCTCTTGGAGMCCCTGTGGGTGCAGATAGTGGCCAGCGCTGGCCCCTACCCCTCCTGAGCTCGGAGGACATCGCTTTCCCCTCCCTCCCCGCAGGGTGGGCGGGATGCCCCCCCCCCCAACCCCGTGCCACCCGCCCATTGGTCCATTGCCCTGTCGCTCCTGTCTTTGCGGGGAGGGGAGGAGGGGCTTAACCCCTTCAGCGCCGCTGGCCAGCCTCGCTCGGGTGAGGGACCCGCAGGAGGTGCAGCTTCATGCAAGGGTTGTTTGGGTGCTATTGGAGGCACATGTTGGGATGCAACGGGGTGGGGTGGGGCTGCATGAGGACATCGCTTGCATAGAGTACAAATGTGTTATATAGGGTGCAAGGGGTGGAGGGTTGAAGGGGTGCTGTGTCAGACGGCATGGAGTGCATGGGGCATAGGGGTGTATGGAGGGTGGTTGGGGATTTCTGGGCTGTGCAAAGGGCAAGGGAGCTACATGGAGGCACTGTTGCCTGGAGTTTGGCAATTTCATGGGGTGTAAGTAGCCTGCACAGGGAGAGGGCTGCAGCAAGGTATGCAAGGCCAGGGGTTTGGGGTAGAGAAGCATGGGCTACATGGAGCACGGGTTGTTGCATGGGGCTGGGGATTGCATGAGGTGTTGGGGGCAGACTGTATAGGGATGGGCAATGCAAAGAGGAAAAATTGCATGGGAAAACCTGTCTGCGCAGAAAGGTGATTGTGCTGGGGGACAGCAAGCAACAYGTGGTCATGTTGCAGTGCTGGGGGGATGCTTGGGGCTCTTCAGGCCCCCCATGGGACTGTACTAGCCTCCACTGAGACCTGGTGACATGCAAAATGGACTCGATCACATGCTGGGCAAGAAATGTCCAGCTGGGCCAGTGAGAGAGGCGTTTSCATGATGTCAAACTCTTCTGGGGAACACCAGCTCTGAAAAGCAACAAGAAACCGCAGTGCTCTTGTCCAGAAAGGACTTCTGAATGTGTTAAATAATGCACATCATGGWCTGTCAGGCACTTGATACACCCAAACACCAAGCCCCTATCCTCCTCTCTGCCCTCTGTAGTCTCACCACTGGAAAATACCCAATAATTAATGCTATAACCTCAGTTACTTGTCTTTGGGCACATTGCAAAGAGCTCAGCAGCTGGCATGGGAATGAGTTTTGAGCTCATCTAAGAGCCTTGGCTCTTAGAAGGGGCCATGTGTAACCAAACAATAACCACTGTAATGAAAGAAGGCTCAAAAGGGATGAACATAGGCAAGGTGCCCTTGCAGCTCTGCAAGATGCAACTTAGAAGTCACAATTGTTGCACAGAGATCTAAGCMCAAAGGGAACTGGAGGGTGACCTTTGTTTTAGGTAAGTAGCCATAAATTTGAAGAAAAACATTTCTTTCTGAGTTGAGCAAAGGATGTGAATGTCTCCCTGAGATTAGCCAGACCAGCATGGGGGACATGTGTACATGGCTCAGCCCAACGTTGARTATAAAACCTGAACAACTAACAAAAGGATTTTTGAAGAGAGCAATGGGCTGGAGCTATCTTCAACCTAGGTATTCCTTCCCAGCAACTGGAAACACTCAGTGTTGTGACGGCGAGCGTATTATAGAGACTGGTGATAGCAGTTACACATGTATTATGATTTCAGTATATTGCAGTGTCATTCTRCTAAATCAAAACTCCTATGTAACATCAAATATCTTCAAATTAAACTTTTATATTAAACACTCCATATGTGTGGAATATCTGAAAGACCTTGGTCAGAGCGTATTGCATTCTGACACTAATTAGCATAGTCAGCAGGATATTCCCAAGAGTGAATATTTTCTACTGTATTGCTAGCRTTTCAGCAATGCTGGGATTTCTGATTTAAGATTAGAGTCGCAAATAAGAGCCTGACAGGCAATTCGTGTTGAGTGGGAAGGGTAGTGATAAAACCAGCTGCAGATGAGAACACTACCATTAAGAATGTATAAACCATAATGAATAGTAACAATGACTGTAAAATACTAGCTGATAGATTTGAAAAAGGGCATGGAAAAATCCTATCTGGGATTTTTCRTGGATAGAACAACATTGTACTGATCCCAGTGATATTTGGGATTAATTTGAAAGATGGAAAAGTTGTAGAAAGCTGAAGAGAAGAAAGGGAAAGGCAAGTCTTTGTTGGTTGTTAGGAAGTTATTTGCGAGCAGTAGTGGAAAAGTTAGAAAAAGAGATACATCAGAGTAGCATGCTAGAAAGAGAAAAGGAGRCTGTTATAAAAGATAACATGATGTATGAAACAAGATGTACCCAGCTAGAAAATCGGAAGAATCATAATTGTAGCCCCATATCATAGCTGATGCCTGCAAATGTAGAGATCACTTACTGCGATCTACTCCAATAGACCCTATTAAAGTAATGGCTGCAATATATACGGAGGGTGATGAATGGCCAGGAGATACCTGGCTTGATCCCGAGCCTTCTCACAATGATGATTCAGATGACATGGGAGAAAGAAAGAATGTGAAAGTAGTTGCTCCCATGATAAAAGTTGAGCAGACACCAGATGCATCTCCTCGGACAACTGCAAGAGATTTTACTTCCTTAGAGTTAACTGACCTCCAAACTAAGTGTTCAGCTAAAGCTGGAGATATACCCCTAGAATGGATGGCCCATATATGGCAAAAAGGAGCAAATCAAGTTGCTCTCACCATGGAGGAGGCTCGAAGTTTAGTATTAGACCCAGGAATTCTCTTACAAACCTCTACACTGCAGCAAACTGACTCAYTGTGGGGCTGTGCTGTGCACTGGGCCAGACAACTCCTCACGAGTGGGAGGAGTGGGAAAAGTAAATGGTTATGGGAAAATGCTCAGGATTTACAAACTGCCATGCTAAAATCTGCTATCTCGGGCATGATGGATAAACCAGAGCTTGTAGGTCAGAATGGGCAGTGGGTAACCAAATATCAACCCTTGGCAATCCTATTCCGCTTGGGGGACRTGCATCCTGTAATTAAAGGAGCAACTGCAGCGCTTAAACCACTTACTCTTTCTACAATGGCAGGAATAAATGCAGGTACTCAGTGGCAGATGGTTCTGCAGCAGATGCTGTCTGCTTTACAAACCCTCATATGAAACAGCAGGGTCTAAGGCAAAAATTAAGACCATACCAGCGGTTAATCCTAGCAATAACACTGCTTGCTCTCAACGCCAATCAAGAAATACTAAAGGGAAAAATTCCCCAGAGGATGTGTCTGAGGAACATAAACATGTCTAGTGCAAATGCTTAGGTAAAGGGTTAATGAGGCAGCAACTGCACRGTCTTCCAACTGCAGTGCTAAAACAACTAGCAGGAGAAACTCCTGCACCACTGTCAGATCCAGCTAATACCCAAAGCAATTCAAATAAATAGCGGAGCTGGCTTGGCTCCACTGTCTGGATCACGGCTGCCAAGGCGGCTACACGGAACCAGAGTCTGGAAATGTTGGTTGCCGTAAATGATAAATATACTACCACATTTTTGTTTGATACAAGAAGGCAGGTTTCAATGATAGATGAGTGTACCTGTGAAGATGAGTGTACCTGTCTGCTTTTTTAAAGAAACAAACCATTTCAGTACTGGGTGTTAATGGTGCAGTTAGCACTTATCCAGGTTTATGGGCTAAATTAATATTGTCCAGTGGAGGTACCATACAACCCTTGATGTTATTAGGCAAAATAAATATTCTGGGAATGGATATTCTGAAAGGATAATCTTGGATAGATAACTGGGGTAAACGGGAAACTGGCAGTCCTCCAGCTACAGGGAAAACTAATCTCCATATGATTAAACCTATGAATCACCTACAAATAGCCCTGCCTCTGCCTAACAGCAAACAGTTAACATTCCTCAGTATAAGCTACTTGCCCCTGCTGTGAAACCTGTGACGGAATTTGTAGAATTACAGCAAGGAAGTATTATAGAAAAAAAATCATTCACCATATAACAGCCCAATATGACCTGTTAAAAAACAAATRGAACATGGTGCCTAACTATTGACTATAGAGCTTTAAAAAAAGTAACTGGCCCTTTAATAGATGCTGTTCCTAGCATAGTAGATATAGTTAATACTATAAATGACTGCGCTTTTTCGTGGATGGAAGTGTTAGATATAAAAGATATGTTCTTTATGATCCCAGCAGAAGAACAAGACAACCCAAAATTTGCTTTTACTTGGAGTGAAATACAACACATCTTTAATCACCTACTTCAAGGTTTTAAACATAGTCCTACCATTGCCCATTGTATTTTAGCTAAAGAATTAGAATCACTCATCCTCCCACCTAAACTATTCTGTTTATATTATAAACAGAATAGTACACATGAATGAAATCTTAAGTTAAATCATTACTGACCTATTGCAAATAACCGGTTTCACATCTATATRTTTTTACCCTCACTGAGCACAGGTAAAAGAGCTGGTCATTCATATGATGAATGTATTAAGAAGTTCACTGTGCAACATCAGTCATCTTTAAATGTTGGTTGGAGCCAAGGGGTGGAACATAACCAATCAATGCCCCTGTAATGAAAGAAGACTCAAAGATGATGAACATAGGCAAGATGCCCTTGAAGCTCAGCAAGATGCAACTTAGAAATCACAACTGTTGCACAGAGAACTGACTTTATCTAAGCACAAAGGGAGCCAGAGAGTAACCATAAATTGTGTGCTAATGTTTCTTTCTGAGTCGAGCAAAGGATGTGAACGTCTCCCTGAGATTAGCCAGACTAGCATGGGGGACGTGTATACAGCTCAGCCCAACATTGAGTGTAAAACCTGAACATCTGTAAAACCTGAACATCTAACAAAAGGATTTTTGAAGAGAGCAATGGGCTGAAGCTGGCTTCAACCTAGGTATTCTTTCCCGGCAACTGGAGACACTCAGTGTTTTGACGGCAAGCATATTACAGAGACTGGTGATAGCAGTTACACATGTATTGTGATTTCAGTATATTACTGTGTCACTCTGCTAAATCAAAACTCCCATGTGACATCAAATATCTTCAAATTAAACTTTTATATTAAACACTACACTCTCCATACGTGTGGAATGTCTAAAAGACCCTGGTCAGAGCATATTGGACTCTGACGCCATAACTAAATTCACCACTCCAAACCTGACCCCTTCACTGTGTTAAGCTCACCTTAAATGCCAATAATATTACAAACGGGCAGGATTATAAAAAGCTACTTTCAGGCTATATTTAAAACCCAGCTGCATTCAACCTTTAGTAGTCTCTCTCTCTCGCTCTCTTTTTCTTTTTTCTTTCTTTTTTTCTTCTTTTTTTTTTTTTTTTTTTTTTTTTTTTTTTGTACCTAGTCAGATGCTGAGATTTACTGCATGCTCTGCTGCTGTCTGAGTCTCTGCTTACCTTATGTAGAGAACAGCAGGGGAAGCAGTGCTGTTCTTGGGCTTGAGGGGGTTGTCTTACCAGCTCAGGCTGCGACTACGCCAACACTTCACTGCAATGAGCAGTGCAACATGGGATGATGCTGCATGGTTGTTGTGGAAGATTAGGCTCACTGGTCAAAATAAAAGAGTCTGACCATAGGTTCCCACTGATTCCAGAAGTTCAGAGCCAAACTAAAGCAAAATAAAGTTTAATGGCACATGTGCAGTAATTACACTTCYAGCTAGGTGCCTCTGAAGAGGGACCCAGAACAGAGAAATTCCTAGGCAATTATACCCTTACAATCAATCTAAATCCTCCCCCTACTTCACGTAGTAGTTCAGAACCAATAATAATATTAGAGTTTGGGGTCTTCCAGCTCCAGTTTGTCCTTTCCTTATTTTCCAGCTGTATTCTTTACTTCTTATCTCACTTCTGCATAGTTGTGGATGGCTCTTGTGCTCCCTTATCTTGTCCTCTGGAACCAGTCTTTGTGTTTACCTCTTTCTTGCATAGCTGTCTACCTCCTCTACTCCCYTATCTTGTCCTCCAGAATCAATCTTGTGGTTTCTTTGTTTCTTTCTTCTGTGTCCTAGGCTAAAGTCCATCTTCCTGCTGGTGCTCATTAATGCTAAACTGCTTATCTCTCTCCACAGCGGTAAAACTTTTAGTGGTTTCCAATTGTCCAGGAAAAATAGACAGCAAGAAGGAGAAAGGAGCAAGAAGGGGCTATTGGCATCTGGACCTCCTCATTGCCAGGAGCCTGCAGCTACGGAATGACTTGAGAAAGGGAATTGCAGAGAAGGATAAGCGGAGAGGATTTCTTGGTATCCAAAAATCCACTGTGTGTGTGTCATTCTACCTGTACCAGGAAAAAAATTCCCAGGCACTACTAATGCATCTCATTACATTGAGCACCCAGTGCAGCAGGGCTTGATATACCCAGGAAGCACCCAAGCACTGYCCTCATCTGGGTTCGTGCATCCTCAGGAGATGCAGAGCTGCCTGCAATAATATCCACTCTCTCAAAAACTCTGCCTAATCCYCAGTGAACTGAGAGGAACCAGGGGACCCTGAGAAGAAACTAAGACATTGCTCTAGGGTGCTGCGTTTTGTAGCACTGAAGACTCTGGACACAGAGACCAATTGGAAATCCCCAACTGTCAGTTCTTGCACGAAGCCAGTCTATACCATGGTTCATCCTGCAGCTCATCATCTCTGACTCTGGGATTTGCATCTCCAAGCTGAGATTCAGGATAGTTTTTTGGGGGGTTTTTTTGTTTTTTTTTTTTTTTAGAAAGAGAGAGAAATGGCTGGCTTGTGGTCAGCTTTCAAATTGCTGTCCACCAAGACTCCCAGATCCTTCTCTGCAAAGCTGCTTTCCAGCAGGTCAACCCCCAGACTGTCCTGGTGCATGGGTTTATTTCTCCCGAGGTGCAGGATTTTATATTATTCTTTGTTGAAATTCATGAGCTTTCTTCAGCTTGTTGAGGTCTCTCTGAACAGCAGCATTGCCCTCTGGTGTATCAGCCATTCATTCCAGTTTCGTCTCAGCAGCAAACTTGCTGAGGATGCACTCTGTTCCTCCATCCAAGACACTGATGAGCATGTTTGAAGAGGACTGGACTCAGTACTGACCCCTGGAGGACACCACTAGCTACAGGTCTCCAATTAAACTGTTTCAACGATCACAATCCTCTAAGCTCTGCCATTCAGCCAATTCTCAATCCACTTCACTGTCCACTCATGTAACCCACACTTCCTGAGGGTGTTATGGGAGACACTGTCAAAAGCCTGAAGTCAARGCAGACAACATCCACTGCTCTCCCYTCATCTACCCAGCTAACCATGCTATCATAGAAGGCTATCAGATTGGTGAATCCATACTGACTATCCTGATCACCTTCTTTTCCTCCACATCTTTAGAGCTGGCATCCAGGATGGCCTGTTCCATCACCTTTCCAGAGTTGTCTCCTTCTAGCTCCTGCAACAATATGGATGCCTTAAGGCTCATCACCTGAGCAATTGATATGAGACTGATGAGACAGGAGATGGGGGCTGCCTGCCCCAGGATCAGAAAAGGTGTCCCAGTTGGAGCTGGCCATTGACAGACTCTTGTAGTGGTTGTAGATGCTGTTTTTCACCCTTTATGGCACTCACCTCCTGCCCATTGCAGCAGAAGGTGGTGCAGGTAATGGGATTGCTGGTGCCTGTCATGTACTGGAGCTGCTCAAAGCCACCCAGAGGGGCTTCTGTGGGGCTCAGAAAGATGCTGGAGGCAGGGGAATCACCTGAGGATGAAGCAAAGCAAGTGGAGAGAGGGAGTGAGATGGCTGGGTGGAGGGACAGATTCTGCAAAGTACAGGGATGCTAGAGTCCTTGGCCCCTCTGTGCTTCACACTAGCCCGAAGCCCTGAGTGCAGCCAGGCCAGGGCAAGGTTCAAGGCAGTGCTTGGGGAAGACCAGGGCAGACAGACCTACTGACTTACATGGGACTATGCAAACCTCCCACCACCCCAGCTCCACATTTGGCTCCACTTGGGACCCTACAAAGGCTGGGGTACTCCTGGGGCTGGAGGCCACTCAGGGCTCAGCAGTCCTTGACCATCCTGGGACCCAGCAGGGTGYAGGCAGCACCCAGGAACAGAATCCTGACCAGGATGGAAGTGATACCACAGGGTCACTATGGGATGAACAGGCAAGATGAAGCACAGCCACACATTGCATCACCATGTTGTGGTGTCTGTGGGCAGCAGATACATGTTTGACTCTTTGAGCAATGAAAAGATTCACTTTCTATGCATGGTGAGGGAGGAAGAAAGATCATCTTAAATGGATTCAAATTCCCATTAGCTCAAAAGGGCAACAAATGCATTCTGTAACAAACCCAGACAGCCATTTTTGGATATGATTGATCTACCAGAACTGAAATAAAAATTCAGTTGTAACTAAAACACAGAGGTGGAAAACATTTTATGCTTCAATATGGGGTTTTCTTCATTGAAAACAGATTTTATTGAAGATTTTCAACTGTATCATGCACAGACAAGGTTTGTTTGCGGTTGTAGAAACAGGGAAATGAAATTCCTGAGACAAAGTGAAAGTTTAGCAATAGAAGGAGGGGTGAAGGTTGGGATCAGTGTTTCCCTGCTTGTGAGAGGGTAGAAATGAATCCCAAGGACAAGGAACTAAACTAGCCTGCTGAGGATGAAATGCCAGTGCTCTGCAATTTTCCACTGAGCTGAGACAAACAATATTGGTCCCCACAATCCCTCTGGAGCTACTGTGACTTCAAGGATTTGGCACATACCAAGCAATAACAACAGTTGTGTTGCCCAGTGTGGACAATTCCCACAAACACCTCACAGAGCTGGTATTTCCCCCCCTAGTCCAGAGTCACATCTTCTGGAGAGAGTCCCAAGGGGAGAGATTTCAGTTGCAGAAAAGAAGAGCACTCAGTTTTGGTACCTGCACATTGGATGGGGTGTCAAAGCTCCTGCTAGGATCAGAGGATGTTGGACAACACTGTCTATGAAGACTTGTTAAAAGGAACATGTTAAATTAAAAAGCATCCCCAGAGCTGCAGAGCTGTGTCACAGGGTGTCACGTGGCAGTGCCATGATGCAATCAGCCCCAGTGTTGCTAAGGTTTCTAATTTTGCTGTACGTCTTCAAGATTTGATTTTCTCCCTCTAGTCTGGGCTTGATGTCACAGGGTTGTGCGAGCACCTCTGTTCCGAATTTAAATGTTCCACTGCTTCTAGCCGATACRTCTGCAGGGAGGTCAGCCACATGCTGCAAAAAATATCCTAAAAATAAAAGTGAGATTTCTAAAGCCATCTCAGAATTTTGTTTGCATATGCAAAACATTGGTATGAAACCTCTCCCTTGAGCAGACCATGTGGGGTTTACTCATGGATGGAGGCAAGGACAAGGAGGAGGAAAGTGAAGCAGGGAGTGAGTACAGATGAAATGCTCCTCCAGGGGAGACATGCAGGGACGTTGCTGGCAGGTTGCCAGGTTGAGCCTGGCAGAGGACTACAGACAACTGATGATCCCATCTCCCCTGTGCTTTTGATACCAGTTTGCCTTGCCTTAGCAACACAGGTTCCTCTGCGGTGCAATGGTTGCGTATGTTGATGTCATATCTTCTGGTGGGCAAACTGGCTGTAAATACAACAGAGAAATTACTGCTTTGCCAACCCCTCCTGGAAGTATGGAAGACAGCAAAGAGTCAGGGCTGAGCAGGAACCATGAAGTGCATCACTGGCTGCATGCCCTCCCCCCCCCCTCCCCCCCCGAAGATTTGCTGAGACCCTCCCCAAAACAACTGTGCCCAGTAGTTTGGCCTAGTGATGAGTATCTCTCCATGATGAGGGGCTTCTATGAAAGAGTGGGTGCTGTTTGGGCAGAGGAAGGGTTTATAAGACCTGTGCTGTGGGGCAAGAGTTCATCCAATGTCCCAGCAAGGGCTCTGCAGAGRTCAGGGTTGGGAGCTTCTCTTATCTGGTGCCACTAAGGTCCAAGACTTACCCTGGAAACTTGTGCAACAGTGATGGAGGCATCTGTGGAGAGGAGAGAAGTGTCTTCAACTTTCTTATACTGTGGAGCCCAGTATCTGAATGTGCCCTAAGAGTGCCCAATATGGAAGTATAATCTCCCCCTCAAACTCCTGGCACTGCCCTTCCCAGTGCAACCCCAGATGTGCTTGACCTTCATTGCCAAAAAGGCATACAGCGAGCTACTTGCTGCTGGCCAATCCCACCGCACTTCTCATTGGGCTCGTGCCTCCAAAATTCTCCTTTCCTCTCTCCCATGGGACCTCCCTCAAGATTTCAGGCTCCTTACATTGAACTTCATCCTCTGGACTGTTCCCCTGCTTGTTCTGGCCCCTGTAAGAGAGGAAGAAACAATGATACCACYCCATCTGGCCTCACAGGGACATCTTTTTCCCTGTGGCTTGGTCACTGCCCCCTAGACTCCAGCAAGTCTCTTGCTTGGACACCAGGGCTAAGAGGTGGAGAAGATCACAAAATACATGGTGGAGAGCTCCAGGGAACATGGAGGATTATCGGACAGCAACTAGGAACCACCTTGCAGGCTTGTCATTGGAAAGGCTTTCTTAAGATTCAGAATCACAAGCAATGGGGTTTGAGGATCAGAATTGCTAAAGGAAAAATATTTTCCTACCTTCCATGTCTGGAAGAGAAGGAGATGGAAGGAAGTGTTTGGCATTGCCATGGACCTCCACTGAGGGGCCACATATGTCCCCTGTCTCCTGGATCTCCCCATCCCCTGGCATGAGTCTAACCCCTTGCCTGATGCTGGTTCCTACCTCTTAGTCCAGAAGCCGGGAACTCCTGAAAAAAGAGGACAGGAGTGAATCTGCAAGAGGAAATGCTTTTCCTCACTGCCCCACTGCAAAACATTTCAGCTGCTCTCAGAGCGTCTTTGCCTGCCTTCCCCATGGTAGGATRCTGTTTAATCTCCAGCTCCTGGAGATTTATGAGGGTGAAGGCCCAAGCCCAGCCATGCCAAAGACATTYGGCCTCCCCATGCCAACCCTTTGTCCACCATCCCCCAGGCAGGGATGATCCCTTCCAACAGACCTTTCTTAATTAGCAGGCATCCCAGTGCAGCCAGAAGCAGGATACAAGGAATTGAAACACCCAGGATGAGAAGAAAAGTTTTGCCTGGAAAGGATGCAGGAGCTGCAAGTGGTGGGTCACATTAAATGCACATGTATTCCTACAGGTTCACTTCATTTTCTCCTATCCCAGTTTGAAGCTCAGGAAACGGCCGGACTGGTCCCAGCTCCTGCCTTGCGAGTTCCAAAGGGTTCCTCCTGCTAACTGCATGAGTTTTTTTGGGGAACCAGGAGGAAAGAGTGAGTGCCATGATCCAGAAGAGGAAAGCAAGGCCCCAGCTGAAACAGTCCCCCAGAACAACCTCACCCCATAAATAAGCCCCTGTGGGAAGGAGATGTTAACTGGGCAAGGCTCAAGTAGGGCAAGGCTCCAGCTTACAGATCATGGTCCCTTTTACCTGCCAGAGTTGTCTTCTTGCTGGGCCCTGCGGCAGTGTGGGGGCCTTCAGGCTTCTCACCTGAGCAAACGATATGTAGCTGATGAGAAAGGGGATGGGAGCTGCCCACCCTGGGGTCAGAATAGGTGTTCTCATGCCACAGACGGGGTGGGGTGGGGCAGGAACACTTTCCAGGTGGATGAGGTTTTTCTTTCCCTTACCTTGGACATTCAAGTATTTCACAGGGCTGAGCTGGGATCGAGTCACCCTGTTTGTGCCGTCTCGGATCTCATATACACAAGAGTAGTTGCCAGAGCTGGCCATGGACACACTCTCAGAGTGGCTGTAGATGCTCCTTTTTTCACCCTTCATGGCACTCACCTCCTGCCCATCATGGCAGAAGATGATGCGGATAATCGGGCTGCTGATAGTCACCACACACTGGAGCTGCACAGTTTCACCCAGCCAGGCTGCTGTGGGGCTTAGGAAGATGCTAGGGGCTGGGAGATCACCTGGGGATGGAACAAAGCAAGTGGAGGGAGAGAGGGAGAYATCTGTCCATGCAGCAGAGAATGGATGCCAGGATAGGGGTGTCTGTGCCCTGTCCCTGCTTGAGGCTGCCTGCTGCAAGGTAGCAAGCAAGGGATGCCAGGGAAGAGTATCTTCTTCCATCTGGAGATTTCACCCCTCTTCCCCACTGCTCTGAAGGGAACATAGAGGGTGTTGATGGGCAGAGGGTTTTGGAGATGGGATTTGAGTACCTAGTGCCAACACTGCTGGGTCGCAGAGACAGGGACAGAGCCCAGTGCAGGACTGGGTTGCAAATGATAACACTTACCCAGTCTATGTKTTGGTTGGCTTGGTGCAAAGAGCTCTAAGCAGAGAGGGACCTCACAAAGCACAGGTTTGATGGGGAAGCCCTAAGCCCCCCCAGGGAGGGGAGAGTGAGCTGGGCAGAGTAGGGACAAACAGACAGATAGATTAACCTGGAGCTTCACAGAGTTCCTGGCCGACAGCTTGCCAAGCTGAGGAAAGTAAAGAGAAAGGAGTTTAGTGCCTAGTTAGACCTTTCTCAATATGTCCAAGATGACAAATGACATCTTTGTTCCCCACTGGTAGATATGCTCCCACTGACAGCTCCCCTGGCATAGGCAGGGCAGCTCTGATCATCCCATATCCCTTCCCTGAGATGTGGAGAGGATCTGGCATGTGCCAGCTTTGGAGGTGAAGAGCTTCAGGGCTGAAGATCCTGGTATTAATGCTTTCTTTGACATGCATAGAGGGAAGGTTTCTATCATAGGCATGTCCCTGATCACTTATAGCTCAGTCAACCCTTCACAGCTGTTCAACCACTGCACTACCCCTCCACCACTCTGCAGGGTAAACTTCTGCAATTTTGAGCTTGTGCATGGAGTGCAGATATCCCAGCACCCTTTCCATGTGCCACAGCCACCCTAGAGCCCCTTCTATATTTAAGGTGTGGATTTGCTCTGAAATATGTCATCCAGTTGGAGAAAAAACAAGGAAGCCAGCCCCTACATAAGCATGCTGGTTTACGTAGGGAAACTGTGGGGGCTGGCCCTATTAACAGACAGTTAAGGCTCCTCTCAGTGTATTTTCTCCACCCTCCCACAGACCAGCCAGCACAGAGACTCACCATGGAGCAGGAGGCCCAGAGACAGGATCAAAGAGCTGAGGAATGGCACCCCAATGTTGGAGCACCGCTGGGGCTGCATCGATGCTGTGTGACCAAGGAGCAACTTTGGTTCCTCCCCGACCTGCCCCGTCCTCTCCTCCTCTCTGATGCTTCTCACCACTCCCCATTTCCTCTCTAGCGTGCCCCAGCCACAGCATCTCTATTTAAGGCTGGAGTTTGAGACCAGATGGACATTGCTGGAGACACACCAGGACTGGTGTTATAGGTTGGGGGGTGGAGGAGAGGATGTTCACTGAACCCACCACATCAAATATGGCCTTGTTTTTTGTCAGGGACCTGCACCCGAGGCCAGGCAGCTCAAGCAGCTCTGTGTCTTGTCTAGGTTGCTCCACAGCAGCTCAGATGCCTGCACAACGTTGCACTTTTCCCAGAAGGTGTGAAGCAGACTTCCAGCTGGAAGCTGTTTGCAAAGATATCTCATCCACACATAGGTGAGGTTACTGCCCTCATCAGTTGTTTTTGCAAAGGCATTTTCTTGCCAGGAAAATGTCACCTGCCAGGTTAATATGTGACAAACCTGAAAAGCTTTCACTTTCCCTGGGCAGGGTTCAGCAGGGTGTGGGCCAATTTCCTCTCTGCCCTTCGCCCACCTTTTATTCTCCTCAGATGCTCAGTGTGGAGCCGGGACCTGGCCAGATGGCTGTTTGCGTGGGCTCCCCGCTAACCCCAGGGATGTGCTGAGCGCTCCAGGTAGGTCCTTCTCCACTCCACCCTCCCAGTCACTGGCGTCCCAGATGCTGCGCACACACAGCAGTCTGTACTCTACCTCCCCAATCCCCAGTTTTGGATGCTCTCTTTATCCAACATCCCTTTCCTAGCATGATGTAGGCAGAGGGGACATGAGAAGGGAAGGACTGCAAGGTATGCATTGACTTGGTGCTTCCTTCAAACACACTAATTCATGCTGCACTTCACACTGACTCCCACACCTAACCGTTTCTTGCTYATTTCAGTAACTTTCTTTCCCCATCCTTGCACAGTCTATTCATTTTCTTTTCTTTTCCTATRTTTCCAAAAACTTGACTCCCTTCACTCCATACCCATCCTGGACCCAGCACAGTTCTCATGACTCTCTCACAGGTCAAGATCTTAACTGCACAGTGATACAGATGAGGAGAAAGGACTTTTCTCTCCAAGCTTTTACAACACCGGTAGAGGAACAAATACCTTCATTAGCATCTTGCTGTGTACTAGGCTGTTACTAGGATTTCTTTGCCATCCCTGAGGTTAATAATGGTGGGGGTGGGGGCACAGAGAGGGCAGTGCATGTGTTTCTCCTGCTGCGGAGGMTCTCCAGTCCAAGCAGATGTTCCCACGTTCCCTTGTTGCTGTACAGGACAGACCCTGACCCATCTTGGGAGTCTCCATGTGTCAGTAATCGCCACCATACAGGCTCATGCAAACACTGCTGTAGTGCATAGGGTCAGTTCAGAGGTGAGTGGTAAAAATGAAGTATACTTTTAAACCTATAGATTTCTTGTGAATTGCTTTCCCCAGTGGTTTTAGTGCAGTGAGTGTCTCTATTTRGAAAGGGAAAATGGCTTGTATTTAAGGAGGAAAAGAAATGGGCATTGAAACCTTACCTGAATCAAATTTGTAAAACTTTAAAGACTTTTTTTTTTTTTCCCTTGGCAAATGGTTCCTGGTCATTCCAACCTGGCCAGACCCTGAAGGGGCTCTGCTCCCTGCCAGGCAGAGCCCTGTCCTGCCTCCTTCTTCCCTCCTTCTCTTGGACATGGACCTAGTCAGAGGGACAAAGGCAACCATCTGTTTGCACTGGTGCTAGGTGGGGACAATTACAGTGAATGCAGACATGGATCAGAGTCCAGATCTTTGAATGCAAGGAAGCGATGCTGACTTTTTCAACTGCATCCCAAAACATCTCCAGTCTCTTATCATCCTCCTTCAACAGAGGAGGTTAGTGTCTTGGGATTGAGCCTCTTTTCTTTCCAGGCACCTCTTTTCCTATCTGGTCTCAGCAAATAACAAAATGTCAGTGGCTCAATCCTTTAGGTCTGGACTGGGCCGGCATCGCTAATACTTTTCTCTACTGTAAGACTGCACACACCAAAGGCAAGAGACTGAARCCATGGAAATTAACTTCAACATGCTTTCCTGTCGTTCTGTCCTTTCAAGGGCTGTGATAAACCCCTAGCAGAAGCCCCCAGCTCAGTCCCATACTGACTCTTGCAGCCAAGAGATGTTTTCCAGCTGCAGCATTCCTAATATATCTGGAAGGGTGTTTACTGAGCACCCAGAGAAGTGGGATGGTGTAAGTAATGGGATCTCACCCCKCTTTGCAAGATGGTATCCTATTTCAGCTCTGTGCCTCACTCCTGCTGTGTCCACCAGATGTGAGACCATTGCATGTTCCTAGAGCATCTCGCATCCCTGATTTCTCTCTGCAGGTCTCTGCCCAGAGCCTTTATGATGATACATCAATGGCTTTGCATGGTCCTCTTCTTGGCAGTGTGTTCCAGCTCTGGTAAGGCCCTTTGTCTCTTCTCCTCACCTAAATACCCTGCATAACATGGGGTGCACGGTCTTCCAGGGATGCCAAATTGTTTCTGGTCACCTGAGCTGGGATCCTGTCTCACTCATATTAATCTTGCTTTTTTTCCAGATGGAGTCTCCCTCTCCAGTTCCCAGCAGCCAGTCGTGGGGTCTTTTGGCCAGGACATCATCTTGCCCTGCCAGTTCTCACCCCCTGTCCGCCTACGTGACATGGAGCTGCTCTGGAGGAAATACGAATCTGAATATGTAATTATACACAGCTACACGGACAGGGGAAACCAGGAGCTACCAGGGAGAGGCTACAAGAACCAGACGGAGTTGTTCCCCCATGAGTTCATCAGGGGAAACCTCTCTCTGAAGTTGAAGAGTCTGAAGGTGAAGGAAGCTGGATGGTATCAATGCTTTGTGAAAAGTGCAGAAGGAAACTATGAGGCTCGCATCGAGCTCAAGATAGAAGGTGAGATGCAGTTGTGGGCACTCTAGGGTCTTCTCGAGCAGCAGGCATTGCCTACATAAGCCCAGGAAGGAGGCTGCAGGTAGGGGATACAGACCTCCATAGGAATGTATGACTTGTCTGACTTGGTGTTATCATTGCCCTCAAAAAGGGTTGTAAGACTCAACACATGATTAAGTGAAAAGAGAAAAGTGGTCTGGGATAGGAGATGCAACTCTAGCCAGGAGGGAAACCTCCACTATCAATCCTTCTTCATTGCTAAGAGAATACTCCAGGAGCAGCCAAAAAAGGAGGTAGACTACAAGGTTGGGTAGGGATGTTGTCACCCAAGGCATCATATTATCTGCATCTGTTCTCTTCTTCCTGCAGCTACTGCACCCGTACGCATTTTTGTGACAGTGCCTGGGGGGTCGGGGCTRGGACTGTCATGCAAATCCACTGGATGGTTCCCTGAGCCTACAGTCCGCTGGGTTACACAGGATGGGCAGACCCTAGCAATGGAGCCAGTGACCACCATCACGCAGGACAAGCAGCAGCAGCTCTACACTGTGGAAAGCCACATCACTGTCCTTGGAGGAAAGGATGTTGGTGAGATACGGTGCATTGTACAAAACAGCCTGACAGGCACTGAGCAGCACTCAGCCATCGAGCTTGGAGGTGAGTCCCAGCTTGCAAAACCGCAGCTGAGGGCAAGTCAGGAATAAACCCCAGCTCCTGCAGAGAAGGGAGTGTGGAGACACCAAAAAGTGACTTCTTGGAGGGATCTTCATTGATTAACATGATCTCCACCATGCTCTATCAGCATGCTCCCTTTCTCTCACTGTGCATGTCCAAATTCCCTCACTGTGTGGTCTAACTTGGAGGAAATCTTGCAAACAGTATACTTTTCTGAGAGACTGCAAAAAGCCAATATATCAGCCCCCATCTCTCCTTTGAAAAAATGGAGAGCTGAGGCATGCAGGATGCCATATGCCAGCTGGATAGGATAGGTGATTTGGGTAGCTCAGGCTGCTAGTTGCTGGGAGTAGGAGGGAGTAGAGTGTTGCTGCAATCTGAATAATCTCTACAATTTCTCTTGGAGCTACCAGGAGACATCTTCCCTCGTATATCTCCCTGGCTTCCTGCCTTTTGTGTGCTGCTACTGTTGGTCCTCCTGGCCCTTGCAGCTGGTGCATTTTTTGCCCACCGAGGTAAGGGGAAGGGTCTTGGGTTGTGCTTTGCCCCTGAGGGACCACTGGCTGCATGATCGTGGGGAGTTGCGGGGACAGGTCCATGCTGGGCCAGAGGTTTTACAGCTGTTGGCCTTGAGGAGCATTTCCCTATATGTAGYGTGGGATGTGATGGCCCAGGCTCTTTCATGGTGGAGGGAGCAGGGACATCATACACTGGCAAGGCAGCACCCACTGTGGGGGACACTGGGTGTCTGTTTGCCATGATCTGCTGCACCAGGGGTGAAGGGAGCCTGTCCCAGTTTGGCCAACCCTGAAATGTGTCCTGAGCTTGGCTCCATGCCCCGTCCCATCCCGTGGGACACGTCAGATGCTCACCAAAGGCCCAGCTTAGGRGGTGTCTGTTCAGGGGAATGGCAGCATCCCACCTGCTGGATGCAGGGATGAGTGAGTCCTGACAGAGCGACCTGCTATTCCAGGCTTTGTCCCWTCTGACAGACATCTCTTGCTCTTCTTGCAGCCAAGGGGAAGGCGGCCAACAGGAAAGCTGAGCAGGAGGCAGCTCTCCTAGACAAGGGTAGGTGTCCTGTGCCTCCTGCCATGCCTTGTGCCCCCTTGTGCTCCACATGAGGCCAGCAGCGACAGTGGGAACCAGGCGAGGTCTGGCCAAGCCCCTTGCTGCTGAACAGATGCCTATAATGGAGGGTGGCATGGCCAGCGAGGGTACTGTGAGCCCTCCTGTAGCATGGGTAGGGTGAGGCCACGGGGGGCCACCTGGGAGATGGGCTCCATCACCTCCAGCCACCTTGGGCTCTGCAGACCCTGGGGATGACCCAAGGCACTGGGAGTATTGGCCCCATGTGGAGCAGACTATGGGGTGTTTACACAGTCCCTGCATGACAGGCACGTGGCATCTGTTCCAGGGGCTCTGCTTTGCACCAACACCTCCTTCTTCTTCTTGCAGAAACGCTGTTAAGAACCATGGAAGCAGGTACTGGGAGTGCTCCCGAGTGCTGGTGGGTTTGCTCCTCCTTGGGGAGAGATACAACCACCTCCCTGGCTATGCGAGCTCCCTGGGACCAGGACAGGGCAATGCCCAGCTCGGGTCCCCAGAGAAGCACCTTGGTGCCTCACATACTGCCCCACCAGGGGAGCATCACTGGCTCATGGCCATGCCCCTAATATCTCCTCCTCTTCCTTTCCAGACAATGTGGAACTTCACAAGTGGAAAGGTGAGATCTGCAGAGAAGAAAAAGGGGATCTACCAAAAAAGCATGGGATAGGATCCCACTGACCCCCCAACAATGCTGAGCACCTCCTGAAGTCTCCYGTGAGCTGGGGTGGACTAAGAATCAGCCCCCAGAAAGGAAGTTCATGTATGACACCACATAGCCCCAGACACTTTTCCAGGTTGTCTACTCTGCCCTCGCCATCTGCCTCACAGTGCAGCACCCGTAGCAGTCACTGAGGGAGACAGCAAGGGGTGGACTGATGTTTCCTTCCCTGAACCTTCATGCAAGATGAGTAGTCCTCACTCAGGACAGCCTTTTAGTATTGCCAGAGCAGGCCTCAGCAGCTTGAAACCAGGGCCAGAGGGCCTTAGGCAGCTCAGGGCTGGGCATAGTGTCCCCATGATGAAAAGCCATCGTGGGCCAAAGTCAAGGACAAATCTGAGAGCACTCCTGGCTGTGAGGCACAGAGTGCATGGGCATCCGGTAGCTCCAGGTCCCCTCTACGCTGTTACCACAGCTTGAGACCGGCCAGAACTAGGGGCAKCCAGGCAGGGATGTGCCTGGAAGAGGTCCAAGAGGCAGTGGGTGGCATCCCTGGGGTGTGAGAAGGCTGCAAGCAGCAYAGGCAAGGGTCCTCCTACCAGCCTGCCTTGAGGAGGGGTGAGCAGTGCCTGTAGGGCTYCTGTGAGAGATTGCAGATGCTAAAGATCCTCTTTTTGTTTCAGAAACACTCACGGAAGAGCTGGGTAAGAGCCGATGCTTTGTGGCCTTTTCCATGGGGTTTTCTGCACCCACTCATGCACCTCCAATCCCAGCACTGCCTCCCACCTCCCGCCCAACTTCTTGGTCAGGGCTGTGGGGTTGCCTGTCACCAGGAGGTTCCCTGGGTACCTGCAGACCCAAGGAGGCACCTGGCCCTGGCAACACATGGCATATCTTCCTCTGCCTCCAAAAGCCACCCCAGAGCTTCCTAGGCTGGGGGGGAGGGTCCATGCAMCCCCACCTTCATGGCCCCTCTCCTAACTGTGCCCATGGCTTTCCTTTGCAGCTATCCGAAGGGCACGGAGCTACTGGGGTGAGTGCTGGGGCTTGTGGGAGCTGTGGGGATTGCAATCCCCCCGCCAGGAAAGGGGTGAAAGTGTGCCCCGTGGTGCCAAGTCTGGCTCACCCTGGCAGCTTGGGTCCATCTCTTCATGCTCAGAGCTGTGCAGGGATGTTTGGCTGGGAATAGCATGGCATGGCCCCGTGCATGGCACCAGGCCATCAGGTCTCTGCCCAGTCTCCAACACCTGGGTCACATGGGCAGGACGAGGCCAGGAGCTGCTCTTCCCTCTGGGACTGGTGGACCATAGCAAGCCTCATGGATAATAAGATTGTCCTGCTCTCTCCACAGTGACCATCACCCTGGACCCAAGCCACCAGCACCCTGAACTCATCATGTTTAAGCATGGCCAAGGCGTCCAGCGTCGGCCCTCCTTTCTGGGGCTAGCCCCCTGCATTGCCGTGGGGTCCTCAGGGTTTGCATCCCAGCGGGCTTACTGGGAGGTGGAGGTAGGGGATGGGAAGGACTGGGAGCTGGGTGTGCTGAGCGAGGACACTAGGGACCAGGTGATACGAGGGGAGGTGGAGGAACGACCCAAAGAGGGCGTCTGGGCCCTGGGAAGAGCAGCGGGACGGTACCACCCCCCCGAGGCTGACACACGGCTACAGACCCAGGAGAAGGCAGTCATCATTGGGGTGTATCTGGAGGGAGAAGAGGGGAAACTCACATTTTATAATGTTGTCCAAATGGCCCTGATTGTGGCCATCCCTGTGCCTGACTCAGAGAAACTTTACCCCTTCCTCAGCCCTGGCCCTGCTGGGGGAGATGGCAGGGATCCCCTCCGCCTCTGCCCTCCCAGCAACTGTGATTTCCCACAGCAACTAGTGCAGAAGAGATATAACAAAGATGTTTAGAGCAAGGACATTACAGAGCATTGTGGTTATGTCACCCAGGAAGGGTGGGGAAATTATTTGGAACCACCTTCAGTAAGTCTGACACCCATCATTTCCTGCTCCAGCAACTGGGAGTTGCAGGAGCCCTGACAGCCACATGCAGGTCCATTTCAAAGCCCTGGGGAGCTTTGTGATACCCTCAACAGGGACAAAGCTGGGACCACTGCAGAAATCACTGAGGAGAAATGCTCCTTGCACCCCACCAGGGGCCCAGAGTCAAAGAGGAAAGTCCAGGCATGGCCTCGGTAGCATTGTTCCTGGGGCCAGGCTGGACTGGCCACCCTTGCAGGGCCAGCCCCAGCTGCTAGTGAGGCCATATGGCTTTGGGAGAAGGGAAATCACTCCCCATTAGTGAGATAAATGCAGAGAGAGGGGAATCACAGGAACAGGGCTGCTGATGAGGGAATGCACAGTGCCCAAGGCCAAATCTGGGGTGCGTCACACCCATTTGCAAGCCTTTTGTGTAGAAAAGTTTGAAAGCTTCTTTCCACTTGCAATTCCCAAATACAGCTATCCTTTCTGCACCTTCTTATGTTTGTTGTGTGTCACTGAAACTCTCCCAACTGCTTCTGTCAGGAGTTTGCCTGCATGTCTCCCCAGGACTCAGCGCATGAGGCTGCATGTCCCTGTGCCTGTAGCAGCACCATGTGCAGAGCCCTTTCCATTAGACTTAGTTTAGTGGTTGCTACAAATACATCTTACATCTTGAAGCATGCTGCAGCCATGYGAGGGGATTTTGAGTGCCCTGCAGACCTGCAGGTCCCACAGGATGATGCTTTATCCATGCAGCAAGCAAGGGCTGCAGTAGAAGTTACAGCCAAAAGGATAAGGGGTGTGAAAAAGCAGTGAGGGATTTCTAAATCCTATCCARAGCTGTGGCTATGAGGCTAGAGACAGCCAAATGTAAGGCCTGGACAGATAAGGTGGAGGTGCAGGGTTGGCTCRAAATAGTGACAGGTGCTATTAGTACAGGCAAAGGCTCTGCTTCACCTGTGCTCTCCAGCTTCCTCTTCYTGGGCTTCAGCCACCCTGGCTCCTGCCTGTGGCGTCGTCTGCACTCGTATCAGGCTGGAGGCAATAAGGGACAGGGGTCAGTCAGGGTGAGGCCTTTGCCCCAACCTGGTGGGCACAGTGGCACATTGGAATTTGTCCTGATGCAGGCAGATGCTGCAATCAGGCCCTGCTCCACTGCAGGGCCCCAAGGCAAGCGAAGAGCCTTGGGGACATGCAGAGCAGTGCTGGGTTTCTTGTGAGAGGATGGAGTGGCCAGCTCCCCATAAGTTCATGACACAGGCGTTCCTCGCCATATATATAAAAGATCATCCTTGGGAACCTGTGTTACCCATCCCATGCAACTGGCATATGGCATCCTGCATGCCTCAGCTCTTCAGTTTTTCAAAGGAGAGTTGGGGGGGGATGATACTGTCTTTTTACAACCTTCCAGAAAAGTATTCTTTATGCAAGATTTGCCCCAAGTTAGCCTGCACAGCGAGGGGATTTGGACATGYACAGTGAGAGAGAGGGAGCATGCTGATATTGGAGCACTGTGGAGACCACATTAATCAGTGAACTGGAAAAACAAAGCTGGTATCCTGAGAGAAGGTCATGCAAAAGGGAARTCCCCGAGGCTGATTTTGACAAGGGCTCATCAGAGCTGCTCCCAAGTGGCAGGGGAAGGCCTCCCCTCCTGTACAGTCTTGACCAAGCATGGTCTGCATGACTGCTGCATGTTTGCAAGAGAAGTGTCTGTCCCTGCCCCTCAGGAAGTCGCTTTTTGGGGTGCTCTCTCTCCCTTCTCTGTGGGAGCTGGGGTTTGTTGCTGCCTTGCTCTCCCTGCAGCTGTGTTTCTGCGACCTGAGACTCACCTGCAAGCTCAACAGCCAAATGCTGCTCGGTGCCTGTCAAGCTGTTTTGCACAACACATAGTATTTTGTCAGAGTCCTTTCCTCTGGGGAYAGTAATGTGGCTTTCCATGGTGTAGAGCTGCTGATGATTCTGTGTGATGGCGGTCACCRGCTCCATTGCCAGGGTCTGCCCATCCTGAATGACCCAGTGAAGTATGGGCTCAGGGAACCATCCGGTGGATTTGCAGGACAGCCACAGCCCCAACCCCTCMGGCCTCGTGACACGTAATTAAACCAGAGCTACAGCTGCATGAACAGACAAGGAAAATATCCTGATCAATAATATCCTGATCCTTGATCAATGAGCACCTGCACCCCAGCAGCTGAACCAGAGGGCAAATATCCAGGTGTCGGCCAAGCATTCCCTCCARATATCTGTCTGGGAGGCTAAGTGGTGCACAACTGGTCCCAGTGCTGTATGCACCCTTCCCTTGCCATCATGGGCTCTGWCCTGCCTCCTGAGAAAGGAGCTTATGAGCATCCTGAGAGGGTGCAACTTCAATGAGCATTCTACAGAGATGTAGCTTCTACCTCAGCCTATCACCTATGGACCGGCATCTATGGCAAGGACACCCAGTATCAGAGGAGACCCTTGCACCTCCATGGCCCTCACCTCACCTGCTATTTGGAGCACAGTGATGATTTCCAGGTTTSTTTGCTGACTTCTCACAAAGCACTGGTAACTCCCTGTGTCCTCTGTGCAAAGGCTCCTCTGCTTCAGAGAGACATTCTGACAGCTGAACTCCTTGAAGAGCTCAGTCTAGCCCTCATAGCCTTTCTCCAGCATGTCCTGAACTCCTTCCCCACCATGATGGTGAATGCTGGCAGGCCTGAGGCCATACTTCTTGCAGTGCACCTCTAGACTGGGCAGGGGGGCAGCAGGGAGAGTTGGCAGAGTATCACCACATCCTGGCCCAGCTCTCCCACCACAGGCAGCAAGGAGGTGGACAGTGAGATCTCCGCTGCAATAAACAACCATGAGAGACCACATGAGGTGAAGGCAGAGAGGGGACCAGATCCTGCCAGCATATGGCAAGCAGAAGAAGGGGGAGCAGGGTGGCCAAGCCATGGCCCATGTRCACAGGCACTGTGCCTGAAGGCAAGGAAGGAGCCATGCACTCTGAGGGGCAGCTGGCAAAAAAGAAAGGATCAGGGAGAGCAAGATGAGGAAATGCAGGGGATTACCAGAGCTGGGATGTGGTTCCAGGAGGAACAGTCCCAGGCTGAACATGTAGAGTATCTGTTGCATTGCCAGGTCACTGCTTGGGGGAGCTGCAGGGTGGAAGCACGTGATGAGGCTGATGAGACTATGACGTTCAGGCTAAGGGGAGATGTCYACTTGGAAGGGAGGTTCAGTTTCCTTTCACGCCTGTGGGAACACTCCAAACACTGCCTTAAGCAAGGAGATCTCACTGTCAGCACTGAAGTGCTTTCAAGAAGGAGGGCCTAAAGCACCAGTAGGCACTCAGCAGGGACCTGGAGTCTTCTCCATAGGAGCCAGGACCCTGTTGTCTGCCATGGCTCTGCCGAGCTCTTCACTCAGTATTGCATTTGGTTTTGGACTCTGACCCTGGCACAGTACCAGGAAATATCAGCACCAATGTTTCTTGCTGGAACTTCCCTGCACACCCTAGAATCAGARAACAAAGGGAACAAGACAAGGCCAGACCCACCAGCTGGAAACAGGGGAAAGCAAAGCTAAAAACAGGCACTTAATTTGCCTGTGCTTTTCTTGAACTGAAACTAACTAACCTGGCTAACAGACTCTCCCCTCAGCCTGACACATTTACTAGGCTGGCAAATTCTCACTGTTTTCTAACCCCAAACTCCTTGCAAGTAGTTCTCCCCCTTGCTGCCCAGAGCTTACCGAAGAAGCTCTCATAGAGCAGTGAGGGGCCTCTGGAAATTGGGAGAGGGATGGGTGCCAGCACCCAGCATGAGGACCAATGCACCTTGCAATGCAAAAGCCAACACTCAGCAGCAGGATTAATTCACCCCATGATGTAAGAACCAGCATCAAGCATTGGGACAGATGCACTCCATGATACAAGAACACAGGGACCATTGCATCGCCTGGTGCAACAGCCAACACCCAGCATACGGACCGGTGCACCCTGCAGTGCAAGAGCCAACTCCCCAAACAAGGACTGATGCACCTAGATGCAGTTCCAATGTGCCCCTTCACCAGGGGCTGAGGGCCTCACCTTGGCCCMGTCCCTCACTGACCCTGGCCTAATCTGAGAGCCTACAATGCTGCGGGCAGGAGGGAGAAAGGTCACATGCAGGAAGGAAGTAGGAAGGTGGCTGTGAGGTAGACTTTGCCTGCACTGTGGCCCCATGCTCAGCACAGCRGCAGAGAGGAAACTGCCATGGCCCTGCAGTTCCCCCCACTTGCCTGAGGCTATTTCAGGCCAGCCCTGAGCCTCCATCTCATCTCACCAGACCTCACATTTCACCACCTCTGGCCTCACAGCCACAGCTCCAGGCAGCATTTAGAAATCCCCCATTGCTTTCTCACGCTCCTTAGCCTTTCAGCTGCAGCTTATATGAGCATGATATTTGTTAATGACTTTTGAGTCAGTGTTGCATTTGCAGCTTCAGGYGTCCATTTTTCCTTTGTGGTATGCTGCTGCTGGGCAGCTCAGGGTCTGCAATGCCTGGGGATGGCAATACCAAGCTTTGGCCTGAGACTCACCTTGGTCTCCCTTATTTACTCAATCAAGGTATCTAGGGAGAGAAGCAGAGTCAGGAATGCCATCGCAGTCTCAAAATGACTTGTCAAGGGAGGGTGCATGCACTCCCAGCCTTCCCAGGCCAAAATACCATCCCATAGCCCCATTATGTCACCTCTCCACTTTACCAGCACTCATCAAAGCCTCTCCTCGTCTCAGGCCCAGCTCTTCCCTCCCTCAGCAGCCCATGGATGACCCAGAGGAGGCCAGGGTCACATTCAGGATTGTTGAAGGTTWCCCTGGAATGGGTCCAGAGCTGCACCTGGCAGCATTTGCCTCAGGCCTTATGGACCTAATATGCATCAGTAGGAAGAGACACACTGTCACAGAGGAGAGGATGTAATCCATATTCAGGGGATGCTCAKGGCTTGTCTTGATGCTTACTGTCTCCAGATCTTCTCTGCACCACTGTGTCCCTCCTCATGTCAGATATTCATCACCCTTCTACTCCCACCCATTTTCTGAGCACATCTTCCAGCCACAGGGCCTCTATTTTGGGCAACCTCATGAGAGCAAGACACATGTCTCAGGCACCTGCAACAACCGAGTAAACAGGTTCAGACAAGCTCCTGAACTGCAGCTGAGTAAGCTGAGGAGGATACAGAATGAGAACATGGAAAGCTTGCATGCTTAGAGAAGGATAACGACAGGGATGCTCATTAGGCAGCACAAAGCTACAGCTCAGCACTTAGCAATGTACAAAAGCTTACAGACCTTGCTGTGCAAAGCCTGCCTTTTCCTTGCAAAACCCACCTTGTCCTGCAAAATCACATCTTATCACGCAAGAAAGCTGTTATCCGAGAGGATACACAGTGGATTCCCAGGGTACTGGCACTGGCAGACATCTCAGCCCTGATTTACTTTTGGAGATCATGATGCTGCCTTCATCCTTTACCTGCTGTGAGAAATTGGGGTATWTCAGGTGCTGGAGGTCCCAGGTCCCTGATCCAGCTTGGCATCTCTGGAAGGTACTGAAGACTGTGGCTGGAAGTACGATTTTGGAGAGGACCAGAGATGCAGTAATGGGCACAGAGGGATGCGGGGTGATATCTGAGAACAGGGGGAATAAGGTTTCACATTCCTCCATGTGGCTCCTTGCACACTGCTATCTCATCCTGCCCTTTCCAGCAGCAAATATATTACTGTAGGGGAGCAAAACCACATCCACCTTCTCAATGGGGGTTCTTTAGATACATTTGAGCAACTTTGTTCGCTTAAAGCTGTTGTTTGTTTGAACACAAAATGCTACAACACAGTATTAGAAACAGAAATTACCAAAGGGCTAGGGATGACAGAGTAATGTGTGTTGTGGCCAGCCAGGCAGTTTTTTTTCACTCCAGTGGTGTGTAGTGGCTTATTKCAGCAAACTGTACAGACTCTGCTTGGTCTCCCAGAAATACCTGTCTTTTCCATGCCCTTTCCAGGGGCTCTGCACACAGCAAGAGTTGTTTCCACAGTACACAGCTGATGCTTTCAGCCTCCTGGAAAGGCTCTCCTCCGAAGGTAAGGTGATCACCCTGCCCAGAAGCAATGCTCTGTAAGCGAAATTTGCACCTGGGCTGTGATCGCTGTCTGACGCATCCAATAGAAAGAGCCCAGGGAATGCTTTGGACAGCCCATCTTCCCTGGCTTGTACCCAGGGTGGTGTGGAGAAATCCCCRGGAGGTTGCTTTCCACTGCCACCGACTTTCCCTCCCCAAGACCCTCTGTTGTCATTCTGTCTTGCTGGGGAGATGTCCTCAGTGGATTAATCTCTTTAATCCCTCTTCTCCTCACACTTCGCAGTGTGTTTCAGATTTCCATGGATCTCCAGGACTGTATATGAGTCAGATGCACGTTTGTCACATGACCACTGCTAAAAACCCCTGCAGAGCTGTATGTTATAAACTATTACACCTATACAGAAAGAAAGCTAACCTATTAGCCCTGAAATATCCCACCCAGATCCTTTCATTCCAGAGCAGAAGGGGATGTGAAAAGAGGTGGTCCTGGAGTGGAGAGAGTTTCTTCACAGCCCAGCAGGCCCCTGCCATGGAGATTTTCACCCTCCCCTCCCCCAACACTAACCAACACTGTACCCATGCCTTCACAGCCTTGTGCAGCTGCACCACCTGCAGGAAGCTATGACACAAGCTTTATCTTTCTGGAGACATTGCCATCCACAGTGAGAGTAGGAAGCCATCAGATGCTGTTCTCCATCAGGAATGTCACGACAGGAGCTTAAGCAAGGAACAGGAGGACCGGAGCAGAGTGGAGCAGATCCAGAGCGGGATAGCTGGCCTGGGGGAGATGCCGGTCCTGTGGGGCCCTGAGGAGACAGCAGAGAAATATTTTTGCCAGGCTCTGGGAGACTATGCAAGCTCTAGGGAAGCCATACCTGAGAAATAAGAAGTTTTAGGTATTCGCTCCCAAATATCTCCATCCCATCTYCCACCACCATGGAAAATCAGAGTGAAAGAGCTTAAAGAAACATCAGAACAAGAAAACATGCTGAACACTGATGATTACACAACCAACCAAAGGAAATTTTCTGTTTCAAAATTTTTCACCTCATTGGTATCTCACTTTTATGTGACRTTGTGACTCATAAAACTGGTATTAATTCATTGCGATGCTTCAGTTACTTGGCTTTATAGTTTGTGTTCTCCTCCTCTCATCCTCTTCCAGATGAGAAACTCATGGATGATCACAGAATCACAGAATGGCTGAGGTTAGACAGGACCTCTGGAGATCATGTAGGCCAATCCCCTTGTTCAAGCAGTGTCACCTGGAGCACATTGCACAGGAGYGTGTCCAGGTGAGTTTTGAATATCTCCAGAGAAGGAGACTCCACAACTTCTCTGGGCAAATCTGGTCCAGTGCTCTATCACTCTCACAGTAAAGAAGATTTTCCTTATATTCAGGCGGAACTTCTTGTGTTTCAGTTTGTGCCCATTGCCTCTTGCCCTRTCACTGGGTACCACTGAGAAGAGTCTGGCCCCATCCTCTTGACACCCTCCCTTAATGACTCAATCTAGATATAGATCAATAGTTCTTTGTTGTTATTTGATAGAAAAGGGGAATCTGACACTGATAACAGAGATTATTCCATCCTGAGAGTAGAATACAACCTGCTCTCTGTGCAGAAGAAAGACAGAAAAAGGCATTGATGGAAGAGTTAGGAGAGACCAAGGGTTTGAAGGATTTCACCTGGAGAGAAAACAAAAAGGGGGGGTGAATTGGAAGAAAACTCTGCTGTGGTCAAGACATGAGTAGTGCTGGCACTTGTAACACTCATACAAAACCAGCCTGGTGTGGAAAAGGGGCCTGTTGGTTAAGGAGGCAACTGCGCAATAGGCAGGGAGGCAGCACGGAACATGATGTTGCAAGCATCTCTTTGCACACTTACCCTAGACAGGTAGTGTGTGCAGAGCTGAGCTGGGATTGGTTCACCTATCCCTTGACATCCCTGGTGTCATACCTGCAGGAGTAATCCTTAAATGTGTTCACAGAGGCAACTTCATGAAAAGTGTAGATGCTCTTCTCTGAGGCACAACCAGCAGAAACAGCAGCCTCGTCCTGGCAGAAGACAATGCGAATGATGGCATTGCTGGAGAAGATGGTGCACTGGAGCAAGACAGAGTCTCCTTCCTGGGCATCTGGAGTATCGAGGAGCAAGGCTGGGCCAAGAGAATGCATGGGGGCAGAAGCAGTGTAGTGGGCGTGATGGGGGCTGCACAAGAGCAGAGGATGCCCTGGAACTTGCAGGAGTAATTCACASAGCTGCCCCCAGACACTCAGCTAACATAATTGACCTGGTCCTCAAAACCCAGCTGGGATGTCAGCACCTGCTCATCCCAACAGAAGACAACATGGACCATGGGCACCTTGGAATCAATAACACACTGGACCAACACAGAGTCCCCCAGCTAGGCAGCTGGAACATTTTGTGAATAGACAGAGCACTTGGGAGAGGGAGCAGGGAGAAGGATGGGCCATCTTTCCTGGAAGCTAGAGCATGCAGGTTGTGGGGGACCTGTGCCACCTCCCTGAGGTTCCTGCAGTGCAACAGAAACACCAGGGAACAGCTCTCCCTCTGTATAGGGGCTTTCTCCCACTGCTCCTTTTGCTGCACAAGAGGAGATACAGAAGTGTGTAGGCACAAGACCTCATAGCTACTCAATAGGAAGACCCTCTGCCAAGATGCTGCAGCTGTATCATGGCCATAGAGGATGGCTGCATACAGGGGGGCAGGGAGGAACTCAGTGCTGCGAGCTTTGCATACTTCATCCCAGAGCTGCAAAACACCCAGGCATTCAGGGTAAGAGAAGGGGTGGACATTCCCAGGGGTCCAGGGAGACTCAGGGCAGAAGGACAGAAGGGCACTAACCTGGCAATGTGCAGAGCTCCTGGCTGCTGGCACACAGTGCTGCAAGTCACAAGAGGGAGTTTAGGGCTAATCTAGAGCCCCACCCCTGAAAAATGGTGAGCAGAGTCCCGGCTCCCTTCTGCAGTCTTGGAGAGCCGGGACAAGGACTTACTGAGGAGCAGGATGTCCAGTGCTGGGCTCATGGTGGGTGCTCCTCTTCCAACACCATACTTCCCTCCTGGCAGGCTCAGGGGTATTGCTCCCTCTGGCCTGGGAAGATGCATGCCAGGCAAGGGGCACAGCATTCTCCCACTCTCAAGCCCGCTCCCCTTGGCAGACCATGCTGTCTTCTCCTTCTCCAGACCACAGTGTTGCTATTTCAAGTGAGAGCCTGAGCTCGGAGGCACGTCACAATCGTGAGTGGAAAGTACTGGCAGGTGCTAGTGTGCAGGGAGGGCAAATGAGACTAGCCTACCACATCAAACAGGGTCTTCCTGGAGCTAAAGCCTTTCAACCTCAGGCAGGCATTCACAAAGGCCAGCAGCATGTCTGTGCAAGCCCAAAGACACTTCCCAGTGAATCTGGCACTTGGATTTCCCATATGGTTTTCTGGCTCCCACACAGTACGTCTTCATGCTTTAGTTGTAAAAGCCCCAGAAAGCTCACTACGGGCTCCCCAGCTAACACTAAACTTTGAGGAAAATCCCTGTCCCATCCAGCAGTGCCCTGCACAAGCTGGCRTCCTCCTGGCCGAAGCTGCCCCATCCTATGCAGGATATGCAGGGCAGTGCAGCCTTGTGTCAACACTGGTGGGGAAATAAGGAAATCAAAAGCCTCTTATCCTCTGCAGGGCTTTAAAGAATTAGGGAGCACAAAGCAGGGTAGTGTGCTCTTGGATTGCCTTGCACTCTTGAGCATGGCAAAAACACCCAGGCTATGATGCTCTCAGTCAGTCCAGACCTCTGGGGCTGGAAGAGAGGCATAGTGAAGAGGAATCTTGCTTAGAAGAACACAGCATGAAACTAAGAAATACAAGGGGAATACAGACATGAACAAAACGCAGCAGAGTACAAGAGAGGCACTTTGTCCACCCAGGAGAAACAGATGTGCTCACGCAGAAAAGCTCACCAGCACTGCTMCAAGACAGACCATGTACTGCAAAGTCCATTGCCAGAAGAGCATAGACATGAAATGAAAAACCCATCATCAAAGYACAAAGGCCAGGGTGCTGCAGGCAACTCTGTGAGACTTTCCAAGAAGCACCTGCCATGCTCGTTTATGGCAACTCGCCAAACTAGCGCAGACAACAGCAGGGATAGTGCAAAGACAGCAAAAACACAATGCATCAGGCATGACCTTGGGATTCCTCTTCATCTGCAGATAGGTGCTATTCTCAGAGGAACAGGCCAAAAATATTAGACTTAGAGTGTAGGAGAGTGCAATGGGCAGGGAGAGGTGGCCAACACATCCAGTGTCATGCATTYGTATTCGTCAGAGGGAGCTTTTCTCAGTGGATTGTGCTAAATTTCTCAGAGTCCTGCAAGACCTGAAATCACAGTGAGGCTCTCTACTCAAGGACCTTGGAAGAATGTCATTTAAGACTTGGTCTTTACAATCCACTCAGTCATTTGTAAGTGTCCTCACTCACAGAAGACACCTTCACTGTGATTTAAGGCATGTCTCTTCACTTGAAGCTTTTTCACTGTATCGTTCCTGTGTTTACATCTGACCACAAAAGACCACAGTGTGACACAGATGCATATGGCACATTACAGGCAAGGTCCTCATGACAGACTCCTTATTATGATGAATAATGATCTGGCTGTCACTGTTAAACAGAAATTGCTTGAAAGCCAATGGATTTGKAATACAAATTATTAGGAGGTTTTCAGTCTAGCAGTATGGATGAAGGAGCTGATTTTATTTTCTTTGATTTGCAAACATATTTTATAATCTATAAGGAGGAGAAGAGAAAATACACCACAGGCATCATTTCTGGAAATTTTGTTCATCCAGTTGTGGGTGCAGAGAAGGCGCTCAGAGGAGGATACCATGCCATTTTGGAGACAGATGTTTGGTATGCACTGAACCCCTCATCTTGCAAGACCCTGGCTCTTGGGCTGCTAAGAATATGGTCAATACCATGTGCAATGTTGCAAGGGATGCTTTTATTTTTTCTGCATGCGCTGACAGTGGGCACCCACCTTCCCTGGCATCCATGCACTCTATGTCTGGCATGGTGGGGTGTTGGGAATGGGCCAGGACTTCTTCATGTCAGCCATCACATCCATGACCTCCCGACTCTCACTGAGCCCCATCACAGCCATGTGGTGCAGCTCACCATCACCAAAGTCATGAGTCAGCTGGGCAGTGAAAGGGACATAGGTGATCATGCAATGTCCCTCCAAGGCTGTGGTGCATGCCATCTAGAGCAGCACTTCCACTTCTGCCATGCTGGTGTGGATGAAGTACCTACTGGTGCTGATTCCCTCAATCCAAGTGACACTGATGCAGGTGGAAACCTATCATCCCATTAAACACCAGGACACTGGCATGTAGAATGCCCCACACATCGGCTAAAATATCTAGTCAGTTTTCCAGTCATGCTCCATTTCAGCTACCCCTTCAAGGGTAATGGCTTTCTTCACCCTTTGGCATTCATCATTCCTCACAGTATCTGTCATTAGGGTTATATCTTCCTGACTCTCTGCTGCTCTGCTCATGATATAGTGGATGGTTATGTCCTCAGGGCCTTTTTTCATSGTCAGGACCTGGTACCACTTTTACCACACCTCCTCACCATCAATGACAATGAAGAAAACTCTGTGTGTCTTCAGGATTTTCCCTAAGCCATTCTGGTTCCTGCCAACAAAGACCCCCACTTTGGGGCAGCCCTCCACAGCGTTTTCAGGAACCGTACCAAAGGAGGCATTTACCCACTTCAGTGCCTCAAAGTTATCTTCATCCACCAGCAGCTTAAATTTGGAGACTCTCTGTTCCCATCCTCCATATGGGAAAAAGTAGAATTCACCCTGGCTGGGGACATACATTCCTGTGTAGCACTTGCAGTCTGACGTTGAGCATATGCACTCCAGCGTTTTGGTGTATTTGTTCCAGTTGGATATGACGTAGGCAGGCAGTCTTCCTTCAAAATTCACTCACTTCAGATATGCAGTATTTTTCATGATGTACATCTGCACAGAAACCCTTGTCCAGGAAGCTGCTGGCCAATATCAGGAGCTGAGTTTGCACTAGCATAGATTGCATAAAAATTGAGACCTATGACAACTCTTCTCTCTTTTGGGGATTATGCTGAGATAGGGATTTCTGCTAAAATCAGAAAAGCAGGTAGGAAGATGAGTCTTCTGCCTTTCTTTAAATCACCTTATGCTGTGTCTTTAGTACACTGAAGGGAAGCTCTGAGAGTATGGATGAAACAAAAACTTACCTGGGAGAGGGAAAGGTTTCCTTCCCGTTATTTTCACTGGGGGTAGGGAGCCATCACCAGCTCCACTGGCCCAGATCCCTCCCTGACTGAGGAAGAGGAGGGCAGCACCAAGCCAAAGCTGCATGTAAAACCAAAGGACATTATCCAGGTATGAGCCTTGCTCTGTCTCTTATGGAAATACTGACTCAGAAAAAGGAAGAAGCTCTTCCCCATTGGTAGACCTGCACAAGGTGTGAGTCTCTCCCATTGCTCTCAGTGCAAATTTTGCAAAACCTGGTGTTCTAGCCAGGACAGCAGTCTAGGAGAGATGCTAACTGAGAAGGGAGAAGGTTCAGTCCATGAACCACACTGAAGGAACAATGAAGTAGAAAGATGAACTATTTCCTCAGAAAAACATGCTTCTATGGGTAGAGATTGTGGAAGAAGAGTAATTTCCTTGTCAGTTTGATTCGAATGCAATTTTTGGGGGAGATATCCTAGAAAAAAATAGAGATGGGCTCCCTCTGAGTACCATCTCTCCATTTCTTGACACAATAGCAATCCCCTTTCCAGTGCAGTCATGTCTGTATTTAGACATAGCCTTTTCCTCTGATTCCAGGGTGAAATTCCTCCTGGTCATATTTACACATGTATCTAACTTTTAACTTGCCGAGGAGAGGCTACAAAGAGAGAAAGATCATGATGAGATATGAAAATGAGTGCAATATGGCATTACATGAAGCTTTACTATATGAGGTATTAATAACCTCATTTAAATTATTGTTTACATTATTTTGGTGCTGCCATAYCCCTAGATTAGCAGATAGGAAAATTAATATGTGTGTGAAACCATAGTATAAAAATGTGCTTTTTGGTGGTGGTTGTGTGTGCGGGGGAGATTTTTAGCTCCTCTGACAATCAAGGAGACTAGGGAAGTACCAACAAAAAAGCATAAGACCAGCCAAACCATGAAAAGGGACAGCAACATACTCTTTTATCATTTTTCTCCTCTCAAGGTGCCTAAAAATCCCACCCCAAAATAACCCTGGGTGGCTCACACCCAGGAATCACAGCACAGAGGTGTTGCCAGCATGTAGCCTGCTCATGCACTGCTGTGCTGGGATCTCCTGTACCTTGAAGATCAGCATGCCACTGTCCCATTTCCCACAGCACAGCACAAGAGACCTTCGGATGCTCTGATTTGTGCTGTTTGTGAAGAGCTGCATCCTTTTCCCAGCTCTGTAATTGCACATTGGGATGCTGGTGCTGAGYAAGCAGCCTTTTTGCAGAAATTGGATTTGGGGAGTGCACATCCAGGAGAGGGGGATAAATCTGTCCCCATGGCTCAAACCAGGCTAACTTCTTGTAGGACAAGAGCTTGGACACCATTGCATATCTCCTACTTCAGGTGATGAATGGCCAGCTCCATGTTTTGGGGCTAAAAGTAACCAGTTCAGGTTYTGCTGGATGCTTTGTAGGTCAGGTGCAGGCTTAATGCAGATCCATTGCTCCAAAGGAGTATTTGCTCACATTTGTCTACTCCAGGAAGAGATTTGAGGCTCCCTAAGCTGCCTCTGCCGCCTGCTTTTAACTTTCATTATATATATGTATATATATTTGGCTTTTCAGGTCTTTCTGGCTAACATCTAGACCTAAACTGTTCTTTCTGTCTCAACACYCTGCAGTTGTGCTTAGATGCAACAGTTCCTGCCTTCACTCTGTTTTCCAGCCCAGTCAAAGGATATTGCGTATTGAGTTTATTTTTYGTGCTTCAGAAAATCCAGTTTGATCTCCAGTCTCTCCACCTGCTGGTGTACAACAGGTTGACKATGAGCCAGCAATGTGCCCTTGTGGCCAAGAAGGCCAATGGTCTCCTGGGGTGCATTGGGAAGACTGTTGCCAGTAGGTCGAGGGRCATGACCYTGCCCCTCTACCCAGCCCTGGTGAGACCTCATCTCTAGTACTGTGTCCATTTCTGGGCTCCCCAGTACAAGAGAGACAGGGAGCTACTGGAGAGAGTCCAGTGTAGGGCTATGAGGATGATCAGAGGGCTGGAGCATGTGCCTTCTGAGGAAYGGCTGTGAGAGCCATGCCTGTTTAGCCTGGAGAAGAGACGACTGAGTGGGCGGGGGGGGGGTCTTATCAATCTCTCTAAGTACTTGAAGGGGGGGTGTCAAGGGGACAGGGACAAACTCTTTTCAGTTGTCCTATGCGACAGGAAAAGAGGCAATGGGCACAAACTGAACCACAGGAAGATCCACCTGAACATGAGGGGGAATTTCTTCACTGTGAGAGTGACAGAGCAGTGGAAGCRGTTGCCCAGAGAGGTTGTGGGGTCTACTTCYCTGGTGATATTCAAAGCCTGCCTGGATGCAATCCTGTCTAAAATGCTCTAGGTGACCCTGCTTGAGCAGGGGTTTGGACTAGATGATCTCCAGAGGTCCTCAAGTGGGGCAGTGGGGCCTCCATCCATGAGCCAGCCGGACGGACTGTGGGTGAGGAGGAGGGCGGTGCTGTATACGAAGAGGGAAGGTGGGCACAACCATGTGGGACTGACATGCCACTGTCCTCCACACTGCCACAGCCACCTCGGATCCCATGTTGGTGACCCCTCCTGAGAAGGAGGAGGAGACTTAGAGGGGGATCCCCTGAGAAGGGCTGCCCACCTCCTTCCCCATTGTTTTTCCACAGGGGCCAAAGAGGAGGAGAAGGAGGCACGAGCCCAGCCGGCGGCCCTCGGCTCCCCACCAGCTGGGGCACGGCACGTCCTAGGATGACCTAGCTGGTGCCAGCACCTGGCTGCGGGATGCCAAAGATGGGGACATGTGGGGCCACCTGGCCCACATCTGGCCACCCGCCACCAAAGTCTGACCAGGAGACATAGGGCCAACTGTGCGGCCACCGCCCTCCCTGGGCTCCAATTATTAGGATTCATAGCAGAGTTATCATATTCTTAGTGTGTGGTAACCTACAGTTGTTATCGTATTCTCAGAGCTGTTGGTGTGTTCCTATTTTATATTTATTTTCCCAGGTGTAGCATAGAGTCATTATGCTTGGCTATCCTTAGGGAAGTTACTAGTTATAGTTATCATCAGTATTCCTGGTTATAGCTATTATTCT
>NW_028186715.1:58429-121994 GCF_003343005.1 Rhea americana | reverse complement strand
GAACATTCGCTCTCGCGAGCTGCAGGCTGAGGTCTCCGAGAGCAGCGCACGCCAGACACGGGAGAGAGAAGAGCCAGGAGCCATGAGCACCGAGAGTGAAGTCTATGAGAGAACTTTCCACACCCTAAGAGAGCCAGAACAAGAGTGTGATATTTCCCCGTACCCTCATTCAGGTGGGTTACAGCATGAGGGATGTAAGAGGAACCCCCGTGCGTCCACAGGGCTCCACGACAAAACGAATTACATGCCATTACACGAGCAAGAAACATCAGTGCATGAACTTATCAGGCACCCAT
This sequence comes from Rhea americana, assembly GCF_003343005.1. Lineage (NCBI taxonomy): Eukaryota > Metazoa > Chordata > Aves > Rheiformes > Rheidae > Rhea > Rhea americana. The sequence goes on along the minus strand of NW_028186715.1, from coordinate 121,698 downwards.
CACGCGATCGTGAAGGAAGAGGGGATGAGCGGAGCCTCTTCCAAACAGTGGAGTTGCATACAAAGGACCTCACCCCACCAGGAGATTCGGAGTCTATTGCAGAAGTGAGTAGCCGTTATCTCCCTCATGAGGCAGATGTACAGCCAGATATGAAGGTCCTCCCTCAGTATTGCAAGCCTCACACTTTGGCATACTTGATCCACGTGATCCAGAAACTAAACGATCCCGAAGCAGCCACCTATGAGATTGTCCACCACCATCCCAATGACCTGGGCCAACCAGTTTATGTGATGAAATGCTATGTATCACGCCAGTCTCCAGCAGTCCCACGTGAAAGGAGCAGCCGCCAGGATCCAGAACCCAGGGAAGACAAGAGAAAACCAGGGGAAACTCAGGAGCATGAACCCCCGCAGTGTAAAGGCACGCGTGTTTTGGAACCATGTGTGGTCAGGAATGGTAGCCAGSAGCCAACTGTTTCCAGCCCCCAGGAAAGAAAAGGAGACCTCAATGAGCCACATGAGTGTGAGCGGCAGGAGAATAGAAAAAGCTCCTGTCAGCAGGAGAGGGCTGAAAGAGAAGCGAAGGAGTGGGCACGTCAGGAATCACCATCAGATAGCATTAAGGGTGAACTTCATCAAGCATGCAAGGCTGAACCCAGAGAGGATGGGAGGGACAACCGGTGTCCAAGGATGCCTGACTCCAAAATGGAACTGCAGCGAAATGGATCAACAGCCTCTGGGGAGCAGGTCTCGTGGGAGCCCAAATCCAGCTGCTGCCCAGCAGGTGAGTCCCCAGCGCCAGGGGAGGAGGGAAGCCAGCCTCAGCTGCAGGAGGGCAAATCACCCCACAGAGAGGCAAGTCAGCAGGGGAATGAGCATGAGGARGAGGCCAAGAGCCGCCTACCTCCATCCCAGGCATCTGAATGGAACCAGGACCCAGAGGCCCAGGACCAGGTTCCAGAGCTGCAGCTGCAGGAAAGTGGAGGGTACCAGGCACCAGCATGCAAGTCAGGCCAACGAGCTGCAGAAGAGACCTGTCCACAACCACCCTCGAGGAATGAAGCTGGTCGCCGTCAGCAGGATGCAGAGAGGAACAGTCACCTGCAACAGGAGGAAAACAGCAAGAGGAGCTACCGCCAAGCAAGCAAGTCCAGAGCCCAAGGGGAAGAGGAACTACATCTTTGCACCAAGCAGAGCCAAGGCCCCCCCAGCCCTCCAGGCTTACAGGAGGCACCAAGTTATCGTGGTGTGGATGAGGCCAAGGAATCTTAAGGAGATGTCTGGTCTCTGCCGGGTAATTGCTGGGCCTTCCCCAAACCTCGCTGAGGATTGCTTCYGCTCTCTAGCTTTAGTGTAGGCAGAGCATTATCCCAGGATCTACAGCTGCTCTTCTGCATTATGTCTATCCACCTTAGTGCTGTGTTTAGTCACTTTTCTACTGTAATTGGACTCCTTGGGTATCTCTGTCCTTTATACCCCTGTCATCTCTGCTACCCTGTGGCTCCACTGTTCTGTATCTCACGCTGCACTCACACATCCCCAACCCTGTGGCAGGCTCTCCTGCTTGTTAGCTTCTGCTGTGCAATGCAAAAAAAAAATAATAAATAAAATAAAATAAAAAATCCTAATATCTCAATCATACTCATTCTGGGGCCTGAAAATCCTTGAGGCTGGGAAAAGACACCTCTAAATGCAGACTCAGTGCTTTTGGTTACACGTTTTTGCTTTCTAGCAGCTGAGCAGAATCCCAGCCCCAGTGTCAAGGAGGCTTTGAAGTAGTTGAGTTATGCTGTGCTTACAGAGTGATTACAGAGTAATGGTGCTGGTGGGCTGGGCGCAGAGAGGGATTGTTTCTTCTTCACACTGATGTACTGCATGAAAAATCACAATAAACAGCTGACTGCACTGACTGCTGCCCTCCTTCAATCTTGCAGCTAATTTCTTCAAAGGCCTCAGCTTGGCGGGAGGGTGTCCCACTTCAGACCACCTATTCCTTCTAATCCTAGGCACTTAATTCAGACAGGGATGAAAAATCTGCTGAACATCCCTCCAGATACCCAGCTGCACATCTAGCTCACATACCTCTAAAACTTTGACCCTCACTTCCGCATTATTTCAGGGGTTCCCATAGCAGCTCGCACATGTTATAATCTGAGACCCACAGTGGGTCACACAACCCTTGCCTTGCGAGGATGTGCCCTTGCTCTCTGGCTTTCACTACAGACACAGGCAAGACAGGGAAAGCCTGCAGTGCAAATCTGCTGCTGCCTAAGGAGATATCTAGATGCCCATTTTCCTGGCCACATGCATCTGCCTGTCTTTTCCCCTGGGCTGCCCCATATCTGAGACCCCTCACAGGTCCTTGGGCAGGAGAGAGGCAGCAGCACAGCATGGAAAATGTACTGCTTCCCAGACATAGTGCACAAGACTGGAGAAGATGTCTATGGCTCTCTCTGAGGAAAACCATATTTTAGTCATTTTTTTTTCTTTCCCTTGAGCAAGAGGGAACCAACTCAGCAGCAGATGGGGCTGTAATTTTGCAAGAAGATGGAGAGAGAAGTGAGGACAATCCTGGCACCATCTGTGACTCACTCTGAAATGCAACCAGAGCCGTGCGAGTCAGAGCCCGCTGGCTGGTAACGGCACCAGCTGGGAGGAGCAAGGGCGTCTCAGGCCCATCAGAGCCTGATGTGGCTTCAGGAGGAAGTGCACAGGGCTCCTTACTCATCCTGCCATGGGCTTGCTGCACAGCCATTTTTCTCTGATATTTCAGGCACAGCTGGTGCCAGAGGGACACAAAAGGGTTTGTCCCAACCTGGGACAGGCGGATGCATGGGATGACACTCTCCAAGATTCTCCCTTCATGTACATGACTGTCGCACCTCTTGGGTGACAGACACATGGCAGCACAGATGGCCTGTCTGCAAACACGGCCAAACCCTTGACTGCAAACACACAGAGCAACGGCAGGAAACAGCAACCTCCCAAAACCCCACGTTGCAGCTAGGACTGGGCTGGGCCAGGGCCACCTCTGGGATTTGCTCTTGTAAAAGTGGAAATAATGCTGGCCCGTCTGAACAGCTCTTTCTTTGGTTTTAAGGGAGCACAGGGAGGAGTCTGCAAAAGCACAGAGGAAATGCAGAGTCCAGGCAGAAGAGTGGTAGGTTTCCTGCTTGCAGCTGCCTGGTTTGAAAAATCCCTTTGATTCACTTGCACTGAAATGTTTCAGGTTTGGGAAGGGCTGGATGAAGGTACACTTTTTCCCCAAAACATGCAAAACAGTCTGGTGAAGGAAATTGGGGCAAGGAAGGAAAGGAAAAAATAGATTGAGGGGTAGGATTCTTCCCTAGATTTGGTGCTTTACATATTTTCCTGTTCCTGCCATAAGATGAGTCACAGTCACCAGTAACATTTCCTAGCAAGCTCCATCCCTAGAGGTCCCTGAGCCCAGAAGGCATCCTCACTCTCCAACACAACCATGGCAGTCTGTGCTACCCCTTACCACTCTGCTCCAGGCTCCACTGTAAGTTTTGGGTGAAATCTGGCACCATCTGGGGCTGGGAGTCATGGGAAAATCTGGCCCTCAGGATCTGCAGGCTTTGGGGTATGTTGGTGCTCATCCCAAAGGAGTGGAGAAAAAGGGTGCTGTAACCATGCAGCAGTTCAGTAAACACAGGCAAACCAACGTGCCTGAGCAACTTTCCCAGCACCCACTAGCTGCGGGCTGGGGAGTGGCTGGGGGATGAAGGCTTGGAGCTGGGGCTGCTCACGTAGCCAGCTTTGCTCTCTTGGGCAAAAGCAGCCACGGACATAAGGATTCAGCCCAGCTCTCCTCTCTACTGTGCCAAATTCACRGCAGCGCAAGTCTAATAGCCTTGATCATCCCGCCTCCACGCTACGTGGGTACGTCCCATGCCTTCTGAGTGTCCCTCCTCCATCTCCGTGTCTTCCCGTKTTAAGCCCTCCGTGGCCAGCACAGACTCTCACTGCAGCTGAGCAGCATCAGGCACAACGGTGGTCAGCTGCAGTGGGGAGCTCAGACCAGCACCCCAACCCCAGCAGGSTCGTCTTCTGCCGCCGAGAGCCCAACACCACAGGCAGTTGCCTCTTTTGCAATACTACAATGCTTAAAATGCACCATCAGCAGAGCTCATCAGGTGGGAGCAGGTGGAGATGAGCAGGTACGTGGACAGTCCTCAGGGGCAGAGGCACCTGGTGAGCCCCAGGGTCTGACACCCCTGGCAAGTTCTCTGCTCCCTTCCAGCAGCCTCAGCTCTGTAGTCCTTGTCCTCAGGTCCCAACTGCCTTCTGCAGGGCAGAGCTGTCTGCTCACCTGTGCCTTGTTTGCTCTTGCTGGCCCAGGGGCTCCTCTCTAGCAAGGCTGGAGCAAGCGAAAACGCTGAGGGCGTTCTGGGCAGCAGCCAGATGGCCCTAGGCTGGGCAAGATGGGAAGGGAGCTGCAAAGCGACGATGAACCAAGGGGAGAAAACAGGCTGGAAGGAAAATGAAGGTTCAAAGATGCAAACAAGAAAAATGAAAGTGCGACTAACTGTAAAGAATGAAACACAGAGCGGATGAGAAAGCCTGGAGGAGGGGCCCCGCGCATTCCTGAGCTGAGGTGGGAACCACAGGCATGTCCAGATCTGCCATTAGAGTCGGCGATTGCCCAACGCGGCGGAGGGGGCTGAGTCAGGGCTCGACGCTGGCTCCGCCGGGAAGGGCGGTGGCAGCCGGGGCGAGGCTCATAACCGCTCCGGCTCCTGCCCGCGCCGTGCCGTGCCGCAGCCCCTGCCGAGGACTGAGCCCCCTCCTTGCGCCCCAGCCATGGTGAGCGAGCCGGGTCCCAGGGGAGGGGAGGGGGACGCCGCTCCGTAACGGCTGGAAGGAGATTACAGAAGAGCGTTTCCAGCAAACAGCCCTGGAGCTCTGCACTCAGCTGAAAGCGAGAGTCGCTCTGGCACCAGGAAGAGGAGACAGGGCCAAGGGCCGAGTTACAGTCGCTCCCGAGCAGGGCGTCCGGGAGCGGGAAGGGGGTGCAGCACTGTGCAGAGGGCAGGCAGAGGGTCCCGGCAGCTGGAGGGGGACAGGAGGTGGCGTTGGGGTCCCTGCAGCTCCCCCCCCCCAGGCTTCCCTCCTCCCTCCCTTACTCCTCTTTCTTGCTCGTGTTTCTGATGCCCATTCCCGGACTCGGGGCTGCGTCTCTCCCTCACCAGGCCCCGGGGCAGGGGGTGCAGAGGAAGGCAAGAGCAGAGGAAGTGGGGCCCAGGGCGGAAGCAACTCGGCTTCTCTCACGTCAACCAAAAAAGGCTAAATTCAGCCTCAGGCGGGGCAGGATGTGGCCAGGGAGTCCCCGGGATGCCAAGGTTAGGGAGGGAAGGGCAGACTCCTCCAGCTCTTCCCTGGGCCACCCTTTCCCAAAGACCAGAGCACGGCTCAGGGCCTACGGCTCTGGGCGAGGGGGACCCTGTTGTCCCCCTCCCTTTTCCCTGGGTGTCCCCAGTGCAGCAGCCCGTGAGCCAGCCCAGCTCCCTCCCGGCCGGATCAGCGTTTCACGCTCCAGTTCCTTATGGCCCCGGCCCTCACGCTATTGCAGTTCCCAGACAGGATCCTCGGGGAGCCAGYACTGCTCGCATTTTTGTCGCCTGACTCAGAGTTTCTCCTCTGTCCGGAGAGGGCAGGGGGAGGGAAAGGGGGAAACGYTTATCTTTCTAGAAAAGCAGCCACAGCCGAGTCCTGTTGGAAATYGCTGAAAGAACTGGCTGCTCTTCCAGGGTGAGGGAGCAGCCATCATTGCTGCATGAGCTCTCCCTGTGCCAGGCAACTCCTCCTAAGAGAGCTGACACTTCCCCAGGGGATTTTCCATGCTAGAGATCYAAGAAATCCCAAAGCAGCATGACTCAAATCCTGTCCCTCCCCTGAGTACTTCCTCACCAGTGCTGTGYAGGGCACTAGTATTTATTCTTCTAAAGAAAAATGCAGCTGGGCAAGTTGGGCACAGGAGACTCTTCTAGCAGAGCAATTGCACAAGGTCCCTCTCACCCCAACCTTCCTCTACAAGTAACACGGCTTTATTCTGCAAGCAAAGAGCTGTCTTCAAGGGCTGGCCTAAACTTACTCTTGCTCCTTCAGTCAAAGGTATCACCCACAGAGACGGAACGCTGCATTGAGTCCCTGCTGGCTGTCTTCCAGCGGTATGCAGGCCGCGAAGGGGACAACTGCACRCTCTCCAAGAGAGAGTTCCTTGCCTTCATGAACAGCGAGCTGGCTTCCTTCACAAAGGTAAACAAAACCCAGACCCTTCCAGGAGAGTCTCCCGTGGTGTACTCCATCCCCCAGAAGTGAAAACCTTTGCTCTCACAAGCAGTGTGGAGTGAGTGGTGGGAAGAACTCACTTTTGTCAGAAGCCAAGAGTACATCCTGACAAAAACTGCCCTGATTGAATTCTGTCTCCCTCTGCCAACCCCTCTCCAATGGTGATTAAAATTCAGTAGCTGTAGGGTTCATACCTTGGTAGATAACAAGGGGCACGGCTTCCTCTAAGGACATGTTGACAGAAGACTCCCTGATCTTTTGCAGAATCAGAAGGACCCAGCTGTCCTGGACAGAATGATGAAGAAACTTGATTTGAACAGTGACGGGCAGCTGGACTTCCAGGAGTTCCTGAACCTTATTGGGGGCATTGCAGTGGCATGCCACGATGCCCTGGTTGTGCAGGCCCCTCGCCGCTAGCCCAGGCAGCTCCGCCTCTCCCACCACTGTGAACATGTCATGAGCAAGAACCACGCAAAGCTGGAAACAGTCCCCTTGAAACATGGGCATCCCTATTCCCCATTTTATGAATAAAGTTTTAAAATCCTAGCACAAGGCATGGTTTTATTTTTGCAGCACAAGTCAGGGGGAAGCACTATGCCACCAGTCCAGATACCTGAGGGAGCCAAGATCTCTTCCCAYTGATGTGAGAACATGGGTCTCCTCCTTCCTACCTCAAAATCACCCTGACCCTACATTTTTCAACCTTGTAACTGGTGGAAACYACAACACATCTGACTTTGGAGATCATCCAGTCTGTTAAATACCATGGGGAAGGGCACAGCAATTCCAAACAGTACAACTACACAAGGTAAACACAAAGACAGGAGCATTACAAGTAACAATAATTTGAGCATTRGCAAGAGCAATTATATATTAATAATTAGCAGAAGCACCCCTTGCCAACACAGTAAGTTATTTCAGCAATATAGTCTCTGTTTTCTGGGAACTTTAAAACTCAAAGCTAGTAGTTTTAAGAGCTCAGGAGGGATGGAAAAGTAGTATGTAAAGGGGAAATGAAATCCAACATCCATTCTATCTCAGTAAGACTAACTGGGCTACTGAAGAGGGGGATCAAGATGGTCAATTTATTTTATTCAAGGGAGAAKTAGATAATGTTGAAAAACTCTGGCAGAAAAAAAAAAGTCAACAAYAGCAGTTAGATTCTGAGCTGCTTTCCCACCGTTTCCAAAGGAAATGGAGCTGTTTGAGTAGGGACGGGTCCTGTGCTAGCCCCAGGTCCAGACAGTGCCACACTCCACTGAGAGCAGAGTCAGCTCTTCCTGCTGCTCCAGCTTCTTTCAGGAGTCCCAACACTAGAGGAGTGAGAGTCAGTCACTGCCTATCAAGTATTTTCTATAGTGTGCATTGTATGGTACCCAGGTCTGAGCAAAAGCCACCTTACGCCCTCTGGGAAAGATCTGATTTTGAAGGAGAAACTGTAGCTTTGAGGCAATAGTACATAGAAATGTCATCAACTGGATCTGGAAACAGACTCTCTAGTAGCAATTAGTCAAAAGCAGAGGAGAGTCTTATTACAACATTCCTGGGAGGGGAAGAGTATGTATGACAACAGCACAGGCACAACTATAGTGAAGAGATTTGACTAGGAGCTGGAATGATGGGAGGTAAAAGTTTCAACAATGCTGTGAGACGGGACCGTTCCCCTCTGATCCTCTCACCTCCCCAGGATAGGGCAGGGCCCTAGCGGAATTGGAGTGGACTGATCCGCAGCCCGATGACATCTTTGCCGATCTCTGTCACCTGGGGAATAAAAGGCAGATGATTAATGTTTAAAATGCAGCCTATACTGTTCTCAGGACTGCAAAGTCAGTCCCTGAAGGTACAATTTAAACTATGCTGTATTTCACAATTCCCAAATTGCTCCTCCTCACATGCTAAGTCRTCAGACATTCAACTTTAGACCCCAAAACCAGGCCAAATCAGTTTAGGGAGAGCAAAGGGGAAGGTGTTAGAGTGGATTTTCAAAGGAAGCACTATAGACTAGGAGTGCATGATTGCAGACATTCAGACTTCCTTACTGTCGTGACACGGCAGATCTGCCCCTGAAACTCAGGACAATAGCAGGCTCCACTGAGCGGACACTTCTCCACAGGTTTGCCACGATATATGGGCCGGTAAGAGGCGGCACAGATGTCAAAGGGGTTGTGCATATCGTAGTTGAGCTGGTAGGTGTCAGTGGGATTCTTCTCACATGCAGACAAGATCTTGCGGGTCTGCAAAAAGCAACCACATTGACCAGAGGGGGAGCTACAAAGCAGTCCAAACAGACTCTACCACAGGAGGTGGAATAGATTCAACTGGTAATGAGCAYAAACCAGGGTGCTTCCTCTCAATACCTCTCCCTTCCCCACCAGCGAGAACCTCCACTCTGATCACAAAAGCCTTAGCCCATCCCTGCAAGGAGCAACTGTCAGTCCTTTCTGGACCAATGAGGTCTCATTCCAAAGCAGAGAGAGCACCTGATAATATTCCTGGTCATGCATGTTGCAGACATACCTGCTGCGCCACCTCAGGCTTTGGACCCAGTTCCAGCAGTCGACGAGCAAAGGTAGCAGCTGTCTTGAAGTTTTTGAGTTTGAAAAAGAGGTTGAGAGCAGTGCGCAGCACCAAGATCATGTGGACAGGCTGCAGGTTGGAGTGGGTGAAATAGGCAGCCATCTGTGTTAGACACAAGGAGGGAAAAGAGAGATACAATCACTACCAACTAARTGAGAAACTGGACGCCGGGAAAATGCTGCAAGAAACATACCAAACTCTCACAGGTGATCACAGCCACCTCTGCTTTAAAGGCAGGCAACTGAGGCACAACTTCACATAAGAAGAAATGGTAGAAATGGCAGAACTCATAATTCCCAATGCCTTTTTAAACCAAAAGGCTATTTTCCTTCCCAACTCCCTCCCAACTCAGGGAAGAATGTCAGAGTTTCTGTACCTCACAGATCCGCTTCTGCTGCTCCAGGGTCTCTTTGGGCAGCTTTTTCCGCTCTATCTCCATTGAGAGTCCTACAATATACTCCCGACAAATGGCTATCAGCTGCTGGGCCTTGGAGAGAGGCAGACAGAAGGAATCAGGCACTCTGCCTCCTGCCCAGGAGGATGCAGAAAAAGTAAAAAAGATCTGTCTCTCACCTCAGCAATTTCCTGCTTGTTGTCCACCACCAGCAAGGGCACACTGAGCAAGATAGAGCGGAACTTCTCCACGGCCTCCTCAAACTTGCCAGCTGTAGTGAGCTGGTAGCACAGCTGCAGGCGCTGGATCAGGTCATTGAGTTTCAGTCCAACAGCAGGGAGGGCGTTCTTCAAGCCAGCTTCCTTCCTGGGGGTACCAGAGAGGGGTTAGAGACGGACAAACAGAATTACTGCAGAGGACATCCARAACACACCAATGTTACACCTCAACTGCAACTTGTCAGGAACACTTTGACCTAGGATCACACTGTCCTTCTCACCTTAGCACCAAGGACATCTGCGCTGCTGTAATTCTGCCTCCCACAATGCCCATCTGTCTCTGCATTATCACAAGCTGGGAAGTAAGGCTCATTTTTCTATCACGGCTCCCAGCCACCATTGTAAAAAACACACTTGTGGTTCTCTAGATCTCCTAGCTTCAGATTAACTCTATCAGAGAGAAATCATTAGAAGTAGGAAAACCAACATCCCAAGTGCTTCACACTATTTTCAGCCTCTAGAAAAAAAAGGAGGCAGTCCTTTCAAGTCTCTACATCTAACAACAAACAGCAGAAAAATTCCACTAAAGATGGAACACCCCCTRTTACATCCAGACAGGAAGACTCTTTCCCTCAGAAGAGAAGAAGGATTCTGGCTACAGCTGAACTTTAAAGGTGTCAGGGAGGAAAATGTCACAAGCCGAATTGCACAGAAGAGGAGCTAGCCCAATCGCTTACCAGTTGCGATGCGGGTATCCATACATAGCAGGGAGACAAGGCAAGGCTTGGTAGGTCGTACGGCCACGAGCATAGGTCTGCAGGAACAGCTGCTTGTAGGGACCAAAGTTTGTGACTCCTACCTGGTCATGAAGSAGCTGAAAGGGATACATTGATCTGCTGAGTAAAAGATATTCAGGGCTCTGCAGAGGCTGCACAGACATCAACACTCACGCTCTGACCTCTTATTTCATACCCAGAGAAAACCATGCATGAAATGATTCACAAAAGGACACAAAACAAAGCTTCAGACTAGATCAGAGACAAAGATAAGCTTTTATTCACCCAGGAACTCCTGTGGTAACTTACTCKCATTGCTGTTTCAAAGGAGCCTGCCAGGATGTGATCAACAGGAAGCTGAGAATTGTTACACCACACCTACAAAAAGGGAAGGGAAACATATTACAAGAATTGCATACACTCACACGTTTGCCCTACCYACTGTCATCACTCCTCAGTCCCCATCAGTCCCCATAACAAGTTGCTGTATTGTACTCACAGTTGAGTGAGTAACAAGAAGGACTGAGCTTGAAAAAAAGAAAGACCAAAGTAGAAAGTTTCTTGGAAAGAGGACAAAAGACTTGTCCCATTACCTGAGCAGGGCTGGTGCCTTTGGTGGGTGGCACAAAGAATCCATCCTCTGCTCCTCCTGTTGGACCAGCAGGTACATCCTGGGGAAACAYGCAGGGTAATGGTTAGCATTCAAGCATTTGACACTCAGATGAAATCATAGCTGGCTGCAACTGTGGTGGCAGAGACACTCTGGTAAAGCCCAGAAAGCATTTTTTCCCTGCAAGCTTTCACTGCCTCATGGCAATGAGGGGATACTTGAGAAGCTTCACAAGTGTGCCTGGCACCCAAAGCACCCTACCAGTTCAGGAGGAAGGTCCAAATCTTCCTCAACTTCCCATCCGCCTCCTTCTTCCTGCCCTTTACCTAGGCCTTCTTCTCCAAAGCCTTCTCCAGCATCCACAAAACCATCTGCATGGAGGAAAAGAACAAGTTAGAGCTCTTACACACATGCACATACATACACTCTCTTCCCTCTCACTTCTCTAAAAAGTATTTTTGGATACACCCACCTTCATCCAGCTGCAACTCTGCATCTTCACCCCAGCCTTCAGTGCCAACAGTGTCAATATCAATATCTGCAGCCAAAGCACCCCCTTTGCCTTAAAGAAAGGATAGAAGTATTCATTTACTCATCTCTGAGAAGATAAGATGTTAAGCAAAGAATTAACTTAGGCCAACACTTCCCCTCCAATTGTAAAACACCACTTTCTGTTAAAAGAACAGATTTCTTCAGAGATTTTAAAGGKAGTGTAAATATATAGCTAGATTCCAGCCTCTGACAGTAACATACAGAAAATCTGAGATTTAATAGCAACAGTTCAGGAGCCTGGCGACAAATTCAGTTCTGCATATCCTAGCTTAATGTAGCTTTGCAGGTATAGAGTGATACCTTTGCTAGCAATCGTTCCTTCGAAGAACCCCTTGGAGACAGTCAGCAGTGGCCAGTTGGTATCCAGAGGCATGATAGGGGCAGGAGGCTGCAGTAGTTTTGCATTGCGATCAATGTCTGGAATCTAAGTGGAAAAGAACCCAAAAATCAGCTAAAGGCCATAGAAGGAAAATCCCGTTCTTTGACCTACCTGCCTCTAGACAGCATAGGCAGTCACAAGCCTGATGAGCAGTGACTGGAATGGACATGGTTTCTCCCTCCCAGAAAGGAGCTGCTTCACCACGTGCACTAGCACCACACCCCACTGCCATCTTCTCCCAAACTCTAGGGTTCTCATAATGAGWTAGGAAGCATTAGTTAATCCACTAACTGTTTCTTTTTCAGGATCAAATGTTTCCTTCAGGCTTTCAGCTTCCTCATCCAGACCATGAGTTGCAGCTGTGAGATAGGCCAGGGACTCTGAAATGAGATATAGCTAAKATGAGTGAGTGTCCTCCACTGCCTAGAGCAAGAAAACCTTCTCATACTGACCTGCATGACCACACTGCCACAAAGGAAAGATTAGCACCATAGTAAGGTTTATAATTACACCTTTAGGRGTATAACTTATGGATTTAGGCTAGAATGTGTGCGTGCAATGACAGAGCATACTCAGATTGTCAAAGTTTGTCTCGGGTCTCCTGGATTACTTTCCTCCCATCTGATTCTATTTTTCACAAAGGGATTTGCCTCCAGAAATTAGCATTCATCTGCACGACCTCTCCAGCCTCTCCCTGGCCTACAGAAATATATGTTAGTCTGATATTACTCACTTTGCCCACAGTTCTTCAGGATCCTCACCCTCTCTGACACATCTCCAAGATACAAGGCATTCTGGTAGTGGCCACTCATATCTTTACGGATCTCAGCTAAATCAAAAGAAAAACAGATGTAATGATAGCTCTGCTGGTTTTGGCCTCCACTGTGTTGTCACTCGTYTCCTCTGGGAATGATGCTCTACTGCTTTTATTTTGTTCCTCTTTGCCACCATCCTGGGACTCACCTATCTTCATCATCTTCCGGAGCTTCTCCAGGTTGCCAGTGATGAGATAGAGGAAGGAGAGCTTATCAAAATTCTTGGTGCGCTGGTAGCACATCTCCACAATTTGGTGATTTCCCTGCAGCAATGCCACTTCTCCCAGCTTCTCCCAGCAATTCTTGTCATCCAGAGCCTTAGCTGCTTCCAGAGCAATCTAACAAGAGAATGAAACATGATTACAAGGGCAGACCTGAAAAAATAGCTAAACACACTCACAAGTGACTTGAGCTCTATTCTCTGCCCCATCAAAAACAGAAAGTGGCTTTGCAGAAGGCAGTCTTCCCTGCAGGTTCCTGTTGATAATACCTGTGATGTAAGGCATAGGATTAAATAATTGCATTAAATCAGGCCCTCAGCTGAGGGCCTGCACCTTAAGAGGGCTAATATCACTCTCTGCTCTGTGAAGCAGATTTGCGACTCTCATATACTCTCCCAGGGAGATGCAATGCAGAAAAGGAAAGGTGAGCTTTTTCTTCCTAACACTCCTCCTTCTTACAACATAAAGAAATATTTGCCTRAAGAGACCTGACTTTCCCATAGCACCACCTGCCACCTTACCTCAATGTTGCCACACTCCAGTGCCAGGCTGAAACGGGTTTTTTCATCCTTGACAAAGTGCAGTGCCACCTCAGGATAGCCCTTTTTTTGCAGGTAGGCAATGATGGACTGGCCTACAAGCTTAGCATTCCTCACCATGTGCAGCACCTGCAAAGGAAAGGCCAAGGCATGAAGATGACAATGCCACTTGGGAAGGATTATTCCATGCCCCCAGGTCACGGTCAAAGAAAAGTGCAGTGTTTCTCCTGCCTCCTCACCTCATCATATTTTCTGTTGATCAATGCCAGTTTGAATTTGAATTCTGTAGGATCAATGGTGAGGACCCTGGGACGGCATTCTCTGTCCAGGCAGTACACATTGTTTCCCTTCACACGAGTAACATAAATAGGTAGATCCAAGGTGCGGATGATGCCRTGATCCCTATACCAAAACACAACATATTCATGTCACGTGCATGCTAACACTATGCATCTGTATGACCACATCCTGTATCTCAATTGAGGCTCAAACACTATCATCTTAGCCTGGATTATAAAAGCAAGCCCCAGTTTGAAGAACAGTGCTACCATCCAGCAACGAAGTACCAGTAACAACATAAGCAACCAAAGATGAGGCTGGTACAACCACCTAGTTCTAATTGCCTTTGGGTAAGTCCACATTACAAAAAAAGTACAATTACACCAGCACTAGCTTTGGTGTCTGTCAAAAAGCATAGTAGTCTGTGCAATGCCTGTCAGTTCAGGGACTCAGTGGGCGATGTCCAGACTCACCCAGTGGTGACAGCGTATTTGATGTGGTTGCTGGTGGTATAGATGAAAACACCACTCTCATCCCAGGCACCACTCTTGACACGGATATTTTCATGGATATTACACAGTGACTCCAGTTTTCTGTTGCAGATCATGATGGCTAGAGAAGAAAAACAAAAGTCCCAGCAATACAGATCTGTTCATAGATTCAGATATTAAGGAAATGATAGCAAGCACAAACAGAATTGTGACCATCTGCCTTTATTTTACGAAGAGAACTAGCTGGATCCCTTTTGAGGGGTTTAGGAAATTCTGCTTGTGACCTCACAGAAAGGTTTTGCTGAAGAGACAAAYTGAAAGGGTCCACACCGTGAACGTCCTCAGCTGCACCTTCATTTGTGGCCATGGCACTGAACGGTTACTCTAGCACGCCATACAAGGAAGGATTCTGCTCCGCAAAAGGGAAGAGGCTGATACAGCGTCTAGGACCCAYCTGAAACACTTAAGCCTCCCTTGCTTACCGTGCTTAGCCAGCAAAGCTACGTGGGACATGTCAGCCGACCAGATGACGTATTTCACCTTGGAGATCTTCACCGAGGCCAGAGTTCTGTGGAAAGGACAGCACTGACATCAGAGAGCTGAACAATATCCCCTCTGCACAGCAAGCTCTATGATGACTCCCTGAACCCAAAAGGCAGATGCTCCAAAAYCCCTTTATGCAATTCTAGAGCTAAAAACTGTCTCTGCAGTCCAGTTTAGCAAAACAAAACTCTCTGCATACCTGCACAATGACAAACATACTTGCAGTGTAAACTAACCTCAAATTCTAGGTCTTTGAGGTACTTAYGCTTTTAAGGATAGATTTAAGYGAACATGGGAAACAGGATACTTCCAAGCAGCATTTATCTTGCTATTTGTTCACAGCTATCCCAACAATATGATAAAGACAAAGGCACACAAATAAGAAATTAGACTGATGAAAAGCTCTGGGACGTACGAGCACATACACTATACCTATTTGCAGACAATCCAGATTTCTTCTCAAGCCCCAAATATGGCTAAATCCATCAGCTCCTTGTCTCTTTGTGGCCAGCAACACTTACATTGCTACAAACTTGCTACCACATTGTGGTTTAAAAGCATTTTGTATACACGAAAAAAAAAAAAAACACTAAGGAAAAAGGCATCAGGCAAGCTTAGCCTGACTGAGCTTGAGTGTTTTTTCTCTTTCTTTTTTAAATTTCTTTCCCCTTTTATAATACCCAATTTTGTAGTCACAGAATTTACAAGGGTATGGCACACATCTCCCTGTGATCAATGGCACAACGCCTACAGCATAAATTGCACCTTGGCTATGTTTACACTGCTCTTTTCRTAACAGTTGTTAGCCGTGGTTTGGATCAGCCTGATGCAGCCTGCAGCTGATGCTAAATTCTGGAATGCATTAATAGCTATTACTTGTCCCCAGAGGGCACACGCCAACAGGATTACAATATTAAAACTTCTCCCAGCAGGCTGAAACCTACCGCTTCTGCTGCACGTCAAAGAGGGTGATGGAGTCTGCATCTCTCAGTAGCAGGTTCCCTGTGCCAGCATAGAAAATCTCATCGCAGTTCGGCACCTGCACCTTCTTGGTGATCTCATTCTTCAGGTTTTTGATTAGGATCTGCCACGTGATGAATGAAAAGTAACACCACAGGAAAGTTAGGCAGAATCTACAAAGATGTTTAAGATTAGGCTCAGACACTTTGTATAGCTGAACCCCAATAACAAGAGACATAAATAGAAAATACAGCCTTTCACAAAGCAAGATCAACAGAAATTTATTCCATCAGAAGACTCAACCGCATCAGTTTGTCAGAATAAAAATCTGTTTTTCTCAGTACAGCTTCACATAGTGCACACTTTCCCTTCATTACCACCATGGTCATCATTAGCTGGCCAATAAAATTTTCAAGCCTTCTCTACAAGTGAATATGGAGCACACAATGTAGATTTAAAAAAAAAGTTGGGCAAGTTGACAGAAGAACAGCAAGAGAGAAGGGGAAGCCAAGGAGAAAGGARTAACAAAACAGGTATGTAGTAAAATTGAATTTACTAACCAAGAAAATATTGAATGATGCAAATCAAACACTAAAAACCGTGATGGATACAATATTCTGTACAAGCAAAGACTAAGACTTTTCTTCCACCAAGTAAATCCAGGCAGGGAAAACTTTCAATCACTGCCTTTTGTTTTTCTCCTATTGCACTCCGTGAGTGAGAAGAGCTTTATTAAAAACCTATACCTGCTTTTTCACCATTTACTTAGCACTTTTGTGCTATGAAAGCGACCTGGCTAGCTTCACAGTCCTTTTCTGGGCAGCTTTCATTTCTGAACTCACCTYCTATAGTATGCCTCCAGCAACTAAGAGGCAACATTTACAGGAAAAGAAGATAAATAATATTTAAGTTCATTAGGTTTTCACCACATCATGTTTCTTTACATCTGCAGCCCAGTCTCTACTGGCAKTACTTTGCCACTCTACTCAGATCACCAATAATTCTGTTAACCCAGTTTTCCCACTTTCCACTCAGATGCTTCCAAATGACAGTACACCCAGTGAAAAAGATGACCCTATTAAGCTTGTCCCCTTACCGAATGCATGCGATCCAGGACTGCAAAGCGGTTACGAGCTACCCACACAGCTGTTAGCCCGGAGGAACGTTTCCCTTCAGGGGCTAGGGAGAGCAAAATGCAGGCAGTGAATAAAACCTCTGGCAGGCTCTTACAGCAACACATTAGTCAGTCTTGTTTGATCCCATCTTGTTGTTGGATCAGCTGCTTCCTAATAATTCATGTTTAACCTGAGGCTATTCGCAAGACTCATTTCCTCCCCCAATGTCCTTTCAGATCTCCATGTGGCCAGCGCCAGCCCTTTTCTTCAGCCAAGGCACAAGACAAGTGGCTGCCTACACAGCCAATGCCACTGCTTGGCGCTGAAACAGGCCATCCTGGGCGACAGCGCAGTCTGTCAAGCTAACGAGCAGAGCCTTGCTGGCCAAACAAACTGAGCAGTGAGGGTCCCGGCTTCAATGTAAGCCCCCTCTCCCTCCCCCCCCTGCAAACTGACATAACGAGCTGGAGGAGAAAGGCTGCACTTTCCCCAGCAYGCAGCTGTTCTCTCAGTTTTAAAATGCTAATATAAACACAACACACTGCATGTCAGAAGCACAGAGAGAACTGTGCTGCAGGATATGTTTCGGATGTGTTTCAGATGTGGGGAAGGCTGTTGCAGCAGAGGAAAGGAACAGACAAGTGAGGTGAGGGAGGTGCTGCTGTTTCGATAAAATACGATTTCTCCTTCTTCAATTTCCAGTCCCTTTTCTCACCAGTGCTCTTGCTGCTGAGAACATGAGTKTTTTAGGAGACCTTCTTAGGGTACCTATAAGTCACTTGCTCACTGGATTGCAAATCATTTTACCAAGCCCAGTATCATTTGTGGGCAGATCTACATCCTAACAAATAATAACTTAGCGCTGAAGGGGCAAGGCAATCAGGTTTTATTTACTGCCCAACATACGAAAGGCTGGTTTAAATTCTATTCCCAGCAGAGCTAGGGGCTTTCTGAAGGCAACTTCACCTATTTTTATGAATCTCCACAATTCAGGGTTTTTACTGACTTTCCCTACATGTAATGGCTTCAAATCTTTAATGCTGAGCGTCCTTCAGACAGAAGGTGATGGAAATATATTACCCAAAAGATTATGGAAGAGTAATTAGGAAGCTTAGCTCCCCTTGTAGGCCAGGTAAACAAGCTGAAGGACATAAGGATGGTAACTCCATGGCATGTGTTAAATCCCTACTTTACAGACCTGTGAGATCATCAGAAGGCTGCATACACACCAATTAATTCAGAGGATATTTATCAATTAATAGAATTCTATGTTGTCCTTGAGAATAGATAGCTGCTTAAAAACACCCCAGAAAAACAAACAAGCAAGATAAAGACAAGGGTGAGTCTCAATTTTCAACTGAAAACACATTAAGAATACTTTGTTTTCATGAAGCATAGATACCTCTTCCTCTAAAAGAATTATCCCTTTCCTCTTTAACAGGATCCAAAGTCAAATGTCCCCAGATAAGTCAACTTTGAAGCTCTCAATCAGAATACTTGAAATATATTCAGTAACATTTGATCCACATAAAGTGACTAAAAAGCTCCCTTTCTCTTTCCCTCTCCAAAATACACCTGCTGTCTGTACTGACAAAGAAATCTTTCCTTTTTTAGATCCTCAGAAACTGATAAATCTCTGAAGTAAGCTAGATTCCAGTAACTCACTCATCACTCCCACTCATTTCAAAACCTTTAGTGCCATGACGACAGAGGCAGGAGGAACCAGCTGGAGTTTCAGATCCCAAGTGGAATTCACAGTTAGGAGAAAGAAAAATCTTTTTTCTAAATCATATTTTGACTTGTAAATTGCACAAAACTGATTAGAATTCGCTGAGAGGAAGAATGAATACTGGTGCCCTGGCACTGTCACTTTTACAGCCACTTTTCAGAGTATAAACCCTTTTAGAACTAAACATATCTGGTTAAAATCCATCTCTGTTGACAAGCCAGGAAGGCTGCCTGCTGCGTCAAAAGGGAAAATGGAAAGTTCCTAATAACAAAATTATAAAATATATATTTGTAGCAGTAAAAGTTTGAGATGAACATGAATTTTTCAAGTCAGTGAAGCTTATGATATAGTAAACAGGAAGCCTGCCAAATGATGTGTGCTGCAGGGGCACTGGGAAACATGGAAAAAGAGTCCAACAAGAGAGGCTTAGAGAAATGAAGCTTTCATATACATAAAACACAGGCACAAAAACACAGTACACGAACAGAGGAAGGGATAGCCATCAAGAGACAAAATACTAAGAAGGATTAATGTGAAATAAAAAACACCTACCATCTGGGTTCTGGGAGTCTGCATCCTTGGGAATAGTGTATAGGTCATAAGTGCTGTTCTCCAAGTTGCTGGCTCTCTGCAGGGGTGAGGGAACAAATAACAAAATAAAACCAAAAAACCATTAAGAGATAGGGTTTCCCTACTCCTCCCAATTACAAACACACTTGATAAGGAAAATTATTTAAAACTATAAAGAAAAAGGATGTTCAGTTTGTAATATGAGAGTAGAAGGAACAAATTGGCAGATATCCAAAATAAATGCACAAAACAGTTCAAAAGCAAGAAGTCACTCATAAAATTGGTCCTTGGTCTAGCTTTGTATCTCACATCCAGAATTTGCATTCACAGCCTCTTGTAAAGTTCTTTAGCACATTCTGCAGCAAAACTGCCTTACCGTGCAGAGGAGGACAGCATTCTCAGCTGGGTTATATGACATGTTGAACACAGGGAACTTGGAACCACTGAAAAGGAGTAATGAAGAGAACATAGAGTTAATAATAGAGCAGACCACGTTTTCTTCTACCCAAATCATCTTCTGATAAAAACTCCTTATTTTTTGAAATACACAAYCAGAAAAGCTCCATTTTGATGAAATTCCTGACTCAATAACACATGGAAAAAGATTAAGAACATAAGCATTTTCTAAATGAGAGAGCTGGTATTTCAGTTTGAAGTTGCTTCAAATTTGAAGCTAGTTACAAAAACATTTTTAACGGTAAATGGATAAAAATTGACGTACATGAACTTCTTTTAGGCTTTGTAGTTCATCTGACAGAACAATCATTTGAAACTGAGGTACTAAATAGAAAATGACAATATAATCTATTTATCAATGAGGAACTAACAAGTGATTCAGGATACCATCAACTCTTGTAACATAAGCACTCGTCTCTTCCTACCTTCGCAGCTGCATGACAGCAACATCTTTGGAACTGTTGAAATCAAGCTGGCGGAGGAAACGGTCCTTCACATAATACAGCATGTTCCCATGCACGGCATAAGCAGGCCGCTCACGCTCCAGTTTGAACACAATCATGCCACCATCATGGCCTGAGAAAACATGTGAGAATCCAAACTTCAGAATTAAATTCTGCATTTTTCTCATTACATAGATGACATGACTTAGCCCCTCAAACCAAGATCGATCTAACAAAGATTACAACCARTGATTGTTAGCCACACCTACTACTTTTCAGCCTGACTGAAAGAAGTGATTTTATTTCTTCCCTCACTAAGGGCCACATTTCCATCCCTYTAGGTTTCCCAATAGATTTAAGATCTGGCATTGCCCTAGACATGCTTTGACTTGCTGACATGTRTTTAAGTAGTCCAGCACAGGGTTCCCCTTGGATCTGTCCCATGCCTAACTAGCTAATGCTTTAAGGCATGAGCCTTAAGACAGAGACTGTTTTGCTCTAGCTTTGATCAGCCGCTGCTGCAATGAAACTGTGTTCCATCCACAGCTCTCAGAGGGTGCAGTAAGTTAAATAAGGATCTTTTCCATAAGCATCTGCAAACCAGTGTGTTCTGCAAAGTATGCTAATGAGAATCAATCTTTGACGCACAGAGTTTCTCCATGGAGTATGTACTTTCTTCACTGCAACCTGCCAAACATTGAGTAGATCTCCTTTTTACCTGCAGCAAAGAGGTTGAGGTTGGGATGAGCAGCCAATACCCAAAAGCGATCATGATCACGGCGAAACGTCTGGACGCCCGTGCTAAATGTGCAACAGAGGGATTAAGGAAAATAAACAAAATGGAAACCTTGATGTAAGCTCCAGTTCACAAAATCAACATCCTTAGCATAACAGTACAGAGCATCTCTGGCATCCATTGTGGGGGAATCCACAGATTGCAAAACACTGAATTCAAAGACTTCTGCTTTGTTTTATTTACAGAAAGCCTGTTTTGCACTCTCTTAGGCTAGTTCAAAAGTCAGGACACTTCAAATACTATTTCCAACTTTAAAACATGCAAACTACTTTGCTTCTTTAACAGATAAATTTTTATTATACAAACAAGAGCTTGAGCAGAGGAGAGTCCAGTTCTGSAGTAAACTCAGCTTAATACTGGCTAAGCTCTCTAAATAAGAACAAAACTGATTTATGTCAAAAYGAGACCTGAAATTAACTGCCCTCAGTATTCTAGCTAGGGTCCATTTATGAAATCCTTTCATGTCAGATCCATCTGTATTTATAATGCTATCCCAGATAYCTAAGGTGAAGAACAGTACTGTATYTAGTAACTGATTTCAAAACTGAAGTAGTCGTTTTATGAATTCTCAATTTACACATAAATCTCCGGTTCATTCTGTATCCTTTACAGCACAATGACACACTCATCTGAACAATTCAAATAATATTTTCTCATTCAAAATACCTTCAGCAGCAGTAGCACTAGAAARGCCAGCTCTCTTCCATTTGCTTTCAGATAATGCCAAGCCTTRTCCACAACATGTGTCTCAAAGGGACAGGTAATGTGAAAAACAAGGTCTCCTATTCACGAATTTTCAAAATTCAGAACCAATGTTTTAAGATCTGTTCTAAGAATATTTGTAGGCCTTTCATTTGTGTAAAGACTGCCCTAATAAGGTTGAGTCAGATGCTTGAGAAGCACTAACCGTTTAGACATATCCCAGACACGGATGCTCTTGTCTTCTGAATTGCTGAGGATCAATTCCTGTCGCGGGTGAAAGACAGCACACGAGACATTGTTGTAATGTCCACGGCAAGTGTCAACCTCCCAAGCCTTTGATTCTAACAAAAACAAAACACAATGAGGAAATTAATGCTTAAGCAGGTTAAGTCGTGCCATAGCAGAAGCATATCAAGCAACTTYAGAAAGCGGATTCCATGGGCTGCTAGTTACTATATCATTCTCTCCAATTTACACTCATGATTTCTCTCTCCTGTAGCACAACTCTTCTAATGAGCATGTAAAGTCAGATTACCAAAAAGATGCTAAAAATATTATATAATTTATCTAGCTTGAGCTGACAGTACACTCATTCCTGATGAAAGGCTTCTGGCTCTGGAATAGCTCCCATTCTTATTGGATTGGTGTAYATTCAAAAAACTTCAGTCGAGCTTATTTGTTCCTACAGCCTCTGCTCAGATGTGCTTGAAAAACAAAAGAAACTTGAGGTAYTGGCTAGGGAACTGAGCTCTCCTCAAACTACAAAAGAGAATGCTGCCTGGGATTATTTACTGCTGACTTGCACAGACATGCTTGTGAGTGTAAATTACCTTCAGGTTCAACCTACAGATGTTCAAACATAAAATTTAACTCTTCTCCTGCTTAGCCTCCCCTTCTTTCTGTGACCTCCCTTTGAAGAGTCTTCTTACCATTCATCCGCCAGATCTTCACTTGTCGATCATCAGCTCCTGATACAATAAGCGGCATGGTGGGGTGAAAGGCAGCCCAGTTCACTCCACGATCATGGCCCTAAAGGCAAAAAGAAAACCGTCACTTGAAGCCTTCCTAGCCTTAACGAGCTATTACAGAATGCTGAGAAAAGGAAACTGTGTGTCCCCCTCCTCCCCTCCCCACAGGGCAACTATTTAGCCTTAGTCTGCTATTCAGCTGAGATTTTAGTTATACAGAGAAAACAGTATTTGTTAGGTTGCAATGCAAATATCTCCAGATTTCAGATCTTAAACTTCTTTAAAAAAAAATGCTATATTCTGCAACAGCATGTAAATCTTAAAAGCTGAGTCAGGTTTCAACTCCTTTTTCCTCTACTGTTTCTCAGATCTTTTAGAAGATCATTTGAAGTCATCACAGGGACTTCATTAAATAAAGCTGAAAAGACTGTACAGCACACAGATATTAACACAGTACCTCAAGAACATGCTTCACAACTGCATCCGTTGTCCCAAACAAATCCACCCCAGTTATCCCCCTGACATCCGACTCCACAGCTCCAGGGGACAGGTTCTTCTTCCTCAGACCTTGAGGGACAGAGAGGAAGGAAAAGCAGGGGCAGAGGAAGCAAAAATTACATCATCAAGACAATATTTCTAATTTAGCAACAAGCAGAGTGCTCTCCTGTGCTGTTTAGGCACATCTTCAGGTGGAAAGAAAGAACTTAAAAGAGTAGAAGAGAGGAGAGAAACATCCAAGACTCCCTTACACTTCCTCCAAAGGTGCAAGCTCAGATTAGATGTGTCAAAAAGTCTGCAATGCAGTACACCATACAAAGCATCACCTCAGCTCACTAGGTCGCAGAGAGCAGCACAACAGCAAAGGACRACTGGCACATTCTGGTTCCTCCCTTTCTCACTCATTATTTGCTAATTTGAACTTGCAACTTTTAAGGCACTTTCATCTATGCCAGTTGGAGGAGTGCTCTAATTCACACCTTGATTATGAATTTGGACAATTTGCCTAGAAACAAGGTATTTTCAGGAGTTATTTTAAGAGGCTGAACTATAGGAACTAAMCTATGTTCTTGATTCTGAAGGAAACTGCAAGTTATCCACACCAAAAAATAGACCTAAATCAGCCATCCCTCATTCAAAACCAATGGGAACACAGTTGTGAAAATGAGAAATCAAATAAGCCTCTCATCCACCAATACACACACAAAAGAGACTGTGAGCTTAGTAGATAAAGCATTGTAAAACAAAATTTTAAAAATACACTTTTCAGTTTAAAGGTACTTGGCCAAGAAAGCCATTATGAAATTTATCAAGAACAAGAAAAAAATGACAAGGATAAAACCAAAACTGAACCAGCTAGGGATGCCCACAGAAACAGAGGTGCAACAGGAATAAAAATATTATTTTCTTCTTATAATTTTGATTCCCAAATTTCTCAACTATTAGCAGCTCTGGGGAGATTTAAGGTAAGAGTCTAGTCCCAATAAGCGCTTTGAGAAATTTAGTCTAATGAAATCAACATGTTAAGCAGTAGCTTGGAACAAAGAATGAACACTGCACACTGGGTGATGTGCACACACAGATGGTCCAACTMACAATGAAGAACTTGAATTTCTGAGTGGAAGCTCCTACAAAGGCAACACAAACTGTCCCAGAAAGTGAGGAATAAAACATACATAACCAAGGGTTGGTGGAAGAAGAAACACAGGACGTTTAGAAGAGAAAATACTTGAGCCTTTGACAAGCCAGTGAAACAGGACTGGTACACAAGTGGAAAATTTCTGGTATAACTGCACAAATCAAGAGGGAAGGCAGGACACTCACAGAACGTACCAGCTTCCTGTGTTGCTCTGGGGAGGGAGTAGGGAAACAGAAAGGACTCAGAACAGAACAGCAGATATTAGGCATTCTGAGGACAGCTGTTAAAAAACAAAAAATCTGCAAAGGAGACTCAGGTCAACATGCACAAGAGCACTAAGAGGAACAAGTGTTAAAATAACCAGGGAAWAGGGGACACACGCTAACTGCGACTGACAAACTGGAGGTTAGAGGAAAGAAGGAAGAGAACTGCAAAGCACCAAGACATTTGAGGAACACAGTGTTTGACATATCAGTGGYAACACTGAATGACAGACAGTCATTTGCAAATTCTTCTGCTCTATTCTCTTCTTCTTCCCAATTCAGGCTTCATACTTAAGGGTCTATAACTTACTAAGACCGAAACTAAGAATGGCTCTTGGGTACTGACTGTTTCATTGCTAGGCATAGGCTTCTCTCCATACCTCTAAACCATCTGCATTCAGCAGGCAATTAGAAAAGTGCAGTGGAGGCTGAAGTTGTACAAAGGTTCTGCCAACCATGAATGCACATCCACCAAGAACGTTCAAGGAGAGGCAGGCTAGGTCAAAAGTAGGCCTAAAGACCTGTCACAGCGCAGGTCCTCCCAGCCCCAGGGCTCCTCAACAGCATAACAGCGAATTAAAGGCCCAAACCCTCRGGTGATCCTCACTTAAGCTGGTCATCCCAATCGACAAATCTGAGTCCTAACAGAACAAGGAAGATGCTTGCCAAGCAGCAAAGAACATTTGCCAAATAAGAGGAAGCTGAACAGAAGCTGSTGTGTGATGTTACAGTATATACAAAGAGCACTTTCTGCTCATGACCACTAACACATAATTCCTGGGTTATCAGTTAAAAAGAGACAGAAAAAACAGGTTATTTTGTAGTTGCTGTAGGTTAATATCATCATCACAAGCAAGGACTTCATTCCACAGAACGAGTGGATAACACAACACAAATTTCATGCATTTTTATATATAAACATGCTCATTCTGACTGCATTCACACATTCTCTCTCAGGAGATGGGCAAGAAATAGATTCTTTAACCTGGACCATATTCATTTTGCATTGAAGATGCTTTATCAGCAGCTCCAAAGCAGAATGTTTTGGTCCACAGAGCACAAAACACATGGGAGTTCAAAACAATAGAGTAGTCCTGATTGCCTGCTCCAAATCATGCTTAATTCACCTACTATAACTCCTCCATCTCTCACTGCCAACAAAGSTGATAACTTTGGGAAGAGGATTTTGGAATATGGCCTTTCAATTCATTTAACTGAGCGCATCAAAGAACCAGTGCTCATAATCCCAAAACCTGCTGAAAATACAACTTCCCACTGATGTCAACAGAAGCTGCAAGTTATCAACAGCACTCAGAACTGGAATTAAATCTCAGTATCAAAATGATGCTGTCTATGATTAGGGCAGACATCAGACAAAATAGGGAAATAAYCATTCCCAGTAGACTGCGAGAGTCAGAACAGAATCCTGGTAAAAACACAAGTCATTTAGGGGAAAAATTTCAGGGGTGGAAGGATGAGGGAAATCTTTATTTTGAATCCGTTTTTGATCTATCTCTAGTTTTTTCACATACCAATATTCTTGCACTGTCCTGTCTGACTGGAGCAACAGCTGAGTCAATAATTCAGCACATCCCTAAAACCCCTCATCACATATCAGCTGAGGGAAAAAAAATAAATAGAGAGAGCGCTCTGTACCATCTCCAAACCAATTTGGCAGCAGGAACTCTGCCGAGAGAGAGCCTGTGTGAGAATGCAGCAGCGAAGCTTACTGGTGGAAGAGCTGTTAGACTCCCCATGCTGGCAGTACAGAGAGGGGGACAGGTTTTAAATAACCAGGAGATCCTGTCCCCAGCCCCTACTGTTGACACAGCTGGCCATTTCTGAGCGTGTACTACAAACAATGCAGCATGCCCAACCAAAACTGCAATGCTGAGAGCAGCAGGTGGGATAAAGGACCACAATCTATCTCTAGAATAGCTCACAACATTGTAACACCATCAGTACTGCCCCACCTGCCTGCCTCCAAGCAGTCCCTTATCTCCATCTACTATTTTCTCCATTTTACTTTTTCATTTGGAGATCCTCTTTCAAACATTAAGTCACCTTGTGGTCTAGCTGTAAACTAAGAAACAGCTAACAATAACTTACTAGCAAAATACTTTGGAATTTTGATTTGCATCTCCTTGGTCTGATCTTTAGAGCATGCTTCATTTTATGAAGCAGATAAGCAAACTGTATGCTGAAGAAATTTGTAATATTGTCTTCCTGTTACCATGCACAACTAGATTACCAAAAAGGAAAAAAAGAAAAGCCTTTTTTGCAATCCATATACAGGTCTTTCTAGCTTTATCTCAGAATGAAAGACTTATTATTGCCTCCAGAGTTTTTCAAGCAGATAAAGATGATCCACAAATCTCAAGAATTCCTCCTAGGAGTCTGGAACATCGGTGAAGCTGATTCAGTGACAGCACTATGTGCCCTCTGACTGCAATACTCATTGCTCACACTGGCTGAAAAATCAGACAGGGATATTACATTGTAKAATCTCCATCTTAGAGGTTTTCTTYACTGCACAAAGCTACAGCTGACTTGTTCTACTGTTGTAGACTTGCTTCAAGTAGAAGGCTGAACTAGAYGACCCCCAGTGGCCCCTATCAATCAACAATCTACACTTAATGAAAACTGAGGGCAATGAGTCCCTACCAGTAGRGAATTCTGAACTTTGCTGCCTGAGGCTGCTAGTCAACAGGCTACTTTTTCTGCTCTCAGATACGAACTGACTTGTTCCTGCCTCACTTGGCTTTCAGCAATCGCAGTTTTGAAGTAGGCTGTGCCACTGGATACCCCCTCGACCTGGGCAGCTCACCAGAAATATCCCAAACGCGCACAGTCTGATCCAAGCTGGCTGACACTACCAGGTCCTCAGAGGGGTGAAACTGGGCACACATCACATAATGGTTGTGTCCTGTCAGCACACTACAATGAAAAGGACAGAAAATACCATTTAAACATAGCAAATAYCAAAGCATATTTCAGTTCTTTGCAAGTAAGAGACAGTTTAGTACTAACAAAATAAACGAGCAAAAGGAAAGACTAACAAATATAGCCACAACCGATCAATTTTGTCAGTTCTATTCCTTCAACTATACCAGTTTTTAAACGTCAACATCTCTTATTTGAAGACAACAGATTAAGATAGCTTGCACCCCAACCCTGCAGTTACTTGTAAAGCATCCATTGATTTTACCAAACACAAGTCCTGGACTGCCAATTCCAAACACGAATTGTCTGATCATCAGAAGCACTCAAGATCCAGGGATATTCCTAAAAGATACAGTATTTTGTAAATGAAATTGTAATCTTCACCTCAAACACCCCCCTCCTCAATGTTTTCCAATGGTCCCCATGAATGACCAGTAACTTTTTTTTTTTTAAGCTACAGGAGGTAGAACTTATGCCTTTCTACAGAYGAGCAACATGTCTGGAGAATCATCATACTAGAAAGTCAGATATGATTCCTTTTGCAAAGATTCCCATTCAAAGAAGCACAAAAAAGATCCTGTTCCGTACAAAATAGAGCAGACATACATCACTGGGTTACGCAGCARAGAGCCTTACGTGGTGGAAGAAGGTAGTGCGAATGTAATCCAAGTGCCCAAGTAGAGTGAAAAGACAACGGCGCAATTTGTAATTCCAGACCTGTAYAACACAGGAACAGAACAAAAAGTATGTGCCACGGCCTGCCTAGACTTCCAGTGTTTTCTCACAACTTACTAAAGATTATAGCTCATTTAAAAATCTCTCCTATTTTACAGCACGGTTCTAATGCAAGCTACACAGAGAATTTGTTTTAATCACCTCTAATGCTTCTAAAACAGCAGAATCCTAACCACTCTCCTCATTCTCTCATCTTATCAGCATTTATCCTACAGATTCTCTTGTCTGGACAATGTTCTTTACAGAACAAGATTTTACCTTTATTTTGTAATCATCACCTCCAGAAACAAAGAGAGGTTGTTGTTTGTGGAAGTCAATACCTCGAACCGGTCCTACAAACAGGAGAAGTAAGTTGACAGAGAAAGATGGCTGACAGCAGCAGCAGTTCCTTATATCACTTAGAGTACGATTTTTATTCCTCCCTTTTTTGGTAATRATGAAATAAAAAACTTTAAAGCAGCAATGAAAAAAATCAGGTAAAATTACTCTGCAGACATGTTCAGAGACTAATAAATTAGCCAGAAAGGCAGGGTAAAACAAATGGGAATTGAAGTCAAACCAGCAGAGGCCTGACCTTCAGCAAACTGCTGATCTTCCTCCCCTCTCACCCCATCCTTCTCTTGCAAGGAGGTTTCAACTTTTAGTCTCATTACGACACTGCACCTTCCCCCCACCACCACCATCGCGCTCACCATCGTGCTCGTCGAATTTATCGATGAGGGTGCACATCCGATAATCCCACAGCTGGATCACRCCATTGTGCAAGCTCGTGAGGATCCACGGCCGCTTGGGGTGGAAGCTGAGCCCTGCCGAGACACGCGGAGACGTGACAGCGGCGCCGCCGCGCCACCGGGGCGCCTCGGGCCCCCGGACCCGGGCCACAGGCCGGGGAGCGGCGGGGGCCCAGCCTCCCCCTCCCCGGCCCGGGGACCCCCAGTGCCCCAGCCCCATCGCACCCGCCGCCGCCGCAGGGCTCCCGGTGCGGCCGTTACCTTTCACTCGCGCCGACTTGGTCTCGAACTTGGTCAACATCGCCCGCCTCGGCCCGGCCCGGCCCCGCTCGGCCCGGCCCGCCGCCCTGACGGTCCACGTCGGCGCCTCGGAAGTGCTTCCGAGCCGCTTCCGCTTCCGCTTCCGCCCGCCAGCTCACCGCCCGCCCTGATCACAGAGTCTCAGTCCTCCTGCCCGGCGCAGAGAGGTTTCCGGGTGGCCGCGGCGGAGGAAGCGGAAGGGCTGAGGAGATGGCGGCGGCGGGGAGCGCGGGGGGTAGCCGGGGAATGGAGGCTGCTGCTGCGAGGAGCCGCTGGGCCCCGGGCGCTGCCTGGCAGGGACTGCTTCGGGCGCTGCTGTTCGGCGTGCTGGCGGCGGGTGAGGCTGCCTGCGCGAGGGCCCGGGCGCGGCGTGGGGCCCCCGAGCTGGGGCTGCTCTGAGGTGTCGGGGCGGGGGGTGGGCGGCCTGGCTCTGAGCTGAAGGGCCGCTGTTTCCTTTCTGAGCTGGGGGAGTTCCCTCTGAGACCCCTTTGTCTGCCCTTCTCCGGGGTGGGAGGAGGCGTCTGCCCTCCTCTGAGATGGAGGGAGTCGGGGCCTGGCTTTTCCCCTCTGAGTTGGCAGGGCTCCCTTGGAGACCCCCTTGTTTGGCCCCTTCTGAAGTGGGGCCTGTGTCTTATCCCCAGGCTCATGCCAGGGGAACTCTGTGGAGAGGAAGATCTACATCCCCCTGAACAAAACGGCGCCGTGTGTTCGCCTCCTGAATGCCACCCACCAGATCGGCTGCCAGTGTGAGTACAGCTGTGGGCCTCCTGGAGCAACCCCTTGTGCTGGCCAGGCCCTGAGCGATGTGGTGTAACAGTGTCGTGCTGTTTGTCCTGCCGCAATCTGCGTTGCTTGTGTTCTCAGTGCTGTTTACCAGACCCACCTCAGTGAGGTGACTTGCTAACCAGCTTTTGCTAAATTGAAGGGTAGGGGCCTTAGGGAGGCTGGGTTCGTACAGACTCTTTGACAGTCGTTGCCTGGCAGAGAGCAGCGCTCTGGATTCAGCAGTCTCTGCTTGTGTGTAGCAGCCAGTCAGCGCACACACAAGACAAAACCAAGCTGGATCTTAGGCTGTCCCTTGCCCAGCCAGTGTTTAGAGGTGCAAGGCAAAACTGTAAGTGCTGCAGAATGAGTTAGGGGYAATGAGGGACTGGAGAAAGGGAGCAGAGAGCGAAGGAGAAGTGGGAAGCTGAGATCTGTAGGGAGCAGAGGGCTTGGTTGTGCTACTTGTATAGTGCTTGTTAATGTGTTAAAATTTTTTATTGAATTAGGACTGGGGAAGCTAGGACTGCTTGGCTGGTAAGAATGGTGAGAGAGATAAAGGAACACAATTCAATCAATATTCCTTGCTGAAGGCAGTGATATATAGAAAGAGATTCCTCTGRGTCAATGTCTTGCTAGTTCTTGACTGAATTTTGCGGTTCCTGAGTGAGCCCCTCCCTGCAGAGGGGTTGTCAGCTGGTACTGCAGGGCAGCGCAGCTGTATTTGATCTGGTAAATAACTTGAGGTACAAGGTTCTCTGACTTCCATCATTTCATGTGAGCCTAGTGTTAATGCAGACAGCTGTCTGTAATTTTGCCTTCCTAGTCTCTAGCAGTTCTTGATAATGACAGCAGTTACTGACTGTGGGCATTGACAAAGCCTCCTGCTGAGCAGTGCTTGAACTCTCAGTTTCTGAATTTACAATCTTTACTCTTTGATAATGGGCAGCTCTAAACTGCTGCTGTGATTGTGGTCCTTGAGGCCATTCCTGTATCCTCCTTGCACCTTTCTGTTTCAGGGCCTCGTTTTCCTATTATATCTTTCATTATTTTCTTTGGTCACTGGTTTCCTGTGACTACTACCAGTAGTGCTTAGGTAGCTGAAATTCTTTAAGCACTTTAAGCTTAAACAAAAGATGCTTTCAAAGTATAGGTGCTTGTTGCTATTACCTCTCCAATTATAATGTTTGGCTTTTTTTCAATTTAAAAAACAAAAGCATATTTGACATTTCTGGTGTATTTTAGCTAAAAGTAGCTCAAGGTGCCACTAACCAAATTCCTTCTTCAGCACTCTAATYGTATGAGCTGTTCTTTTCTTAAACTTTGCATCATACTGCCCTTCTTTTCTGAGGTTTGAAAGAAGCAGGTTCCAGTGAAACATGAAGGGCACGCTCTCTTTCCACAGCCTCCATCAGTGGAGATACAGGCGTGATCCATGTGGTTGAGAAGGAAGAAGATCTGAACTGGGTGCTTGTGGATGGCCCACACCCACCATATATGATATTGCTAGATGGGAACCTTTTCAACAGGTAAAGAATCGWCATCCATTTTAATCTTGCCAAAGTGACAGGAGCCCAGGGGGCCAATAACAGTCCCTAATCTGGTGGTGGAAAATGTCATTTTTCAAATAACAGATGGACAATCAGCCCTGAATGCCTGACTGTACCAATGTACTATAAAGTTGGAGCATTTGTATTTTTACTGTGTCTTAGTGCCCGTATCTTTTCATTTCTTCTTAAATGGATGGTTTGGTGGTTTGAATCCAAGAGTTCTGCTCTTTGAAAATTCTAAAGCCATGTTCATCATTGTAGCACTTCCTGTATTTCATTAAATGACATGATTAACATCTGTCTTCTTTCCTCACCTGCCCAGGAGGAGATAAGTGGGTGAAGTGACTGTTTTCTACTTGTTGATGTGTTCATAATCTTATGTATTTCTGAGAAGATAAGGAGAAGGGGACATGTTTTAGTCAAAAGTATCAAGGGGTGCTTGATTGTAATACAGCAGTAATAGCATGTATTGGATTGTAACTTCAGGGTGTATGAGTGAAAATTTGAATTCACTAACTCTGTTCCAGGAGGGTAATGCTGCAACTGAAGGGAACCTCACGCGTTTCAGGCCTTGCTGTAGCCATTGCCAAACCTAGCCCTCCCCAAGGATTCTCTCCTGGTTTGAAGTGTCCCAATGATGGGTTTGGTAAGGAAAYGTTAAGTCTTTGCCGTTGCTGAGTAGAGGAGAAAACAGCAGTTTTACATTATATGGCCAAAGGAAGAAGTGCAAAGGGCAGCCAAAATTGTAGCTGCAGGTTAATATAAAAATGATGTTTAAGGTGCAGGCTCAGTATATCCTTTAGAAGTAGTTGGTCTGAACTGGAATCTAATCCATCCTCAGTGAGGGCTGGAACTGATATTTAGGGAAAGACTGTTAGATAAGCTTTTAGAGGGCTACAAAGATGATCAGAGGGTTGGAGCACCTGCCCTATGAGGAACAGCTGCGAGAGTTGGGCCTCTTTAGCCTGGAGAAGAGAAGACTGGGGGGGGGGATCTTATCAATGTGTACAAGTACCTGAAGRGAGGGTGTCAAGGGGACAGGGACAAACTCTTTTCACTTGCCCTGTGTGACAGGACAAGAGGCAATGGGCAAAAACTGAACCACAGGAAGTTCTGCCTGAACGTGAGGGGGAATTTCTTCCCTGTGAGAGTGATGGAGCACTGGACCAGGTTGCCCAGGGAGGTTGATGAGTCTCCTTCTCTGGAGATATTCAAAGTCTGCCTGGATGCAACCCTGTCTATCATGCTCTAGGTGACCCTGCTGAGCAGGGAGGTTGGACTAGATGATCTSCAGAGGTCTCTTTCAACCTTACTGATTCTGTGATTCTATGGTCTGCTCTGGGTAAAATGGCATTATGTCATTAAAATGTTAAACCCGACCCAGATTTGCTGCCATTACTTTTATTTAACCTATGAAACTTGTACTTTGTCTGCACATGGTCGTTAAAGCCTCTTGCAGGTTGGGTGGAGTAGGTGTTAACTACTCTGGGCTAATGGTTTGTTATTTAAAATTCCATTTTGCTTCCCTGTATTCCTCTYGCAGTTTCAGTTAGGTTTTCACTTTTTTTCGTGCTCACTTCAGAAATTTCTCAAGCAGCAAAATTACTGTGTTGTACTGTGAGGGAAGAGATTGCTATACTGTGTGTAGTTTGCACAGAGGTTTCTGCTGTGAAGGATGCTATATAAACTCCTGAAACAAGTTTGATGTGCTAGCATTTGTTGTCTCACTGCCTTCCTGCTGTTTGCACACAGTATCTAGGTGTTAAAATGATTGGCACATTATGGATGCCTTAGAGGTACTTCCAGCACATGATGAGCTCAGAAAATGCTGGTGTATATGTTTCTCCTTTTGAAGTATAACATTTCTCTGTGTGCCTCCTCCACTCTCTCAGCATGTGATAAATGCTTGTTGAGTACTTGTGCCAGCCTCCTGGCATGTGATGGCTCTGAGCATGCATGTTTCTTATTCTGTCCACAAGGCACAGTGCTCTGTCTCTGCCATTCTGCTACACGCAGTGACCAGCTCCATCGCTCTAAGCTTTTGTCAGCTGGTTCCTTAGCCCATAATGGTGCTAAATCTATACTTGCTGCTATTTTCTCAGCAGGTCTTACCTTTCCTGCCGTCTGTTATTCTCTCACAGATTCTGATTTGCCCATTTCTTCCTGTTTCCAGGTGTCTATTCCAAAGATTATGGCCCTCAGTTTGCACACTGCAATAGTACTGTGTGGAATCCTGTGGGGAGTGGGCTTTCTTACGAGGATTTTGACTTCCCTATTTTTCTACTTGAGGATGCCAATGAGACTCAGGTTATTAAGCAGGTACTGCACTTTGCCAAAAAGTGGGAGAGGGGATCTGTTGCATGGTTCAAGAAAGGGGGCTGTATTGCAGTGCACAATACTGCTACAGAAATACTAAGTCCTATAATTTCTATTTCTCCCCAGTGCTATCAAGACCATAATGTCCCTCATGATGGATCTGGCCCAGAGTACCCTCTGTGTGCTATGCAGCTTTTTTCCCACATGCATGCTGTCACTAGCACTGTTACCTGCATGAGACGCAGCTCCATCCAAAGCACTTTCAGCCTTAATCCAGGTGAGCAGGTTCCTCTTTCCTTGTTATGATGTGGGATAAGGCTGATAGTAAAAATCCCAGTGGAATACAGTTGCTCTAAAGAAAGAAAATGTTTGAATTTCTCTGAAGGTTTGCTTGCTTTTAAGATAAACTATTTAAATTGTGAATAGTTTGGGGGTATATCTGTCATTGGCTTGGAAAATTAATGTGTGGAAGAGATGCTGGCTGTGGAAGGGACTTAATTTCTGCTAAACAAATCATAAAGAATGGCTCTGATGTTAGTGCTTCACTAGCAGTGCATGTACATGGATTGAAATCCYGGTCCTGGTGAATGTTTTGTCAGTGACTTTCCTGGGGCCAGGACTTCACCCACATTGAGCTGAAGTCTGCTGTGATAGAACCACTGATGATCTACAGCTGAGCAGAAAGATTGTTTCTCACTTGTCACTGCTGTAATCTGAGCTCTTGAGTTGTGTTGTTTCTGCTTCCTAGAGGTTGTATGTGACCCTCTTCTTGATTACAATGTGTGGAGCACCTTGCAACCTATCAATTCATCTGGAAAAGTCAACCCTGAGAAAGAAGTCATTATTGTTGCTACTCGAGTAGGTACCTCTTAATGTTGCTGTGAGGAGGGTGGTCTAAAAGGATTCTAGAAGATGCAGGCTTAGGGCCTTACTGGAATATATTCTCCTAAATATTTTAATTTATTCCTATGTTTCAGACCTTGCTTTACATCTGACTGGCTAATTCTGCATTTTACATGTTAGAGATTGTTATTTCAGCATAAGAACATCTGGGTTTTAATTCTGTTTGTCTTGCTACATGACTTAGGGCGTTTCTTCAGTGATGCAAAACCTTTAAGGAACCRAATGAGTAGAAATAGTTGACATTTCTGATTATGCTTTTCTAAGATAGTTTCCATCCTTGAAATGCTTTGCAGAGGAGGAGAGCTGGTTGATCTGTCAGTATTTACAGAAGGGCAAGACTGAGTCACATATTGCGGGTCAAGCAGTGAAAAGGTATCAAAGCTGAGGAGTAAGGTTAGCCCCCTGTCTAGCAGTCTATTTTACTTGTTAAGCATTATTAAAATTACAGCACACTTAGTAATTTCAGTTTTCACTGGGGCCTACCCCTGAAGTGCTGAGTCTAAGATACCTGAATTAGTATATCTGACAGGCATATTGGCCGTGGCTGAGGTGTGTTGGCAGAGCCTCTGAGGCCTCAGGGCTGATGCAGCAGTGGAATTAGTATTTTAAGTTTCATTAAGCAGAGCACTTTGGTTCTTCCCTCATAAATGGGGTGAGTTGTGAGGTAGGAGAGAGGTTGCAGGTTTGACTGGTGCTTTCCCAATGAAGCGTGCGTTTTACTCAGTTCTGCCAGGTTCTAGTTTCTCAYTGCCTGTGTGTGTATTTCTTACACCTGCTTTTCATGCTTGCAGATTGACAGCCACTCTTTCTTCTGGAACGTTGCCCCAGGGGCAGAAAGTGCCGTCTCTTCTTTCGTGACCCACTTGGCTGCTGCTGAAGCCCTTCATAAAGTGTCAGATGTTCATTTGCTGCAAAGGAATATAATGTTCACCTTCTTCCAAGGGGTAAGAGCAGTAGCGGCATCAGTCCTCTGTTTGGCTTGTTCTAGGACAGTACGTCGGTCCTTGGCATCCTGCAAATAAACTTTCTGCCACTCTTCTTGCAAGGTCATTGTTTGCATCCCCATGCCATGGTTCTCTCTGTTTACTCAATGAGAACGAGATCCCAAGCGCTCTGAGATAGCAATAGCAGATGGAGCTTCCACTCGGGCAACCTGTTTTCTGCCCCCRGTTCGTTCTGGGTGAATGACAAACTTTTTTTGCTTCTTTCTCTCCCCAGTATCTCTGTCTATGTCTGTTCTCTGCCTCACCACCATTCGGAGTGGAATGCAGCAGCCACACTTCACATTCTGACATGAAGCCCAGAAAAGACTAGATTAAAATTATATGTGTTGACAGCAGTGAAATGTAGTTCACTTCTGAGAGCCCAGCACTGGAGTTGGCAGCTGTGTTAAAGCAGAATAAGCTTATGGAGGAGGGACTGATGGCCAACAGCTGATGTTCCCCTCAAGGCATCTATGCTGATGTGTTCTTTTGTGCAGCTTTGTGAAACTGGCTCCCACAGCTCCATGCTGTGGCCATGTGACTTCCTTCATTCACCCCCCCCAACACATATATCCCTAGTCAGAATTTCCCTGGGGGAGACAGACATGCAGTGCTATGGAGTGGAGTCTCTGTTGTGTTCCCAGAATGTAGAAGGACTGATAAGACTTGGCTGTAAATTAGTCAAGGGGGAAATATAGTGGCTGCCTGACTTTATTGCCCTTCTGTGTRGCAGGGATCCTCTTCCTTAGAGGCATCTATCCTTCCCCAACTGATGCTCAGCTTCTTGCAGCTCCCAAGACAAACTCCTTCCTATCATGTCACCTTCCTTTCCTTTTTTCCAGGAAAACAG
This sequence comes from Rhea americana, assembly GCF_003343005.1. Taxonomy (NCBI): domain Eukaryota; kingdom Metazoa; phylum Chordata; class Aves; order Rheiformes; family Rheidae; genus Rhea; species Rhea americana. Next base: position 85,282 of record NW_028186715.1, on the reverse strand, counting down.
ACACCCCTCCTTTCAGGAAAAGTTCATATTTTTAATCCCTGGAACAGATGATTGCCCTTTTCCCTAAGTTTGTATTCCGCTCTTTCCTCACCCAAGAGCAAAGAAGGTGTATTCCAGTGTAGAGGCTCTATTAATACTCCTGTGCTGTTCCTTGCAGTACCCTGCTAGATAYCAGTGCTTACTGATACCAAGTCTGACTTTGCCTCTGTATCTCTGTTGCTTGTGGAATTCACTAGCTGTCTCATGCATTTTTGCTCTTTGCCTTAATTTTTGTCTTTTGCTCATCCCTGCCTACAATATCTTTATTTTTCTTTGAAGCTAGGCACAGTGTAATACTTGGTTTGTCTTTTGGTGTGTGCTGGGCTGTATGGACTTTTAGAAATAATTGATGCAGTTGTTGGCCATTGAACTCCAGTTTCTGTTCTATGTCAGCCTCTCAAATATGGCTGATAGTTGAGCTAGGCAGCTACCCTTATGTGATTCATATATGTTTTTTTTTTTCTGTTGCAGGAGACCTTTGATTACATTGGCAGCTCACGAATGGTGTATGATATGGAAAAAGACAAGTTTCCTCTCCGCTTGGAAAACATTCATTCATTTGTGGAGTTGAATCAGGTGCAGGATGAGTTAGGGACCTCTTTTATTCCCCGTTTCTGTGTGATAATTTAAATATGGCTTTCCCAGCCGGACTTTCACTGTGTTTGACTTCTCCCTGGACTAGGCTTCCCTGCTCTGCCAAGACTAAGTTGTATCCTACTATGTGCTTTATGGTGGTTTTTTTCCTTGCAGGTGGCTCTAAGGAATGGCTCTGTTCTATGGATGCATACAGACCCTGTCTCTCGGAAGAATGAGTCTATTCAAATGCAGGTAATAGAGAGCAATCTGTACTGCTTCATCCAGCCAAAAGACTATGCAATCTTTAGCAAGCTACAAATRACCAGCATATTAACCTTTCTGGAGAAATTCCACCTCCAAAAGTATAGTGGAACAGTGTAGTTCTCTTCTCTTTTCAGGTTAAAAACCTGCTAGAAATTCTGAGCAATAGCAGTGTAGGAGCAAAAGTGACTTTGCAGGAAGTTGGATATTCGCAGCCTCTTCCCCCATCTTCCTTCCAACGCTTCCTTCGGGCCAGGCACATCCCTGGAGTGGTACTGGCTGACCACCACACTTCCTTCCAGAACAGGTACTTCTCTGGGGCAGGAGGACACATGCTGGCCGGTGGCCAAAGTTGGTGGAGCCGGCAGAGGGCAGCCCTAGCCCCTGCAATGCCTCCGATGGGGGTGCACTGTCTCACATACATGTAGAGTGGCAATCCAGGGGGAGCAGAGAAACAAACGTGTGCCATGTAATTGAACGGGCACAACATAATTATTCTGACAACCGAAAGAAATCCAGTTTTGTAGAGAAAATGTTCCCCACAGCTGGCTGGAAGCCAGAGGTGAGCAAATGGCAACTGAGCGTGCCTAAGCCTCATCTGTTCTTCCAGAAGCTACTGCTTTTTTTTGTGCATATACATATATATCTTTCTATTTGTGGTGGCAAGGAGCCCCAGGCACTGGAAAGGGCACTTTGATTTACCCCACCTGACCCTACCACAGTTTGTTCCTAGGGGATCCTCTCTTCCTCAGTTTTGAAAGTGGGAATGTGGGGCAGAAGGTGGACAGATCCTCTTGTAGCTCCCCCCACATTTTCTTCAAATTGTCTCTTTCCTTTCATCTTCTATCCTTCTATGCTGTTTCTAGGAATATCTGTAGTGATCAAGGGTGGAAGTAGCTTCCTTTTTCAGCTCTGGATTTGCACTGCTTTGAAAGGGCAGCTGAGGTAGAGGAAAAGTACAACTCACTTGTAGTTGACCCATCTTTAGYTGTAGGGGATCAGTCACAGGTGGGCTTGGAAATGTCGGGTGTTTATACCATGCAGTGGGCTTCCCACCCAGTTTCCATTCAGCTGTGTCTGCTGGAGATACTTTGATGTAAACCTCTCATAAAGTTGACTTGGAATTCCTCACTAGCTTCAAGATAAGGCATCAGCAAAGTCTGCTAGTGTGACTTGCATTAACAGCTCTATTCCCATGAGGCCTTGTACATGGGTTGTCTCTGCCTCAGTTTCTCTACCCATTTAATAGATAGGGCTGTCACCCACCTGAAAGCTAATCACAGCTTGTAAATTGCTTGGAGATCCTCAGATGGGAGAAGCTGTGGAAGGGCCAAGTTAATTATAAAGCCTCATTAAATGGTTTAAAGAGCGTGTGGCAGGGTAGTGCTTTGGCAGAGCTGCATCTCTGCTCCCAGGAGACTGCTCCCACTGTTTGCTTTAGGCACACTCTGAATTGAATTCCATGCCCTGTGGTTTTGTTCTGCCCCTTCTCAGCTCTGTTTTCTACCTTCTTTTCAGATACTACCAGAGCATATATGACACTCCAGAGAACATTCGGATGGAGTACCCTGAGGGRCTTAGCCCTGAGGAGACTTTGGAGTATGTTACAGACACAGCTAAGGTTCCTACTTTGCATTTTCTTTAGCTATTTTATCTGGGATGGATAGGCCTTTGGGTAGGGATAGGCAGCAAGCAGGATCATGGGGAGAGGGGAAGGTCGTCTTGAGAAAGGGCAGAGAGAAGGTTGGAGTGCTTTGTATAATGACAAAGGCAGTCAGCACTCAGATGCTAGCATGATGTAAGCACTTTGATAGATGTGTAGATTCTGGCTTGCTCCCCTTTCTAGTTGTGCTGGGTCTGCCTATCTTGATTAACACAGAGCCCTCTTCCTTTGCAGTCCTTGGCAGAAATTGCCACAGTGGTCGCCCGTGCTCTCTACCAGCTTGCAGGGGGAGCCAACAACACCTCTGCTATTCAGGCAGATCCAAAAACGGTACGAGCAGATGGAATTGAGTCCCTGGCATCTATGTTGAGCCCTCACGTACTTCCCTTCTGTCTCTGTTTATGTGTGTTTACACAGCATGCTGTCCTGTCTGTCTCCATGAGGGCTTTACCTTCCCCTGTCTCTCTTTCCCCAGCAAAACTAAATGAAAAACATTTCACCCTTCTAGTACCTTTCCTTTCAGCCTCAGGATAGGCATTAAGATCCACAGACCTATAAAACAGAGCTCCTTTATCCTCATTCTGCAAAGTAGAAGGGGAATCTGAGGTGAAATGGCAGTATGTGCACAGGGACCAGCTAAGGAGTCAGTGGAGCTGGAATCAAACCCAGTTTTCACAACTCATCCCTGCATTGTATACAGTTGTAATATATAGTGGCTCTGTTGCTGTGCTCTTGGCCCCTAGAGTAGGAAGTATCTCTCAGCCAGATAATCTTGAGAGAGAGACATTAAGATGCTGTGTTCTTTCCTCTTTGTAGAAATGAATTCCATCTCTTTCCAGGTCTCTCGAATGCTGTATGGGTTTCTGATTAAAATGAACAATTCCTGGTTTCAGTCCATCATTAAACCAGACATAAAAGTAATTCTAGGTAAGTGTGATATAAGGAAGAATGTGGGGTTGGATTTGACCTCATATGTTACTTGGAAGCTTTCTAAAACTTCATAGAAATATCATCTGCTTCTGGCCTTCTCCTTGCCAATCCCATTTCTCTGACTGTTCCAGGTGATGTTCCCCAACACTATGTTGCAGTTTCCAGCCCTGTGAACACTACCTATCTCGTGCAGTATGTCCTGGCCAACCTCACAGGCACTGTTGTCAACCTCACCAAGGAAGAGTGCTTAAACCCTGAAAAAACACCCAACACTGAGAAAGAAGTAAGTAGCCTTCAGAGTAGGATAACAGATGGTAGGGAAGAAAAGAATTGCAGTCTCGTTTGCTGTTTTTCTGCTTTTGAAGAGATCTGGTTAGGGATAATTTCTATTGCCCATGATTATGCTTGGGAAAACTGGAGAAGCTTCTACAATAAGGAGGCATCTTAATGCCCAAGGGCAGAGAAAGGATGGGCAAAAGGATCCCGTAACAGTGAGAACAGTCAGCAAAGCCCCTCTTTCTCTAGGGGYATGAGGGAGGTTCCAGAACAGGGGAACTAGTCTAGTTATTTGCTGATGCCTTGCTATCTCTTACTGCCTTGTTTYCTTCACAGATGTATGAGTACGCCTGGGTGCAGGGTTCTCTGGACCCTAATTCAACATCACGAGTCCCCTACTGCGTTCGGTCAACTGTCCACTTAAGCAAAGCGCTCTCGCCTGCATTTGAGCTCAGACAATGGGGATCTACTGAGTACTCTACRTGGACAGAGAGTCGGTGGAAAGAGATCCGTGCCCGAATATTTCTGGTAGCCAGCAAGGAGCTAGAGGTAAGTTTGTACATATTTAAAAAAAGAAAATAGAAGAGGAAAAAAATGTGTGGCTAGGTGAAATCCCTAGGCATTGAATAACATTTCTGGACAGCTTGCAAAACCATTCAGAGGTTGTTACGAGATCCTACGTCATCATCATCCTCTATGAGCTCCCCAGCTAAAAACAGCCAGACTTTGACCCTTGAGAAAGGAGTAACCAATAATGTGTCACTTGTGATACTCTACCACCTCCAGCTATTTGTGAGTTAATAAGCTAGTCTGCCAAGGCTGAGACAGTGCAGAATAATGAGAGTCCAGTGAGCAGACTGAGTTCTGTGAATAGAAGATGCAAGTGACATGAATCTTAACCCCTTCCTGAAGCAATGGAAGCCAAACCAGTGATGCTTACTGTTAGTGTTTTGCAACCCAAATAATCTTTACTGCAGTTTAAATCCTCTTGGGACATAGGAGAAATAACCTTTGCAAAAATCTTTACAAATGCAAGCTGTTGTTGATTCATCATCTCAGATTCTAAGCAGCACTTAGCTGAGTGTGTTATGGCTTAAATACCAGCAGAATAAAGGTTAAGTTTACAGAGACTTTTGGACCGTATGCCTATCTTAATGCCCTCTGGTTGGTTGTTAGTGATGTCATACCCTGTTGGTAAGGCCTTCGGAGTGCACAGCACTGTAGTCATCACACGTTCCAGTGGTAAGCCACCCAAAGGCCRTGCAAGCCCAGGCAATTGTTGCATCTCTCAGATGGTTATATGCACTATGAGCAATTTATTTGTGTGGCACTGTGCCTTTTTAACACTATGTCAGGCAAGGACAATGTCCTGACTCTCTCACTCATCTTGCTGCCTRTGTCTCTGTTTTAGCCCAGTGGGTGCTGGTGCCTTTCAGAGTTGCACAGTTTGAGCCCAGCCATCCCTGAAGTGTTGAGCTGATATGAAATGTACTGTGTGAGCTGTAGCATCACATCTGGCCATAGTATGGAGACTGTTTCGAGTTATCCAGGGGAAATTGGAAATAGTAGTTTTACTGTACAAGAAGGGTTGACAGTGAGGAACCTAATGACCACGTGCCTCAGACAGGTCTGGCACTTAGGCCTCAGGGAAGGTGCTGAGTAAGAGAGAATCTCAGTTATGCTCAGGCTATTGAGAGATSTTAGCTCTGCACACAGTTGTACTAGTTGAAAGCATTTACAGTTCCTTGCTGGAGAAGGTGACAGTTCACACAAATAGCAGAAATAGCCAAAGTGTCACCATTAACATTGAATGCATGTTAAAAATCCTTGCTAACTGTGTCAACTGCTCCAATGTTTTTTCTTGAAACATGATACTGGGTCACGTTTTTCTTTATCTGAGTGATGCAATGTCCTTGCCTTTTCTCTTAAACATCTGTTTGTGTGCACTGCTGATCTGATCCTGTCTGGCAGTCCTGTTCCTTTTGTCTAAGACTGTATCTTTTAATTTTAATATATATATTGCCTCAGTAATGATCTGTCTATTCATAGTTTCGTAACAGAGACTGCCATTCAATACAAATTCTSTGAGGTGATGCAGGTCTGTCTTTGTAACAAAAATGCTAAGTGTTTCTCATCCCTTCCTAGATAATCACTTTGGTTGTGGGCATTGCCATTCTGATCTTCTCTCTCCTTGCCACATATTTTATCAACGCCAAAGCGGATGTACTTTTTAGCATCCCTCGGGACCCTGGGGCTGTGGCTTACTGAAGATTCTCCCTAGGCTTGAGAAGTTTCAGTCCTTGGATTATAATTGTCAAAGATAAAACTACACTGGAATGCCCCTCTCTCTGGGTAGGGACGCAAATGGTTTGCTTCAGAGCTTCCATGCTTGGGTTCTGAGGTCTGAGCCCAAAACCTAAAAGACTTTCCCAGAAAACCATGCTGACCAAGTCCTAACAAGATTGTGACTGCCTGAGAAGTTCCTAAAGCCTTTGTTTRTAATTTGTCCTTACTTCTGAGCAACTTGAGAGGATTGGTCCTGGATGCCACCAAGACAACAAAACKATGTATGTATCCTCAAAATGAGGGCAAGAGTGGAAGTGTAAAGTGTTTTTTTTATGTTTTTTTATTTTTTATTTTTTCCCCTCTGGGATACTCATGGACTGATGGATTTCGGTGGTGTCTGACAGTACTGGTAGCCTGTTAATGTCAAACAGTTGCTGTGAATCTGTGTATACTACAATGCAGGGAGCGCAAGGTTTGTTAACAGATGATTAGATGTAAAATGTCCTTTTTTTAAAGGTGCAATATTTTCTGGGTTTTGTATATATATATATGTGTGTATATATATATATAATAGTTCCATTTAATTAAAAAAAAAATCTCTGCTTACCTGTTAATCTATTGCCTGTATTGTCTTAGTTGCTGCCAAAAAGGCCAAAAACACTGGGTTTTGCAAAATGGTTTGGGAGTCCTCTTGGAAGGAATGGGACTTGTCTCATTTGTTTTTTAGCTCGCAGGGAAACTTTGCATCCTTTCTAGAACTGGACGAACAAAAGAAATGTGCCCTTAGACAGGACAGGGAGTTAACTCCCTGCTGTCCAGCTTATCTGTTTAGACTGTAAGCTCTCCAAGGCTGAGATGGTTGATCACTCCATACAGTGCTTTGTACAGTGGCACCTCAAGCTTGGTTGATCGTTAGGCACTGGTGTAATAAACATGTTTTATAATGAGCATACTCCCACACTCTTGTTTCTTTTCATGCTGTTGCATAGCACCCAGTAGGACTGGATCCTGAAGACTGGCAGTTGTGACTGGTCAGCCCAGGAGAAAAAGGCTTTCAGACGTTCCTGATTCTTTCTTTTGTGTGAAAGAAAGTTTGCTTGCTTTTCAGTGATCTTGATTCAAAGATGCAACAGTGGTGTTGTCCAAAGTTAAGAGCTCAAAAACAGGCGGAGAGGATTAATTGTAGAAATCAGAGCTGACTAGCACTAAACTAGATGACATTTTCCTTTCCTTAGTGAACAATACAGGTGTACTGTATTTAAGTCTTTTTCTCATCTAGACATACACTCTAGAGTTTTAAAGTAATTCAGACTTTGTACTTTCACTGCTTCCCTCAGGGAGACTTTTTCCACTTGCTAATGCGTCTTRCTATCAGAGAACTGTTCCTGATACTTGGTGGAATGTTTCTATGCGTGATCTCTTTCCATTTCTCCTAGCACTGCTAAAGAAACTTGTATCTTAATTTAGATGGAAATATATTTTCTTTATTATAAGGGTTTTCATACCCTTTGACTCCAAATCTTTGGACTCATTCCAACTTTATCAGAACAAAATCGGTCCCCTCCAAATTATCCAGAAAGAATATTTCTGTGTATGAAAGCATTTTGCATGATATGGAGGGTCAGTATATGATCTGACATAGAATTTTATAAATTATGTGAGGGATTTTTGCCTCCCTAAGGTAAGTGTTTATGTGTGTGTGTRTATATAATTTATTTATTTATTTATTTATTTGGGATTGTTTGCATATCAAAGTGAAAATGTTTAACCCATAGTGGAGCTATGTGGAGAGATGGAGGAATTAGTGATAGCAAACCAACACATTGTATCAGTATATATGGGACTCTCAGTAGTTTTAAAATTAAAAATACTTCCCTCCCATAATTCCTTCTCTCTCCGCTCTCAAATCTGGATCATGTGCTTGCTTGGGTGGGTTTGTTTGGTTGCCTTTTTTTTCCCCTGAAGACTTCTGCTTGGAGTTTTTTTTTTTTTTTTTTTTCTCATTTCTTCCCCCCCCCCCAATAAGCAGAAATAAACCCTTTCACTACTCCCATCCCCATTTTCCACTCCCAGCTTTTTGTTCAAAGCTGTTCTCTGGCGAGGCTAACAAACAGCTGCCTCCGTTGTCTGTGCCTATACTACTCCTTGGATGGCCAACAGGTCTCCCCTGTGGACAGTGCAATGAGCAACCCTCCTATCAGTGACTGACAAAAGGAATGGAGAAGCAAGAGCGCTAGGCTGGCAAGCACTGCTGCAGAGATAAATTCTGCATACTGCTGCCAACATTGGAGAACGCCGAAAGTCTTCGCTTGACTGTCAGCCTAAAATTTGCCCYGAGCTGGGGTCTGTGCATCCCGTGAACGTTTTTGGTACCAGCAGTGTTGCTGCACAGAGGTGTAGAAGGAAAGGGAGCAGCCATCAGTATTTCTAGCCTTTCTCATCGTGTTTTGCCATGGTCAGTAAATTCATTTTGCTCAGCTGGCTTTTGACGGTCAGGCTCCTGCTGCTCAAATCTGAGCCTTACTTCCTCTGGGGAGTTAGGCCTGACTGTTGAATTAAAGGGGGTGGGGAAGAAATAGTCAGGATTGCTGGATTCATCTGGGAAGTAAATGAGCTATGCAAAGTGAGTCAATAACCCCAGATTTCTTTTCCTGTCCCTCCCCAGGGTGACTGTGACCACTTCTTCCCCTTTTCATGCCTGTTCTCTCATCTGTAACGTAAACCCCGCTACTGTCCTGTTTCACAGGAGTGAGGGGATGCTCTTGAGACCTTGAGGTGAGCAATACTTAAAATACAGAAGTGTTAAAGTAGAGCTAATGTTGGTGTTGCTTTGTGTATCAGAGAGAACTAAATCCCCTTTTATCTAGAAACAAGACCATGCAAGAAGGTCTTATGCTCACCTGCATCCCTCTCCAGCTCATAAATGGAGCAGACTGGAAGGAATGACGATCTCTACGACCCATTCAGTCATTTATCCTCACTTCTGTTCTTCAAACAAAGAACTGACAGTGGATTTGGGAGTGCTTGTTCTTCTCCACTGGGATGAAGAAACCATTTGCTTCCTTTGTGCACTGCTACTGAATCGCTAGCCCTTAGGGAGTTGCTGTCTGCTGTTTTAAATCCAGAGTTAGTGTTTTACCACTGGAAAGATTCACTCTTAAGATATCCTTTCCATGCCTTCAGTCTGAGTACAGGTATCTGTAGTAGACAACCCCAGTTTAAAAATGAAACAAGCTTGACCCCTTGTTTATCTTCCTTCATAATGTGCAGTAGCTGCCCTTTGGTTTGGGACTGAGTTGTATCTCTAATTTCCTGGTGTAACAGCAGCTGTCCTCAGCTGCTGAAACCTTAAAGTTGATAACTCCCTTGATACACTTTTCCTCATCACTCCAGAGATTATGTGCATTAATTAGAGCATTCCTAATGCTAATAAGCAGTGGAGAATAAGTGCCTTCTCAGTCCATGAATGTGGAAAGTAGTTTGAGTATTGGCATATACATAGGTTTATTTTTATCTTTGCAATGAAAACGAAATTACTGACTTCTGAGGTGMGACCACATATATCTGGATGGATGCTGCCTAAATAAGGCAGACTGTAAGTTGCAGTACAACCTGGAGCTTCACGATCATTCCAGACAGGGATAAGAGAAGTACTTTCTTTTCCAGCTTTCCTGTTTCTGCTAGCTGCTGTGCTGTACCTTCGGATAGCTACACTGAGTGACGATACAGAGCTGTTGGTGTGGCCTTCTTTGATGTAGGCTGATGTAAACAAGATAATTCCCCTGTTCAAAGCCCATTGGCTTTGATAATTAAGTTTGGGAAATTATGCAAAACGTGGAAAGCTAACAACTTTCCTGATCCATGTTGTCTGGTCATCTTTGAGGGAACTTCTCATGGTGTGTTATCCCAGCTGCCTCTCAGTGTAGGAAAGAGATACAGCAAGCACCATTTTGCATCTGTCTTTGCTGGTCCACCTCCTCTACAGGAGTATATAGTTCAACTGGGAAAGGACTCCTACAAGAATGCTACAGAGCTAACTAGCTTTTTTCTGGCTTTAACAGATTTCATCTGGCAAACCTTGCTGCTGAGTTTTAAAGTATTCTCTCAGTTGCCAAAGATTACCATTTCTGTAGCACAGTCAGCACAGGGGACAAAAGCTCATTCCACGTCACTTCAGCATAGCTATTAAGTTCAGGTACTGGGAAAATGCTGTCTTCAGACATTGACTTGTTGCTCTAAAGCATGAGTCCTTGAATTTCTTCCAGAAATATTACATTTTGTAAGTATTTTAAATCACTGCTGGTCTAACCAGTTCTTCCTGTTTCTCGAAGATGCTGGACGGCTTTCTGAGTTCTGCCCAAGCACTTGGCATTCTTGGCTTCTTTTAGGCATTGAGTTCAGCAGGTCAGTTATTCTGCTGTTTGGGGGAGTTTGGGGAGGGAGGTGACATCTACCAGCCCACTCCCCTGCTCAGCCCTCTGTACCCCTGCTTCTGCTAACACTAAGAATGGCTTTTGGCTTCTAGTTTGGCTACCCCTTCTGTCCTCTACTTGCTTCCCCTGCCATCTCTTTAGGCCTAAYAGTCCTCCCTGTGAAGTGAGGATTCCCATGCTGTCTTCACCCAGCATTTATGAGCTCTCAGGTCCCCCTTAGCTCTGGGTAGTATACAGTGTAGTGGGCCAGGCTTTCTCCTGGGCTATGTAATACAGTGAGCTGTTAACCCACTGGCTGCAAAGGGAAGGAATGGCCTGAGGGACAGAGCTCCATGCTGAGAGCCAGGACCATCTCTGGATGTGGTTCTAGAATAGCTGGGGCATCAGATAAACACCATCTCTTGCGGAAAGCAGAATTAGCCCAGCCACGACCAAAGAAACAAGGAAGAAAGCAGTGTGTAGTGGAGCAGCCAAGAGCAAATTCACCCTCAAGAGATGGAGCCTAGAAGAAGCAAGTTCTGCAGCCATCTGCCAGGGGAAAAAGAAGTGATGCAACTTCTAGTAAGTCTCGCTGAACTACTGTTCAAAATAAACACACTGACGCCAGCAAATACAGAGGCAGCCACTCCCCAGGGTAGTTGCCTGTCTGCATCTTGCGCTGTTTTACTCTTGAGAGTGAAGACTGCAGCTCTGTGTCTGTTTTCTTTTCCCTGCATCTGTCTTCAGCAAGTGGAACCAGCTTTCCCCTTAGAACTAGTTACTAGCTGTTCGTTGCCCTTTTTAGCTACAAAGTGCCAAGCCAGGCCTAGAAACCCAGAGCCCTCTGCCACATTTTCTCCTGACTGTACTCCAAAATCAGCTTCATCCCTTTATCTTGCCTTGGACAGGTCAGTGAGAAGCCCTGTCCTCCCAGGTGTTCCCACAGGCTCCCTGTGCAATTCCAAGTCATGGTCTTGGTGTTGTAATAGTGCCTGGATTACCCAACTGTTCTAAAGAAACTTCCCCCAAATCTTCCCCAGCTTGAGCAGAACCCAGGTTCAGGCTTTTTGGGTAGCCTCTGACTTCCCCTTCTGTGGAAAAGGGCAGCTGACATGTGCAGTCTCTGCCACGGAGCCCCTAGGCATCGTGATGAGACATTTGCCTGTCTGCCCTCCCTGCATATAATTTGCAAGCAGTAATTTGCTCTACTCTCTCCCCACGTAACTCTACCAGGGATTTTTGCACAAAAAGAAGATGCCGCTAACTCTCTTGACCTCTGAACTCAGCTGCCTCCCAGGAGGCAGAGGGCTGGGGCTGAGCCCAGAGAGGAGGGTTTGCAGCTGCCCCTGTGCCCTGAGGGGGGAGACATATGGGGGTGACAGTCAATGAGACATGGAGAAAGGAGAGGAAATGTGTGTTTTCTTAGCGCCCAGCCTCCCAGCTCCTGGGAACTTTATGGCTCTGGAATATTAAGAGGCAGGAAAGTTAATTAATACCCAGAACAAAGCCAGGGCTGTTTGGCTTCTGGGTGAAGGAAGCAGTGGAGACAGGAAGAAAAAGTCAGTGTCATCTTAAATAATTTGTTTTCTACATTTTGTCAGCATCTTAAATAGCGATGAAGCCAACTGAGGGATGGAGGGCTTGATTTTTGGAGATCAGAGAAAGAGATTTGCTGACAAAAGCAGGAAAGTTTGTTCTGTTGGCATATTCAAGCTGGGGACTGAGCTTGGGACGTAGCAGAGCAGTGTTTACAGTACAGTGCTCTCTGTCACTTCTCCAAGAAGTCACTGTTTCTCTTACTTTGTGATGCTTCTGCTCTTCACTTTCCATCCTTCCTTTCCAGTCTGCACAGCTTCTGCTGCCTCTTCTCTTCATGGTGCCAAGGCCCAGCACCTGCGCTTTGGGCAGCAATGCCTGCAGCTGGCTAGAGTTTTGTCATCCCTCGAATGGCCTTGCTGGGACTGTCATTCGCCCCCTTTGCTTCTCCTTGTGGTGTGGCTGGGTTCAGTTCCCAGCTCTGCTGTTGCCTGTCTGACCTCTTGATCAGAATTTAAAAGTTTTGAGGCATTGCTGTACATGCCACTAGAAGGCATATTCAGACAGCCAGGTCTGTGCTGAATTGTTTTAAGACTTCTGAGCTTTGCATGTCCTGTGCCTTGAGTCTCTGTCTGTGAAATAGGCAGGAACTTGTCCTTCGCCTATGTAGATTGCCAGGGCTGTGAACTGTGGACTACTACATTGGATACAGACATAACAGAGCCCTTGTGTGATGCTGCTGTCTAAAGGATACATCAGAGCACTCCTAATGAATCATTTTGGTTGTGAGAAGCCAACCTTGGAAAGCATTTTCCAAGACAAAAGTAAACTGGTGGAACTACAAACAAGAGACCTCTGTCTGCACATCCCTCACCTCTTTCATGCAAGGGTCTGAGTGCTGCATGATGTGGGCTGCCTGCCTGTCCTTGCCAGGACACTTGGATATGATGGTGAAGTCAAGTATGCAGCCTTATCCTTGCTTTACAGCTCAAGGAATCTGATGCAAAGAGATTAGTTCCATTTATTGAGTCACTGAAAGCTATAAGGGAGCCCAAGAGTCCTGTGTCCCAGTCTAGTGCTCTAACCAGTAGCCTAGAGCGACTCTCCAACATTCCTGTTGCCGTAGTCATTGACAGTTGCTTTCTGTGTCATGCCCACAAGCAGTGGTGTGGTCCAGCTGAAGGAAAGGCGGCAGCCTAGCTCAGGATAACTACTGCAGTAAGTGAAGGCCATTGGCTGGCGTCCAGCAGGCATCTGAGACCAACATGTGTTTAAAATCAGGGTCTGAATACTACAAATAGGAGTGTAGGAACTGCCAGACTGGATCATGCCCATGGTCCAACCGTGCCAGTGCCCTTGTCTCTGACAGAGACCAGCAGCAGCAGCTGCTGCTACTGAGAAAGGCACAGAAGACCTTGGGATGATCCAGCACCCAAAACCAGACCTGAGAGAATACCAGAAGGACACGAGAGCTGAGCATGCTCCGCTAACGCCCATGCCTTGTGCCATTGCAGCAATCTGCCCCAGCTCAGCTCCACCTTGTCCTGTCTTTGCGTGTGCGCTGAGAACATTCAGTCACATCTCCAGCCCGTCTGTTGGTCTAGTCAGTTGTTTGCATTGCTGGAGAAAAATACCAGGATTAGAGAAAATGGAAGGTGGTTTGGGGAGGGCAGTGTTAGGAGGAGACTTTGCCGCCACCTCCCATTTACTGATTCAAACTTGCCCTTTCCCAGTCTGCCCTGTGCTCCTTACTCTGTGCTTTGTCCAGCCTTTTGCACCTGCATGCCAGGTKATTGCTTGTGTGCCATGCAGTTGCTCAGAGGAGGCACAGGGTGAGGCAAGGATGGAGGATACTGCTTAGGACCTACGGCTCTCTGCTACCCAGGTGATCTTTCCCCAGTGCCAGCACAGCTTTAACAGTGAGGTTTCTGGGGCTAATCAAGATCGACATACAAACAAAACAGCATCTCTGCATCTCGGAGCCAGCAGAAAGGGAGAAGCAGATGGGCTAGAGGAGGCAGGGAGCTGCTGCTAAATGGATTGATGGAGAGGCCTTTAAGAGAGATGGATTGGAGAGGGAGCCGCTGGAGGAAAGGGCCGAGGCGGCCACGCTGCGAATGGGGCAGGGGCCCAGGGAGATGATGGGAAGGGAGAAAGGCCTGCAGATAACAGATGGATGGACACAAAGACTGGAAGGGAAGAGAGGGACAGATGGACAGGCAATAGAGAGAGTCAGGAGAAGAGAGGGATCTGAACGTAATTAGATTGGATCCGATTATGACAGACTCGATTAGAGCAATATTATGATCAGGAGCTTCTGTCGCTATTTGGCTTTTAGGGGGGAACAAAGCCAGAGAGCACGTGTGGAAGGGGGACAAGCAGCGACGAAGGGAACTGGGAAGGATGAAAGGAGAGGGGCTTCTTGTGAAAGCTGTCAGTGGTGGTGGTGACAGATTGTCTAGTTATCGAGCACCGGGGCCGTCTGTCACCGACCGCTCACAAAACCTGCACTCAATAAAAGCCAGGGAGACAAAGGCGAGGAGAGGAGAGGGGCTATCAGAGCCGAGAGCTTCTGTCACTAGCCAGGCAAGCATGCCCAGGGCACGGGGAGAGCTGCACAGATCAGAGACCTTCTGTTCCTAGCTTTGCACATGCATGAGTAAGCATAGGTGTGCATGCCCAAATGCGTATGCACGTAAACACACATGCTAAGAGGTATCCTGKGCCACCTGCTCACCCCCACACGAGCACGCACAATCTGCAACCCAAGTTTAAGATGTGCATGCATAGTTTTGCGCGTGAAACTTGCCCAGCTGCCCATGTGCATGCAGGCACATACAATTGCACGCTCATACTTGCACAAAAAGGTTTTGAGCTCTAGCCTTAGATGACATCATCACCTCTAAGTGAGGAGTTGCCTGCTGTCCRGGTGCTTCTGCAATGTCAATCCAAACAGCTCTGTTTCCTGCTCTGTCTGCAAAGGGCATGGTGTGCATGGTGGAGCTCTGGCTCAGCACTGAAGTGTGGTTGGTGAAGCCTTGCACTGTCTGTGCGGAGCATCTGAACCTTTGCAGCCAGCCCAGGCTGCAGCAGTTGGCTGCAAGGGCATGTTGCAAACCAGATGTGATTGAGATTTGAGCTGCCCCTTCTATAAACWGCACTTCTGCCTGCCTGAGAGAGGTCTAAGGCACTGAACATGATGCTATGGACACTGTAGGATCCCTCACGGCTCTGGTGCAGGCAACATCTCAAAAAGGCAGGTTTGCCAGAGAAGTGTTTACCATGTATGAGGCACTGGGTAGACACTGGAACAAGGGACAACCCAGCACCTTTGCTCCTGCAAAGGCTCCTTGCTGGAGGAACAGGGCACAGTCAAACAGTGTGCACGAAGATGCTAGTTATGAGGGCGGAAGGGAAATGTCTGACAGATCCTTAAATCTGGCATAGTCCCTAAGCCTTATCATGCCTTAGTTTCCCCGTATATTAAGGGAGGTAATAATCCTTTTCCCCTAGTTCACCATATCTTTCTCCCCCGGTAGGGGTGCTGAGTCCCATGGACTCTTGTTCTTCTGTGTCTTGAGTCATAGCACAATGTGGCAGGGATGTCCTTCAAGGTCTGCCATCCRTGTTTGAGCGTGTACCCCTTTGCACTGTAAAAGTTACGAAACTCTGGCTGGGTCCAGCAGCGCAAGGGTTAAAGCCGTCTGTTTTCCCTGACAAGCACAGGCCAGTGTGGTCCCCAGTGGCTTTGTACAATATGTCGCCTCATCTCCTGCCAAATGCTGCCTCTTCTAGTCTCTTTTCATACCTCGCAGTGCCCTCCCCGYGCACACGCGCGTGGGCCCGGAGCGGCTCCGCCATGCGGTGCGCGCGGCTCGGGTCGCCCAGCCCTGTGCTGCGGCTCCTCTGAGCCGCAGCTGATCCCTGACCTCTGTCTCCGTGTGCTGAGGTGGGCAAGCCCTGGAGGGCTTCATCCCCTTGGACTTGAGCACCACGATGAACCCACGTGGACCTCAGCCTCACAAGTCAAGCCAAAGGTACCGAGCGACTTTAGAAAGTTGGCTCTGCTCCCACCAGTRTTCACCAGCCTCACTTTCTTCTCGAATGCTGTGTTGAAAGAGAGGCCCGGAAATTCAGAGGAAATGAAGATTTTCTGCAGGCTCCAGCTTGTGGACTCTGGTGATTAAGGTTGGTTTTGACAAGGAGCACCRGTTTCTGTTGGCCAGGAAGTTGGGAAATTCAGAAGTGAAGAACAAAGCCAGAGGGTCTTCTGTTCYCTCTCCCCCAAATCTCATCATTTTTTTGGCCGGTCTTATGCCATCTGAAGCTCAGAAGTTCTTCCTGCTGAGGAAGTAGAAAATGAAGTAGTTGCCAAACTGCCCTTGGCAGCCTGGCAGGGCAGGAGGTCCCTCCCGGGGACCAGAGCAGCTCGGCAGGCTCGGAGCAGGGACTGGCGAGCCCCTGCAGCAGGGAAATTGCAGCTGAGGGGGGCAGATTGGCTTGGATTGCAGCAGAGAGGTCCTGAGTTTCTTGCTGTGTCGTCACTCTCCCGTGAGACCCTTGGCTCTGGCTTTGTCTTCGCTGTCCCTCCGCGCAGCGGGCGAGCCCAGCCCGGTCGGTGCACGTCTCGCCTTCCCCRAGCCGCCAGCCCTGCGAGGCCTCGCCGGTTGTGTTTGCGTCGGTGCAGCGCTCAGCATGAGGGCCACATCCTGCCCTTAGATCCTTCTCKTGTACAAAGAGCAGTGGTTTTCCAAGCTGATCCCAGACGAAGTTCTTGCTCCTGACAGAGCAGAATTCGGGTGTTGACAAGTGAGTGGGCCTTTGCCRTTGCAGGTCTTGCCCGTGAAAGGAGGGAAGCTCGGTCTGCAGCACCCAGGGCAGAGTTAAGGCGACTGTGCTGCGGGAAGCGGGCCTCATCTGTCGGGAACGGGCGCGTTGCTGGTGTCACTGGTGTGGAGCACGGAGGGCAGCCCGGGTTAGTCCCCCCACCTCGGGGGTGAGCTCGATCRCTGAACGGGGCGAAACCTGCCCGCCAGCCTGGATGTTGCACGCTGCAGCGGCCGTGAGGCCGAGCACGGAGCAGGCCTCGCGTTCCCGGTGCGGAGCGGAGCAGCCAGCTTTGCTCCTTCCCTCCCCTCCTCGCCGAGCCCAAGCCCGGCAGGATGACTGGAGCAGCCCAGCATCAGCTGCGGAGAGAGGTGGGGCCCTGCTGGCGTCCTGGCAGGGGGAGAGGAGCTGGCCCTGGGGGTGGGCAGGCRAGACGGAGCAGAGCAAGGAGCGCCGAGCAAGAAACAAATGCGAACAGCCCCGGGGGAGCCGGGGGGCTCAGGCAGAGCACGGCAGCGCGTGCGGAGGGAGGAGGGGGCTGTGTGCACGGGGAGGGGGTGGCGCGCGCGACGGGGCCGCACGGTGCTGGCGTGCCACGAGGCGCGCGTGCCCGGGCGGGCACGTACGTGCTGTTTGCATGTCGGCATGCGAGAGAGGAGCGATTTGTGCCCCGTGTGCGTGTGTGAGACGTGTGCGTGGGGCACACGCTGGCTCCATGATGTGCGCTGTGTGCATGCTGCGCGCCGTGCACGTGTTAGTCTCGGGGCGGATGTGGCTATTGCCACGAGCTCATTAGGCAAATATCGTTTTATAATCGGTGCCATAGCAATGGTGAGGCAGGCTCCTCGCTGCCACCTGATCCCCCTGCCGCGGCCGCCGCTCACCCTGCGAGCTCCGCGCCCATCTGCTGATCCGTGCCGGGGGCTGGAGGCTGCCCAGGTGCGAGTGCCCGTCACCTGGGCTTCGCCTGCCTGCCGGCCCGGCCGGGGAACCAGCCCCAGGGGCAGCGTGCAGGGCGGCGAGGGGTGGGGAGACAGGACAGAGATGGGATACTCCAGCGAGCAAACTACAGGGAGGTCTGGGGAGGATGCACACGCGGATATGTATGTGCAGGGCCAGGAGTTCGCTGGTGCTGAGAACTAGGGAAGATTTTTTTTTTTTTTTTATGGAAAGATTTGAAATTGGAGAAGGGTGAGAGGCAGAAACAGTCTAGCCCACAAGAGAGATCATTGTCTCGTTGTTAAATAGAAGATCGACGTTCAAAGCAGTAGCTGTGTGTTCTGGGCACCTCTTTCTTTCACTTTCTTTCTCTTTCCTCATCCAACTTTGCTACAGGTGTATTTTAGAGCAGCTCGCAGAARGGCGCTGTGGTTAGGCTGTGGCTCCTGACCGCCTGTCCGGGTGAGGCTGTCAGCGGTGCAGGCACCCGGCAGGGTTGCGCTCGCCTGCCTCACGCGTGCGCCCACAGACCCGCTCCCGGGTTCATGCAGGCWCCCGGACACACGCACCCGGACGCACATGCGTGCAGGCGCTGCACAAACACACCGCCCAACTCGCACCCGCACCGCAGCGGTGGGGGCTGCACGCCGGTGGGAGCCGCCGTGAAAGCCGTGCCGTCCGTCCCGTTTCTTCTGCAAGCGCTGTGCCTCGTCCCACTCCGGCGCAGAGACTTGCCTGCCCGTTTCGCTCTCCCTCTCCCCTTTCCACGCTCACTCCCTTTCCCCCACCCCATCTCTCTATTTCTCCTTTATGAAATATGCATGGAGAACAGATGTCGCCTTCTCCCGGAGCACCCCCACCCTCCTCCCTCCCTCCCTCCCAGCCCACCACCTCCATCCACCCTCCAGGACCACATCCAACCTCCACCTCCCTCCTCTCCCGGGGGCTCCAACCTCCTGCGCAGCCAATGGCATCCCCTCTCTTGGCTTTAATATTTATGAGGGGGGGAGCACCGGAGCGGCCAATGAGGCGGCCGGGGTCGGACCCGGTGTGCGAGGCTGGGGTGTATATATAGCGTATGGGGCACATGCCTCCTTGGGGTGTCCATCTCAAGGCACGGTGGCCCGCTCGCACTCCTGCCCAAGGAGCAGCATGCCTGGGCCCCAAGGCCACCGGGGTTTCCCCTGACCCCCCAAGCCTGTCCCGCAGAGCAGGACTCCACGCGCCCAAGGGGAAACTTCCTTCCTTGTCAATGGACGGATGAGCCAAGCAGTTCCTCGTGCTCTGGATTACTTGAGCTTCATCCTGCTGGAAGAGAAAAGCCGGAGCTCAGGAATGGTCATCGGCTTAGGGGTAAGGTTACTCCTTGGGATGGGTTGAGATACACTTGGATGTTACTGCGAGGTTGGTGGCTGCTGAAATGCTCGTGTGACAGGCAGGGAGATGGACGGCGAGATTAGTAGTGTTTTCTGTGCTAAAAGACAGCTCCTTGCATAACCTACAAGCTCTCTCAGGAAGAGATGCTTGACCCTTCCTCTCGCACTTGGTGTAACATTTAATGCACACACATGTGCGTATCCTTCACTGTGAACTTGTCGGTGACATGGAGGATTCCTGATTGGGAAAAAAAGAAAAGGAACTTTCATTTAAATGGCCTGAAAGTGGGTCCTAGACATAGCCTGAGCCCTGCTTTGCATGGCCGGGGAGTCCTCGCAAATTGTCACACCACTGATCCAGAGTGCAAGGAACAGGGCGAGGAGAGGGAAGCATTACTTTCTTTTGCGAGTGTAAATATTACTGGGGTTTTGCTGGGCTCTGGAGGAAGGACTGGCAAGTGTAGGTCAAATGAGATTCTTGCAATAGATAAATTTAGGAAGATAGTAGTTTGCAATTCATCCGAAGGAAAGAGCAGAAGAGCCCCTCAGAGCAGAAGTCATCTGTGTGAAGGAAGAGTTCCTGAGGAGTGGACTAACACAGCAAAGGCACGGGTTAAGGAGTTCGTTTGGGTCCGATACTGAAACTGGTCTTTGTGCAAATGACCCAGTGTGTCCTGCCGACATCCTCATGTGACTGAGAACAAGAGAGAGGCCCCCGCGCAGGACCCCTGCCTCTCCTTCTTTGATACACCTTGAATTCACCTGCAAGGAAGCTGAGATGGGGTCTCTGGCAACGACGGTAAAATAGGTCCCACAGCCTGTGCCCTCGACAGACTCCAGTGGACTGGTGAGTGGTGCCTGGGCTGTTCCTGGGCTGTGTGGCCATCCCTGTCTTCCCGAGGAGAGAGTTTCTGCCGCCTCCCCTCCCCCGGGATATAACTGACATCCTTGCTTCTCCGGGCTGGTGTCCCAGGAGGCCGGGAGGGAGGCCGGGGCAGGAGACGATTGCTTGTCACCTTCCCTGCCCTACGCTGGAGCGATGAGGCCAGGGGACAGCAGAGTTTTCATGCTGGGGTAGCTCACCTGCTGCACATGGATGGCACCTCCAGCCTGTCCCCCGACAGATTAGGCAGCACCCGATTTTGCAGAGCAAGAGGAGATCAGGCCTGCTCTTTCTAGAACAGCAGGCTAGCATAACAGGGAGAGAGAAGAGCAGTGAAGCTAGTGGAAGAAATCGAGCGCATTCCGCAGTCCGTAGGAGCAGGGGGGAGAGTGTTTAGAAGGAGCGTGAAGTTGCACACAAGAGTGCAGAGCTGCACACGTGAACGTGGTCGTGGATATCTGCACCCTAACTCATGGGCTGCCCAGGGGCTGGACGTGCCGCGCTGCAGAGCGTTGCAGGTGCCGATCTGGGCCGRTCCGCGGCACGTGCCCGGGCCCGGACCCGAAGTTCTCTCCTCCTCCCAGACGGGCTGCAGCCTCGTTCCTCGGAGCTGGTGATCGCGGCCGGAGCAGCCCTGGCGGGCTGCGGCAGAGGGGCTGCCCCGGCTCCCCGGCCAGGCTCAGGCTTGCTTTAAGTGCTGTTTGCAGACGGACGTGCTGCTCCCGAGAGTGGAGCACCTGGAGGGGAGGGACCGCTCTCCCCTCCGCAGAGCACGAGAAAGGAGATCCCAGGTCTGCGGGAATGTGACAAAAGCCSAGGGGAGAATAAGGATCAATGGAAATGAAAGCGAGAGGGGAAAAGAGGAAGTTAAGACACAGGAATCACAGTTGTAGCATACAGCTGTAGCAGATGTGGCTAGTCTGGGAACTGAAGATACRTGCTCCTGCGTTGGTACCTGACTTGTTGCCTCTGAACCTGACCACAGAGAGCAAGTTAAACACAAAGCCCAGCTCAGTCTTGCTCGAAGGACAGTACGTTTTGCTGCAAGTTCAAAGCCTTGAAGGGGTTTCGCTGTGGATCCAACTAAAAGCTACGTTTCCGTTAGCCCTTCCTTGATGCAGTTCCTTCCGTCATCTGTCTAAGAGCTTCAGAAGAGTAACTTTCGGTTTAGGCTTGGAGGGTTTACTTACACTATCACACATTGTTGGAAGGATTTGTGTCCTAGAAAAAGACCTAGAAAGTCCAKATAATTTTTTTAGTGAAGTCCGAATGTTGCTGTGAAGAGTGAGTGAGTGGGAGTGTGTGCGTGTCCACGCRAATGGTGCTGCTGGGTGAATCAGTGTGCGAAAACACTTGGGAGCAAATTGTGCATGTGCAGATGCCTGGTCTGGGGTAAGTGTATGAGCATGGGTGTAAATTGTGGTGTATAAATGGTTGTGGGATTCTCACAGGATTTTTGGCTGAGAATATTTGCACGTGTGTACCTGCGTGTGCCTGCCTGTGAGCACACAAACAGCCGCGTGTGCTTGTGGGGGTGACAGAGGGGTTGTGGAGGCGTTTCTGTGCCTGCTTGCGGGTTCCTTGTCTTTCTTGGGCAGTGTTTCTGTAAACGCACATCAAGGGCTCTGTCCATCGCAGGTCTTTTAAAATGGGATGTGGAATATTTCTTTCCAGTCGCTGCCCGTCCGTATCCGCTCCGTTTCCATTTCTTAGTCGTATGGCTCATTAGAGGCTCATCAGGCCTGAGAGATGTAATATGTTGAACATCTCTGCCTGGCTGTCTTCCCAGGCAGGCGGCAGTCTCTTYGAGCAGCAGCCTTCCTCCTGCCGAAGTTTGTTTCCCTTCCCCTGCTCGGGGGACAACGTGCCTCCAGCAAGGCCCTGCCTTTTCCAAACCTGCTCCCGGGGCGCTGGAGGCATCTGTCCAGGCCTGGGCCCCCCGCGTGTTGGAGCCGAGCAGCGGAGGCAGCAGGAGGGGGAGGGAAGGGAGCCGGAGAGGCAGCTTGCCCGGCCGGCAGCGCTACGTCCCGCAGGGAGCGGGGAGCCAGCTTCTATTTGGACACATCGAGCAAAGCAGCTGTGTTGGGTTCCATATGTCTGGGGTGCCAGAATCCATGACATACGGGCTCATTTAATATACAACCAGCCCCCCTCTTTCTCTCGCCCCCGCAGTCTGTCTTTCCCTTCACTCATCCACCACCTGTCATCCCTCCAGAGAGCCAGGAGAAACCGCTTCCACCRGCTCCCACCGTCCCGCGCAGCCGCCAGCGCCGGGGCGGGCAAGGACGCGCTGTCCCCGTCCCGGCGCAGGCTGCCTGGCCGGCTCGCGCTGACGCTGCGGGGATAGGGGAAGCGCGCAGATGTGCTTTCTAGCCACGTCCTCGTGTAGCCTTTCCCTTCTTGTCTTGCATTCAGAGGCGGACAGTACTGAGCGCCCATGTGCTTCTATTTTCTAGAGCATGTTGGAAGAGTTCACCTCTGACATCTGAAGACTTCAAAATTGGGTCCTGCAGCGACCACACAGAAGAGCCTGTGATCTCTGTGCACACGCACAACATACCCCTGTGCACACATGCACGCRTAGAGGATATTTATTTATTTATTTATTTTATATGCATCCTACCATTTTATTTACCCTATTTATTTTGAAAACTGTCGCTCACCTGACAAGTTCTCTCGGGGAAGGGAAGAATTGTGAAATTCCCTCGCAGACACTGTGTGTGATGAGGAGGAGGAGGAGGAGAGTAACCAGTGGTTTACTGTGAGCCAGAGACTTTCCTTAAATTAGAGTGGTTCTGCTTCAGCAACGTGCCCAGCTCTGTCCTCCTGAAGTACCGTTTCTCTGTAGTGTCCATCCATCTGTCTGTCCRCGTCATATTCTCCAGAAATGATGCTCAATTCAGACCAGACGGAGATTGACCTGCCACCAACACACTCAGAGTCTGAGTCCGTCTTCAGCGACTGCGGTGGCGGCGGTGGCCGTTCAGGCAGCATGGAGGACGCCAACAGCATTGGCTTGTGTGGTCAGTCCCGAATAGCCGAGCCAGGCGAGGCAATGAAGAAAGACCTGCAGCACCTGAGCCGGGAGGAACGTCGGCGCCGGCGGCGTGCCACAGCCAAATACCGGACAGCCCATGCCACGCGGGAACGCATCCGTGTTGAGGCCTTCAACATGGCCTTTGCGGAGCTGCGGAAGCTGCTACCCACCTTGCCGCCAGACAAGAAGCTCTCCAAGATTGAGATCCTCCGCCTGGCCATCTGCTACATCTCCTACCTGAACCATGTGCTGGATGTCTGAACTGCCCAGCCTGTGTCCGTCTGTCTGTCTGCCACATCTCCTACCTGAACATTGTGCTGGACATCTGAGCCATGAGCTCAAGTCCATCTGTCCATCTACTACCTGAACCACATGTTGGGCATCCAATATGCTGTGCCTGTGTTCATCCATCTGTTCAAATGGACAAAGTCTCCATCTGTCTGCTACACCCCCTATCTGAACTGCGTTCTGTATTTCCACACCACCAAGCCCATGTCTGTCTGCCTTTCCATCCAGCCTCAGTAAGGGGCTGGATGTTTGGTCCGTCGGCCCAGCATCTCTCTCTGTCCTGCTAGATGAAGCCTGTGTTGGTCATGTATACTACACACTTCTTTCCATCCTTCTGCTGCAAGTCCTACTGAAGCTTGCCTACAGGATCTGAGCCCACATCCATCGTTCTGCTGCCTGACCCACATTGTGAGCCACTGAGCCCAAATTTTTTTGTGTTACCTCTTTTATCTGAGCCACAAACTGGATCTGAGAAACACTGCAGCACCAAGTAGCACCACTGCAGCACTTGGGGTCTCATCCATCCAGCCATCTGCACCTTCTGCCCCCAGCCACTCCACCAGCATAGCCTGTCTTGGCATTTTGTCTGCTTATGTTCTGCCCCGGCATCATGTGCTGGACACTTGAGTGCTCATGCATTGGACCATCCTGTCGCACTAGACCTCTCTCCACAGAGGGAGCAAAGCCCAGGAGCATCCTTGAGCACAGATCAGGTTATCTGGGTTTTCCCTGGCTTTTCTTGTACCAAAAGGAAGCACAAAGTGTGTTGCAGAAAAGGCAGAGTTGCAGACTCAGGGCAGGACCTGGTCAACACTTTCCATCGATGACAAAGCAGCAGGACAGCAGAGAGAAGGGCACCTGCTTGCTTTCCCATCTGGAAGGTGCCAGCCACGTCCTCCCTCGAGCTGTGCTGGCCCCACTGCCACACAAGGGAGGTTTCGGTGTCTGGCTGGAGCTGCAGTGCACCCTGGGGTCTGGCCAAACCCCTCCGTTGCATGTCCATCTCTCAAAACTCCTGCTTTGGGAATGTCGGTGGGAGTTTGCTCCTGCAGAGCCGTGTGTTCAAGGCTTCGCTGTCTGTCTCTCCTTTGCATTAGTGCAAAATGAGTGTGAAATTCCACTGGCCAGACCCTTTAGCTGGTCCCTTTGCACCAAGAGATGTGACCACTGCAGGGCACTGGAACTGACTGATGCCACTTTCCATCTCTTCCTGCTCTTCCTCTGTCTCCCCAGTTTGGTGCTCATAGTTAGAAAAGTTGGGCTGGGATCAAAAGCGCTGCTCACACCCCAGCACAGGGGGACATCAATGACCAGTCTCCCAGCACCCTGGTCGTGTCCCCCTGCAGCACAGCTGGGCTGCTGGGGCTCTTGTGCAAAGGGGCTTCACCTTGGGATGCCAGGGTGCTGCAGACCCCTCCGTTCACACCAGTACAGCACTGGTGCAGCGTGACCTTGCATGCTGCACGCTCTGCTGGGGTAAACTGCACTTTACCTGCTGCTCGCGGATGTAGTGGCAGTGAGGTCGAAAAGGGAAGGAACCAGGCGAGTCCCGCAGCAGCCCCTTGCCTGGGTCCTGGCACTGGGTTTCTCCCCACCAGTCTCTATGACACAAACCAGCACTTTGGGAGAAGGAGGGAAGTGAGAAGGAAAAGCAGATCCAAGCAGCCTCTTCTCCAGGAAGGGTGCACYGAGACTGGTGGAAGCTTGTTGCAAGAGCGAATGTTTTGCCTCATGTTTTTGTTTTAAGAGTTAATTTTGCACTGGCAGTGGCAAGAGCACGGCGCCCAGGGTGGGGAACCAGGACTGCGCAGAAGTCACTCGTGGTGCTAAATGCCGGTGCTCTGGGCCAGGAGCAGAGACGCAGCCTGGTCTGTCGGGAGCTGAGCTGGGGCTGCTCCTCTGTGAACCTGGCAGCATGACAGGCAGTGTTCGAGCCAGGGTCTGGGGCAGGTGGACTTCAGTGGGCCAGAGGCRAAATGTTTGGGATAAGAGGGCCAGTGCCACGTCCGGGAACACCAGCAAGCCCCTGGGGCGGGACAGCCAGGCGGGGACTCTTTCTTTGCTCTTCCCCATCCCTCTCCCTTTGGCTGGCCAGGCTGTCAGCCCGTTCCCAGCAGCACTTACTCTTGCTGCCTGTTCAGCCCTCGCAGTGTCCCACGCTCTGCATTTTGCTCTCTTAAGGCACCCGCTGCCGCCCTCGCCATGTGTCTGAGCCCTGCCAGACCCAGCCGGGCTTCCTGGGACCTGCAGCCCTCTCCCGTCTCTGTCACCAGCTCACCTGGTTTCCTCACTCCGTACCTCACTTTCCCCTTCTCCGTAAAAGCAGGCGGAACGATCACTACCTCTGTGTTGCCAAGACTCGCCAGTGAAGGTGAGATGCCTGAGGCCAGAGCAGCAGCCGGGAGGGCAGCCGGCTTCCCATCGCCGACCGCTCAGCCGGGCAGGGGCAGGGGCAGGGGCAGAGCAGGGCAGGGCAGAGCAGGGCAACCCACCCATCCCCTCTCACTCACAAACCACGTCTCTGTGCCACGAGGATATTTATTGAATTAATTTATTGATAAATGTTATTATTTATTTACTGTGTTGTGCACTTTCTGAGAAGGAAAATTAGAAAACAAAAACGACCATGGCAGCAAACAAACCGTTCCACCCTTGTTCATGATGTGCCCCAGCGCGTGTTTGTCTTGGCTGTTCAGACTGTGCAAGGATTTATTATTTATGAGTTCATAAGGAAGTTGGGGAGGGGGAAATGAATTAAACTGCCAGCAAAAGAGAGATCTTGAACCTGGAATGCCCTGCTTCCCCTTTTCTTTCTTTATAAGCYTCTTTTTAACCATCTCTTCCTTGTTCTGCTTGGTGGCGACGGCAGCTGCAGTAATTGATGGCTGCGGCCGTGCCTGCGAAGGCGGAGGGTGGGAGGGAGCCATCAGCTTCTCCGCTCCGCAGCATCGGAGCCGAGGGATGGAGAGCTGCGCGCTCGGCACACGGCGCGCGGTCCGGCCGGGGAAGGGTCCCGCCAGCACTGACCACGCCGAGCCCAGCAGCACGCTCAGCGTCGTCGGCTTCGCCCGGCTCCGGAGGGGTCCCCGAGCAGGCAGGGGAGCACCCGGGTCGTCCCCACGCACCCACCYCTCCTGGAGGTGGCTTCTGCCGTCCCCAGACACGTGCCCTGGCTCCCTCGTCCCTTGGCCCCCGGGGGGGTGCGAGCATCGCCGGGAGGCAGGGAGCAGAGCCWGGGCGCCGAGCCCGGCCCTGCGCAGTCGCAGGGTGCGGGAGGGGCTGAGACTCAACATCCCGCTCAGGTCTGCTGCTTTTCGGCCAGGCAGAAGGTTTCCTTTTAGCTCAGCACTCGGAGCGCTCCCGGGCCCTGTGCTGCGCGCAGCAGCCGCTGCCTGAGCCCRGCTCAGTGCCTTGGGATAATCAGGCCCCGAACTGCCCGAGTCCGTCTGGTGACAGCAGAGGGACGAGGACGTCCGCCACGTGCGTCCGAACGTGCCCAGTAAATCCGCCTTTTCTTTCCTGTG
>NW_028186715.1:52919-58200 GCF_003343005.1 Rhea americana | reverse complement strand
CCGTGCCGCGCCGCTCCTTTGTCTGCGCCGGCCTCGCGCCTCCCCCGGGGCCGGCTGCAGCTGTTCGCCGACTTGCTCCAAATTTCTTCATATAATCAATTGGCCTCGGCTGCAGCCCGGCTCCGCAGAGATGCGTCAGAGGGGAAATAATAAACCTGGGGGAGGGAGCGGGGGAAGGCAGCCGGGCGATGGGCCTGTCTGCATCGTCCCCGCACGGGGCCGGAGCGAAGGCGGTGCGGAAGGACGGGCGACGCAGGGGCGACGCCTGGTAGCGAACGAGACCCCGCAGGAGCTGGACGGTCCCTGACACCCGTTTGCCTGGGGAACGGCCTGTCCTCCTGCAGCGGCCCTCCGGGGCGAGAAGCCAGCCGTTTTTTAATGTCGTTTTTGGCGTCTGTCTGGCACGGACGTGCTGCCCGGCGCGCCGAGGGAGCCCCAGGCTGGGCGCCGGGGGCAAGTGAGGAAGGCGAAGGGCGAGTGAGGGTCCCGGCTCAGCGCTGGGCTCTGCTCCCTGCTGCAGGGCAGCCGGGGGGCCCGGGGAAACTCTCCCTGGCGCCAAGCCCCGGGATGCATCATGCACCCGAGCCCCGGGCGGGTGCCGAGCCTGCAGCCGGGGCCTGCGGGCTTCGGCAGCGCCGAGGCACGCGCGGGGCGGGCGGCCGCGGGCCGCGCACGCTCCGGGAGGCAGCGCGGCAGCGTTGATCGGGTTAGGGGCGGGCGAGCTCTGCCGCGGCTCCCAAACCTCTGCGCGGCCCGGAGCTGCCGCCTGCCAGCCCCGGCCCTGACATATGGTCCGCATTGTGCCTCGCACAATGGAAACACTTCACGCTAATTCAGACGCTGGTTCTGGCCTTGCTGTCGTCCGACAGCTTGGGTCCCTCGCCGCTCTTTGTGCTCGCGGGCAGGCAGGGTGACAGGCAGCTCCGCTTCTCCGTTACGTCCCTGAGCATCTTCCTAGACCCTTCCTCTGCTCCCATGGCTAGCTTCCTCCTCTGCCTCCCTTCCCTAAAAACCATCTCCGTCTCTCGTCTCTCCCTGCATTCCCCCGCTTCTGGATGACATTGGTCCCTGGGCACAAGTATGTGCGCATCAGAAATGTTTCACGCAATTGCTTTCCATTTCAATTGCTTTCCCCGTGTCCCCGAGACCCGGAGGTGGGATGAGTCCCCGGGGACATCACCACGGCCAGGCCACCCGCGTCCCTGGGACCCGGAGGCGGGCTGCGTCCCCGGGGGGGGGGGGACGTCGCGGTGGGCAGCAGCTGTGTCCCCAGCTCGTCGGCAGCGTGACGGCAGTGCCATCTGCTGGGTCCCCGGGACAGGGCCCCGCACGCCTCCAGCTCCCGCCGAGTCCGTCTGCTCAGCCCAGGCCTGGGGGCCGCCGTCCCTGCCAGTCTGGGCACTGGGGCATCGCTGTCCCCCGCAAAGGACCCGGTGTCAATCCTGCTGCAGCGCCAGGGCAGCACTGTGCATGGCCCTGTCCCCCCTGCGCTGTTTAGGGACAGGGATTCAGAGATGGAGCTGCAGGCTCCGGTGCTGCCACGTGTGGAGCTGTGCAAAACCAGTACAAAACCATTATAAAACCAGTGCATGAAAGGCAGCTCTGTAAAAGGGAGATCACCGGCAGCCGGTGGCTGCAGGAGCAAGGAGGAGCAAAAGAAAGCAGCACGCTGTGCACGCACTTGGGACCTGCATCCTCGGTGACCCATCGTGGTTGCTTAGAGCACAGGGGTCCCCTGAGGCCGCGATACAGATCGGAGACAGGCCAGTGGGAGAGACAGACGGGCCCAAAAGAGCCCACGGCCTCGCTAGATAAACAGCGAATCTGATGCCTTGTTTAGAGACAAGGAGCAGAAGCTAATGGGCCATCAGATGCCTCACGCAGGCGATCCTGTAGCAGAGATAAAGCAGCCGGTGGAAGGAGCGCAGAGCCGGCGGCAAGGCGAGAGCTGGGCGGGAGGGCGCGCAGCCGGAGAGCCGGCGGCGCAGGGCACCCGCGGGCCCGGCCGGCCCTCGCCAGCGGGGTGAGGAAGGGCTGGTGTCGATCACCTGGGCTCTGTCGCCGGAGGGCTTGCAGACAGGTCAGACAAACATCTGCGGGGATGGTTTAAACACGGCTGATCCAGCCTGCGGCAGGGACAGACTAGCCACCCCCTTGGCTGCTTTCTAGGACTGCTAATCTGCGGGATTATCTGCCGCGGTGCCAGTGCCTCGGGCCCATCTCTGAGCTGGACCCGCCCGGAGCAGCCCAGCCCTGGCCCCGGCCCCGCATCGCCCCCCGACTCCCCGCTCGCTCCCGAGAGGGGCCTGGCAGTTCCCGGCCCCCGCCGGCCGCGTGGGAACAGAGGCCGCTTTCCCACTGGAATCCCCCGGCCGCCTCGCTCCTCAGGCTGCCCCCTTCTCCCCATTGCTTTGGGTCGCCATGGGGAGACCTGGGCTCTGCCCGTAGCTCTGGGCAAGGAGAGGGGCTGGCAGCTCTTCTCAGGGGGGACAGAACTGGCTCTCCTCCAGGCTAGGAAGAGGGCAAGGACTTTGCAAGGACCCAGGGTCTTTTCTGCTCTGCAGAAGGTCACTTCCGAGAACAAGCAAAAAGGGAGCTGCTTCTGGGAACTCATTTGTCCCCAGCACGTGGGGGTGAGGTGTCCAGCACCCTGCGCACGGCTGATCCCRGGTGCCCCGGCTGGGACTCGCTCCCGCACCTTGCAGACCAGGGCAGGCTCTGCCCTTCCCCTGCTGCTGCGAGCGGGGTGAGGAGGGAGGGGAAGGTCCCTGGGGCCTGTAAATCACCAGGTGGAACAATGCCGCCCTCCGCAGCTGGCAGGGAGGCTCCGGCAGCCCCAGCTGGCCAGGAATGAGCTCCCAGGGCCCATTAATGGGGCTGCCCAGGAATGAGCTCCCAGGGCCCATTAATCACTCCTGGAGCCGAGCCGGGGAGAGAGAGAGGACGGCTCGGGGCAGCTGGCTGCAGGGGGAAGGGAGAGTGGGGGGGCCTGCACCCAGCTGCCCAAATGCTCCCCGAGCCCCGCTGGGTAGTAAGGGCCCAACCTGGCCGCAGCTCTGGCGCTCCCCAGGGTCACTCCTCCAGGCTGGCTCCAGGGCCTCCCTCGGCCCACKGAGCTCTGCCAAAAGCGGGGCAATGACCCCTCCTGCTCCACAACAGGAGCCGGGGCCAGCACAGGCCGGGAGCCGCTTCCAGCATGTCTCCAGTGCCRTTGCATCTCCTCACCGTTTTGTAGGTGGAGGCAGAGTGACCTAGAGCAGCCTCAAGGCTGCTGGCCAGAGAAACAGGCTGGAGCTGGGGTTCCCAGTGACAATCACAGCGTCGGGCCCTGCTGAGAGGTAGGAAAAAGCTGGGTAGAATAAAYGTCACTGGCTGAGACGGGACAGGAGCCGCAGTGACAGCTCTAAGTTGCGCTCCTCCATGAGAGCCAAGATCCTCGTGAAGAGAGGCGGGACAAGCAGGCCAGGGCCAGTGGGTCCCTACTGAGGTGCTCCAAGCTCTGTCCTCCAGCTTACAGCCCTGGCTGCCATTTTCCCCCCTAATCCCCAAGCCTGGTCAAGAGCTGAGCCGGGCAGCTCTTKTTGAGCTTGGCTGAGCCAGGCTGGCTCCTGGCCCAGGACACGTGGTGGGAGTGACTGAAGGCCATGCTTGGACCATGCATTCCTGGATACCGCAGAGAGGACGTTGCTGGACATCAGGCACCCAGCACCTCTGCGTGTTGGGGTGCCTGGTGGAGGGGAGGGGATGGGGACCCCAGGTGGGGGAGGGAAGGGGCTGGGATGGGGACCCTGGATGGAGCACAAACTCACAGGCTGAGCTGTGCTGGGGCTCAGGTGAGACAACACGGCCGCGCCGCGCTCTCCCCATCGCTCTCTTCCACCTCCAAGACCTCCTCCCCTTTAAGAGAAAACAATCCATTTAAATCCCACCAATGGCGAGCGCCCGGAGGGGAGCGCCGCACGCCATTGGCCAGCGCGGAGGGGCGGGCCCCGGCCTTTTCCCACCCTGGCTCATTGATATAAAGCGCCGGGCGGCGGGGCCGGCTGTTCCGGGCAGGCGGCGCGCCCCCCTCCCTCCGCGGGCGCTGCGCGGTCGCACGGTGCCGCGTCTCCGCAGCGCAGCGCAGCGCAGCGCAGCGCAGCGGTGGGAAACCCTCTGCCTCCCTCCTGCAGGCCGGGGCACTGGGCTATCCCTTCGCCCCCGCGGCTTGCGGGGACCGGTGCTGGGCACCCCTTTGTTCCCCCTTTTGGGGCGGGTAGGGGGTGCTGGGCCCCCCTTGGGGAGCAGCGGGCGAGACCACCGTGCTGCCGCAGGGTGCAAACGGCYGGGAAGAGCTCGGGCAGGAGCCGGCCCTGCTGAGCGAGCGGGGGAGCAGCCGTGCAGCTGCTGGGCCCGGAGCCCTCCATAAGGGGCCCCCGCTTCGGGTGGAGGGAGCAGCCCTGGACGCGCCCTTCCCCGCGCTCCCCTGCCATGCGGAAGAGCTTCTCGTCCTTTCCCCGGGACTCGTCCTCAGCAGTGAGCGTGGGGCTGCAGCCCTGCAGTGCCCTCCGCAGCCCTCGCCTCTCAGTCCTCATCCCGTCAGAGCTGAGCGYGTCCATCCCTCAGCCCTGGGACGCTTGGTCTAGCTAGAAATGGGCTGGGGTCTTCCGGGGGTTCCTGCTGAGCATCCCATCCGGCGAGGCAGGAGCGTGGCCCGAGCTGGCCCCTGGCTCACGGGGCGACGGGGCCTGCCCAAAGGCCCAGCCTCGTGCGGAGCCGCAGGGCAGGGAGYGCTCCCGGGCACCAGCTCCCGCGCCCCGGCAGCTCGAGGGCAGGGCCGGGCCCTCTGCCACCCGAAGGGACGCCCCTTTGGAAGGGCTGCGCGGTGGCGGCCGTGCCGGATCCGCAGCGACGGCCGGTGCTTCGGCGAGGGGGAAGAGCGCGCCTGCCCCATGGGGCCCGTCCTTCCCCTGCCCCGTAGGGCCCAGCCCCGGCGCAAAGGGCTCCGGGTGGAGCCGAGGGTCCCTGGGGAGGGGGGGACCCTGTTTCAGGCTCCAGCCCAGCGACCATCGGGTGCCAGCGGCGGGGCGGGTGCCAGCCTTGCCGTGCGCCCCCCAGAGCGACCGGGGTGTGGGGGGGTTAAGGCCTGCCCGGGAGCCCCCCGGGAGCCGCCGTGTCCCCCTCCGGCAGCAGGGCCTGCAGCGGCCGCAGCGAGGCCCCGGGGCGGGCGAGGAGCTGGGAGAAGCGGCGGGAGCTGCGCGGTGGCGGCGGCCGCGGACAATGGGGCTCCCGCCCCTTTAAG
>NW_028186715.1:48527-52323 GCF_003343005.1 Rhea americana | reverse complement strand
GCGCGGTGCTTCCTCCCCCTGGCGCGGCCTTGCTGCCCCCGGGGGGCTCCCCGCAGCCAGGCGCAGCGGCCGCTGCCCCCCGGCTGCTTGCAGCCCGGCCCGGGGCCCGCGGCCCTCCCGCTCCGCAGGGAGCGTGTTTCCGCTGGCGCTGACCTGACCGCCCCGCAGCAGCCCGCGCCCCCCGGCCCGCCCTGGGCACCAGCCCTTTGTGCCCGGCCCGGGCAAAGGGAGCTGCTCGGAGCGAGGGAGAATTCCCACGGCGAAACACCGAGCTTCCTGCCTCCTCCCGTGCCCGCTGCCCGGCTCGGGGCGGCGGATCGCGGCGGGCGCTCGCGGGGCTCCCGTCCTGGCTTAGGCTGCCCGCGGGGTCTCTGCCCTGCCCCAGGACAGGGATGGGGAGGTGGAAGCGGCCGGTGCCGCCGCCAGGTCCGCGGTACCTGTGCGGCAGGGTCTGCCTGCCGCGCCTCTCGCTGCCGGCACCCTCACCTGCCTCGGGAAGATACGGGGCCGGATTCCGACCYGGTTTATCTCGGCGCTGTCATGGCGCGGCTCCGCACCGGGGGCGCAGGCAYGGGCCCTGGTGCCCTGTCTGGGGTGAGAAGCCTTTTTGAGCCTGTTCCCCCTGCAGGCCTTGCTGTAGTAACTGAGGCAGAGGCTTAAAAAAAAAARAGAGAGAAAAGAATTAAATATTATCTCCACGGAGCCTCTGGGGATGGCCGTTGCTTAATCACAGCTATTCGGAGTTGCACTGGGCGCGAGCGGGGCTCTGCGGCAGGCGAGCTCTCTGCACCCCTGCTTCTCCTGGGTATTTACGCTGGCTTTGTTTTGGGGGGAGCTCAGGACTGGACCCGCTGATTTAATTAGATGACTTTATTGGAGCCGGAGATGGCTCCTCGCCTAGCTCTTGGGCTGTGGGGTGCCTCTCGCCTCCGTCGCTGGCCTGCGGCTCGCCATGGCCCTGGGGCCTTTTACTTTTCCGCGGAGCACGGGAAAGGCGGGGGTCCGGCAGCTGAGAAGGTCCAGGCTTCAGCTGGAGCGCTGCTTCGCGTCCCGTGCCGAGTGCTCTCCCAAATAAACCTCGCCTCCACCCTGCGGTTTGGGGGTGAGCCCACTTTCCTTGGCGGCATCGAACCCCAAGTCAGTCCCTGCTGGGGCTCGCGGTGCCTTCGCGCCGCTGCTGCCTCCTGCCCCACGGGACTGGGACTGTCTCGGGGCAACGCGTCGTGTCCTGTGTTCCTGTGCTCAGCCGGGTCGCTTCCACCGTGTGCTGCCTTCTCCCCACTACCCGGTGTTTCTGCACGGGCTCGGCGCAGCCCTGGGCCTCCCCTGTCCCCAGGCGGGCTCTGGTGCAAGCGGGGACCGGGGAGCTTTCCTGGGATATTGGTCRTGCGCTGCAAGGATGATCAAAACGCCCAGGTAGGGCGCTGGGCCGGGCGAAGGCGGTTCGGCCGCTCGCAGCGGCGTCTGGTCGCAGCGCGCGTCGCGGGTTCGAGGCAGGGGCTCGCTCGGCGCTTCGGGCCCCGGCGGTGGTGGGCTGCCAGGTGCCTGTCCCGGCCCTGGAGCCCCTGCAAGGSAAGCTCCTTCATCCCGGGGTTTTGCTGCGTGGAAGGGGGAGAGAGGAGGGCGCCCCGGGGAGGGGGTTTCTGGTGCGGCTTGCGTGATGTTTGCCCGCTGTTCGGTGCGYGCTTCAGCCGTTCGAATGATAAACTGTGGTTTCTTGCTTTTATCAGATCGCAGACAGTAGGGCCGGAGGGGACGTGGGAAGGCAGCGAGTCCACCTCCCCGACCCAGCGTTCGTTCAGCCAGGCCCCAGCTCTTCGGTCTGAGCTGAATTTTAGGTTTTGGTTCTGTTTTTGAAGAGCTGGCGTGGCTGGCAGATGCTCTACGGCTTTGTTGTCCGACGGGGAYGCTCGGAGAAGCCGTGCAGTCTGTGTGCGAAATGAGGGCTTTGCTGTCCTTGCCTGGATGCTTCTGCGTCCGTGCAAACGCCGGGAACGAGGAGGCAGCGAGCGCTCAGACCTGGTGGACGTCCAGGCCGGCGTCGTGGAAGGCGCCCGGCCGCAGCGCAGCTTCCTGCAGGGCAGGCTGCAGACAGGGGTTTCCTCTTGAGCCCCCCGTCCTCGGAGGACATTTGCTTTATCGCCTGCAAGAGGGGCTGGGCTGCGCGCAGCTTYGTGCCCCTCGCCTTGGGAAGATGCTCGGTGGGTGAGCTTAGGGCAGCTGAATTTGTCCCAATCCAACCCAAAATCCCAGCTGCTGCTGCCTGCGCCTGCTCTGGCTGTGTTTGGAGGGAGAGAGGGGCACCGGCTYGTGGTGTCACCTCATCCTGTGCAGCACTTGGGGTTTGCCATGCCGAGGGTCCATCCTGCTCCGTCGCTCCCCAGCTGTTTGGCTCCAGACAGATCCCATCTCGGCGCTGCCTTTCCGGGCTGGAAGATGTSGCTAATTCTGTCTGCCCGCCAGAGCCCTGCAGGATTTAGTAGTGTTAAGTAATAGGCACCTGGAGCTGATTGAGKGGAAGTAGAATAGATCTGAAGGTGCGGTAGAAGTTTACTCTGCAGGGGTGAGTTTAGGGTAGGAACTGGCCTTTTGTGGTGTTCGTGCAGCACTTCCAGGGTGGAGCTTCAGATGATGCTCTTGGAGAATGTATTAAAATGAAAGAAATGACCCAAAAAGTCGGTCGCGTGGCAACGCAGACCCACGAGTGTTCCCTCTGGTCGCTCTGTCCAAGCGCCCTGCGGTGCTGCTCGGATGCTCGTGGCTGAGCACCACGGACCTCGAACGCGAGGCAGGCGGCTCAGGGCTTGGGAGCGTGGGTGCTCCTCTGCCACCCACGCTGTGACCTCAGGCTTGTCACTTAGTGCCCTGCTCCCCTGCCTGGAGGAGGTGCTTTTGCCAAGGGCTGGTGAGCTGAGCTCCCCCCAGGGCTCTGGCATTCGGGAAGCGGAGGGCGAAACGGAGCAGGTAAGCGGCCGGCGGCCGGCCGGTGTCTCCTGACAGCAGCCGGGGCGTAGCTCCGCAGTTAGTATCCCTTGGCGCTGTCACGTTTTGCAATGCAAATAGCTTTCTCTTTGCATTGAGCCGTTCTCATGCAAATTCATGGGGTTTGTCCATTTTCTCCCCCCCACCCCAGGTTCCAGATCTGGTGCAATCATTTTTACCTGTGCAGAGGGAGCTAGTGCATCCCTGCCGCCCAAGGCAGCTGCAACTTCTTTGGCTCCTGTAATGCCAGACACAAAGCGAGATTCAGGTGCTGGGTGAGAGGGTGTKTTTTTCACACAGTTGCACAGTTGAACTTGCCAGAGGAGAGCGGTGGGGACCGAGCGCTCAGCCGGACCCGCAGAGGCACTGGACGTTCCTGTGGATATTGTAACACTCCCGAGCGACCGTAATTAAAGCTGACAGTTTGGAAGGGATATTAAGCYGTCTGCATCTGAGCTAACGCTGAGCAATTTGAGAGCAGAATGAGACCTCATGGGGGAGCTGGATTAACCCTCTCGGGTTTCCCATGGGGCTTTTTCGCGTCCCTCCGGAGCGTCTGGTCTGGCCGCCGCCGCCAGCCCCTGGGTTAATGGACCGGAGATCTCCAGCGTGGCGGCTCGCGTCTTCCTCCCGGGGATTGCAGCTGCGGCARCGCCGGAGCATTGCGGTGCCGGTGCTGGATCGGTTTCCCCTGAACCTCGGGTATGGGTGCCGCGTCTCGGTGCGAGGGGGAAGCGGCTTTGCAGGCAGCTCCCTTACCCGGAGAGGGCCGGCGGACGGGCTGGGCGGCTCCTGCGGCCGCCGTCCTCCCGGG
>NW_028186715.1:45939-48472 GCF_003343005.1 Rhea americana | reverse complement strand
TCGGCGCGGGGGCGGCACAGGGGGCTCCGGCAACGGGCAGCGCCGCGGCCGGGGGGCCGCCGGCCGCCCCGTCTCCCCGAGGACGCCGCCGCGGCGTTGCCCGCGCTCCTTCCCGAGGCTCGCAGGTGTGCACCGCRGCCTCGCGAAGGCTCGCGCTCGCACCCCTTTTATAACCACGGTAGAGCATCGAGATTTTTAACTCTGGTATCTGTTTAATTGAGTTAGATTTACAGATGCTCTAGGAAGAGCAGCAGTGGCGTAAATCACGGGCACGCCTCAGCGCCGGGGCGCGACGCGCTCGCGTGCGCCGCCTGTAAGGCGGCCGATTAAACCGGCCTCCTTCCTTTCCAGGGAAGCACCTGCGTGGCGGTGCGCAGGGTGCCGGGCAGCTTCCAAAGCTGSTTACGCTCCTTTTCCTGCTAATGCGGAGGCGCAGCCGTACAGCCGTTCAGGAAACAGCTGGAGCCGCGTGGTAGCCCCGGGCCGGGGCCGTAGCCCCTCCGGGCGAGCCCTTGCGCGGGAGCAAGGGGAGACTCTCCGATCTGCTCCGGTGCAAAGAGCRCGCGTTTGGTTCAGATCGTCGTCAGCAGGACGGGAAGGAGGTCTCGCTTGGCTGCCGAGCTCGGTGAGGTCTGCCCGCTCCTGCAGCGAATGTCCTGTCTGGCTCTTGCAAGCACGTAAATAATTTCATCGCCAAAGCGAGGTGGGAACAGCCAGTGTGATACGATTCGGCTTTGCGCGGTCCCGTCCGAGGAGTGCGCGGCAGGGTCCCGCCGGGCGAGCGGAGGAGTCGATGGAGCTGTTTGAAATGAGGAAGCTTTCTTGTGTAGAAACACTTGGATCCTTTTTGAACATCTTAATACAAACAGTAGTTAATGTTTGAGACTCAGAGATTCAAAGGCTGGGAGAGAAAAYGGCATCTTTTTTTCTGACCGCCTGCGTGATGTGGGCCCAGGAGCCCCAATCCGGTTCCCTCTGCTTTGAACCCTGTAATGTGCAGTAGCGTCATCCCCAAAAGCCATCCAGTCTGGACTTGAGATGGCAAATCCTCTCCTCCCCTGGGGAGCTTGTTCTAATGGTTAATCACCTTGCCATTAAAAATGTGAGTTTTCTTCCTCATTTGCATGTGTCTGGCTCTTGCTCGCAGCCATTGGCGGTTGCTCCTTTTCCTCTGCTGGCTTGAAGATGCTGGATAACGCGAAGTCTGTTCTCCTGGAAATGAAGCATCCATTGCTAGATCCTCCACCTGAGCCCTTGTGCTGCTCAGCTGGCTTTCCTCATTCTCCTAGGCAAACTTATATATTAAAAAAAAAATCCTTTTCTTCCCTGACAGTACTGCCAAGCCTGTTGCTCCTCCGGCAGCCGTGAGAAATGCTGTACTTTGTACTTGGAGCAAACTGAAGGAATCCAGCAGGTGCCCTCACCTTCTTTGGGGGAATTTGCAAATTGCCCAAAGGAGCTGGGAGAGCCTCCTGGGCGGGGGCCCGGCCGGTCGTCTCGCCAGCCCCGGTGCTGCGCTGCCGGGCGGCGCTCGGCTCGGCGCTGCGCCCCCGTGAAAGCTGGTGCGTCGCTGGAGCCGGGGGCTTGCGATGGGAAAGCAGCCGGGGCTGCGTTAGATGCAGGAGAAGGAAGAGTTCCCACCCCCAGGAACGTGCCAGCTGGCAGCTTTGTTTACAAACGGACCTCGCAAAACTGATGATTTGGGTATTCCTCCCCCGCCCGAGTGGCTGCCTTTGGTCCACTTGCCCGAGAAAGTTGAGCTGCTTTTGTGCAGGGCTGAGCTGGGCGAAGGGATGGCTCCGGCGAAGGGGCTGATCCTCTTCTGGTGCCGGGCCTGGAGCCGATCCCGGCTCCTGGTGCCGAGGTYGCCCGTGGCTTATCCGTAGATCACRGCCAGGTTGCCAGGACCTGAGTAAGTCTTTAAAACCTCTGCGGTGAGAGCCCGTAACCTCTGCTTGGTCCAAAATCTGTCCTAGAAAYGCGTCAGGTTGCGGCTGACGGGCCCGGACCTGCTGCCGCCTCCTTACGGAAGCTGTTCCCATAGCTAGGCTCCCGCTCCCGTTAGGAGCGCGTGCTTCGTTTTCCGTCCGCGGGATCGGTCTTCCTCTCCCAGCTCCTGCTGGGAGCCTGGCTGCGCCTTCGCCTGCGAGCTGAACAGCCCCAGGACGCGGSTCGCGGCCGCGGCGCCTTTGCAGCCCCAGCCTGGGCTGCCGCGGGGGCCGCGAAGCGCGAGGAAGGGCTCGATGTGCGGGTGGTGGTGGCCGAGGAGCGTGCGGTCCTGGGGCTCCTGGAGGGGCTCAGTCCCTTAGATCAGGGGGATGCTTCGGARAACCCTCTGCTGATTTCGGCCCGTGGATCGGCTCGCGGGCACGAGGCGCCGCTGGTTCGGACGGGGCCGGGCGGGCGGGCGGCCGGCAGCGGCTTGGCTCCACGGTGCGCGAGGGCTCCTCCGGGCTGCCCCCGCTGGGGGCTCGGGTCTGGGCGCAAAACGCTTCGCAGGAGCCGCGTGCCGCTCCGAAACGCTCCTCGCCCC
>NW_028186715.1:41155-45529 GCF_003343005.1 Rhea americana | reverse complement strand
CGGGCCCCGCGCCGGGCTCCCGGGCCGGCAGCGCGTCTCCGAGGCGCGCGGCCCTTGGGAAGCGAGCAGCGGGAGCGCGACCCGGGTGTAAATCTCCTAATGGCGCTAATGAATGGGGCCGGGGAAGGAGCCCGGCCGCGGCCCCCCGCGCGGGGATGGGGAGGGGGCGCAGCGCCCGGCGCGGCCCGGCCGCCGCATTGTTCCCGGCAGAAACCCGATCCTTCCCGCAAACAAAGCGGGGAAGAGGGGGGCTGCCAGGAGGGGCAGGGGTCTGGGGAGCGGCGGCGGGGGGGGGGGCTCCGGCCCCCTTCCCCCATCGCCGGCCGCGCGGGCCGCCGGGATGCGAGCTCCCGGCGCTGCTGCCATCTCCTAGGCGACCGGCGTGGGGGGGCTTTTGTTTCCATAGCGATAAATGTGCCAGAATCCAGCATCGGGGACAAAAGCGTCGTGTCCCCCCCTCCCTTTTCCCGCCTCGACCCCATTCTCCCCCCTTTCCCCCCCCCCGGAGACCTCGGAAAAGAGGCCGAAAGACGTTTGGTTTTATTTGGCCGAAATGGCATTTCCTTGGTAACTTGGCTCCGGCCCCCCCAAGCACAGCTGGCTCAGCCCCCCCCCCCCCGGTGCATCGGGATGGCGCTGCCCGAGCGGCGGGGTTCAGGGCGCTCTGGGTCCCCAAACCCCCTCGGGGCACCCTCGGGGCACGGGCAGAGGGGCTGCAGCAGCTGTCGGGGCCGGGCAGCCCCCCCGCGACGGCCCTGCCCCATCCCCTCTCCGTCCGGGCAGCTGGACGAGCCGAGCTCCGTCCGTCCTCCCGCTTCCCAGGCTCCGAGGCCCCGGGCTGGGACTCGGGCTCCCAGCTCCCGCCCCGGGGGTCCTGCGCGCCGCTTGCACGGGAGGGCTGCGAGCCCRGAAAGCCGAGGCGGAGGTGGCGGGGCAGGGCGGGACGAGGGGCTCCTCCGGCGCGGAGACGCGGCCGCGGGCCCCCGCCGAGCCCCGACCTGCTCCGCGCTGCATCGGAGCCAGCTGGGAGCCCGGGCGCTGCCGCCGCCTCCCCCGGCTGATGCCCGAGCGGGGATCCCGCGCTGCGCTCCCGGGCGCCGTCTGGCTCGCGCCCTTTTATCCTGCTCCCTTGCAGCGGCCGAAAGTCTCGCGCTGATCTGCGGGAGGCGAGATTCCATCTCCGCGCTGGGGAACTTGTCCTGACAGAGCCCCGAGACTCCTAAACGGGCCTGAAATGTTGCCTGTGCTGAGTTATTCAGCCGTAATTTTTTTTTTTTTTAACTTGGCCCCCACTGCAGGCAATCTCTTGGCAATTAAAGTAACGATCGTGATATTAATTAAGGCATAAATCACCTAGCATAATGCAGTAAAAACCTAATCTTACAGTATCCTGAGAAAAAGCGGGAGGTGGAGTCCTGGGTCCAGCTCCGGGCTGCTGCTAAACTGGAAAAGGGCCAGGCGCTGCCCCGGGGGTCCCGGCTCCGCGCGGGGGGCGAGACGGACCCCCCCGGGGCCGCTGACCCTTGCCAGCTCTCTCCGCAGCCGGGCGGACCGTTTTCTCCTGAGACGAGCCCAGCCAGCCGGTCAAAATAGAGTCCCTCAAGGTGACGGTCGACTTCTTGAAGGCGCCCCTCGGCCTGAAGAAGCCCGCGCTGAAGGAGGCCGCGGCCGCCGTCCCCGGGCCGGGGAGAGCCCAGCCCGTCACCGTGGAGCGCTACAAGGGCCGGCGCTCCGACAACATGGACAATGAGTCGCAGTACTCGGGATATTCCTACAAGTCCGGGCACTCCCGCAGCTCCCGCAAGCACAGGTGAGGTGCGGGGCGCCCGGCGGCGGCGGTGGGGGTCCCCTCGCCCCGGGGGTCCCTCCTCCCCGCCGCGCTCATCCTTGTTCTCCCTCCGCCTTCCAGGGACCGTCGGGATCGGCACCGCTCGAAAAGCCGGGACGGGAGCCGCGGGGACAAGTCGGTGACCATCCAAGCCCCGGGCGAGCCCTTGCTGGACAACGAGTCGACCCGGGGCGACGAGCGGGTGAGCGGGGCTGGAGCGGCGTGGCACGGCACGGCACGGCACGGCACGGCACGGCACAGCACGGAGCGGCTCCTCCTCTGCCTCGCGCTGGGGAAAGGCGCCGGGCCGGGCCCTGCCGGCGGTGTGAATTAGAGCAGCCCCCAGGTTGCTTTAATCCAGGCTCCCGCGTGCCGGGACCCGGAGCGCGCCCACGACCCAGCGCCCGCCGGTGGCGGCTCCCGGCCCCCCGGCAGGAGCGCGGGGCCCCGCGCAGCCTCGGCCACGGAGGCTCCCGTGCTTTGAGCTTTTGGCTACCCGGCAGGATCGAGGCTTTCTGGCCCGATTTAGGGGGGCGGGTGAAACAAGCCGGCTTGGCGGCACGGAGCCAGGCTGCGTCGGGGCGCCGGGTCCCCGCCGTGGCCGGCGCCGGGGATGCCGCCGAGGGCGGGAGCCGTCGGCGGAGCGTGGGGGGCTCCCGACGCGCTCCGCTCGTCCCGCGGGAGCGGTTGAGCCGGTCGGACTGGCCCTTGGCTGGCTGACGGGTGCCAGGCTCGGAGCGCTGCCTCGGCGCCCGGAGGCAGGGCGCGCGGGAGGCGGGGGCGCAGCTGGACGGGGCCGGGGTGGGCACGGGCTGCCCCTCCGCTCCCTGCCCGCCGCCCGGCCCGGCCCGGCTGCCCGGGGCCGAGAACGCCCTCGGGATGGGCTCGCCGGGGATGGGCTCCCCTTCCTCACCCCGCGCCTGCGGGGCGATGCGGGCTGGGCGCTGCCAAGCCGCCCGGCTCCCGGCAGGATCAGACGGACGAGCAGGTTTGTGCAGCTGGTCGAGCAGAGGCTCCCGAGCCGCCTCCCTCCGCGGGCT
Source organism: Rhea americana (assembly GCF_003343005.1). Taxonomy (NCBI): domain Eukaryota; kingdom Metazoa; phylum Chordata; class Aves; order Rheiformes; family Rheidae; genus Rhea; species Rhea americana. The sequence goes on along the minus strand of NW_028186715.1, from coordinate 42,661 downwards.
CTGCTAGAGCTGCAGCCCCAGGCGGGTTTCGTGGTCCAGACGGCGTCGGGCTCCGCGCCGCTGCGATCCGCTGCCCGGTCCCCCCAGCCCGTCTCCGGCCGCACCGAGGGCAAATTCTCACGGGGCCAGACCCCGTGGTGGGAAAAACCCTGTGGTTTTCCCACGCCACGTCCTCCGTGCGACGAGTCGAGCCACAGAAACAAAAGGTTTCTGTCTCCCCTTCCCCAGCACGCTCGGCCCCGCTCCCTCCCTGCGCTTTGTGTCCTTGCCGGGACCCCCTCGTCCGCCCCCACCCCTCGGGAAAGCCCCAGGCTGCCGATTGATTTTTGTTGTTACAATTTGGAGCGAAAATACCAACTTTCGTGCAGAAATTCTGGGGGAGGGAAACGGCTTTCGGAACCGTGAGTCACCTAAGATGGAAATGCTTCATTTCAGCAGCGCCAAAGTGCTGCGAAACCGAATGCAAAAGCCGGGATGAAACGGAGCAAAGGCAGAACTTGCGGCCGCGTCGTAGCGACGTTTCCGGTGGCCGCAGAGCAGTCGTCCCCCCCGCCAAAACTCTGCGTTTTCCCTCCATCAGAAGGAAACAAAACAAAATAGCTCATTTCGGCACCTCTCTAGCTTTAGTGAAAACCCAAGCCGGTGGGTTTGGCGAAGCGTCTCGGTTGCAGCGGAGCGAGGCTTCCTCGCCGAAAGCCGTGCCGTTCGGTGGCGCGGGCAGTCACCGGGGCGGAGGAGCTGCTCCGCTGCCTCCGGCCCCCGTGGGGTCTCCGAGGGCCGGGCACGTCCTGCCGCGGGTCCGGGCGTCCGTGCTGCGGGGCCGGGGCCGGGKCCCGTCCCTCCTCCCGCCGCTCCAGCGCCTTTGGGAAGGAGCGAGCCTCCCTGACGGGCCGCGTCCTTCGGGAGGGGAGCCGCGTTCGGCTCGGGGCTGCCGGGCTCTGGCGCCAGCCTGGGCTTGTGGTGTTGGCTCCCGAGGTGGAAACGCTTTGGAATAGAGGTTTTACAAGAGAGGATTAAGCAGGGTATAGAAGGGAGCAGCTCGCGGCGGGCCCGGGGAGCCAGGGCACGGCAACGGGGCCCGTCCGCGGCTTTGCTCCGCGCCGCGCCGCGCCGCGCCGGAGGAGGCTGCGCCAGCCCGTGCGGAGGCGGCGGCGGCGAGGGTGTGTTGGGGCTGCGGCCGGGCATGTTCGCTCTGGCCCCGCTAATGAGAGGATTTGCCTGGAAACAGGATGCTTTCCACTTGCAAAGCTTCGCTCGCCGCCGCTGCCGGCGTGGCATTCGCGGCGGAGCGGGGAGGCGGAGAGCGGCGGGGAGCCCCGTGCTCTGCCGAGGAGTTCCTAGACGGTCTCGGCCAAGTCGCCGTCTGCTTCTGGGCCGCGGTTTCCGCCGTCTGAATGGGGGTGATGGCGCCAGGCAGCACGCCGGGCTTAGAGGTTTGGACGAGGGGAGGTGCCGGCGGTGGCGGTGGCTCGCGCCGGGGCGGGTGAGGCTCCGGCGCGGCGCGGC
>NW_028186715.1:29937-41000 GCF_003343005.1 Rhea americana | reverse complement strand
GGGCGGCCTCGGCGTGCCCAACCCGTCCTTCCCTCCCCGCCTCCCCAGGACGACAACTGGGGCGAGACCACCACGGTGGTGACGGGCACGTCGGAGCACAGCATCTCGCACGATGACATCACGCGCATCACCAAGGACATGGAGGACAGCGCGCACCTGGACTGCTCCCGGCACCTGGGCGTCTCGCTGGCCGGGGCCCTGGCGCTCCTCTCCTTCCTCACCCCGCTCGCCTTCATGCTCCTGCCCCAGCTGCTGTGGCGGGAGGACCTGGAGCCCTGCGGGACGCCCTGCGAGGGGCTCTTCATCTCGGTGGCCTTCAAACTCCTCATCCTCCTGCTGGGCAGCTGGGCGCTCTTCTTCCGGCGCCCCAAGGCCTTCTTCCCCCGCGTCTTCGTCTTCCGGGCGCTGCTCATGGTGCTCGTCTTCCTCCTCGTCGTCTCCTACTGGCTCTTCTACGGCGTGCGCATCCTGGACTCGCGGGACCGCAACTACCAGGGCATCGTGCAGTACGCCGTGTCGCTGGTGGACGCGCTGCTCTTCGTGCACTACCTGGCCGTGGTGCTGCTGGAGCTGCGGCAGCTCCAGCCCCAGTTCACGCTCAAGGCCGTGCGCTCCACCGAYGGCGCCAGCCGCTTCTACAACGTCGGCCACCTCAGGTGCGGGCTCCGGGGAGGCGGCGGGGCGCCGGGCGCGCGCGTCCGTGCATTCGCGCGCACGCTTGCACGCGCGTCCGGGCGTCCGTGCATTCACGCGCACGCTTGCACGCGCGTCCGGGCGTCCGTGCATTTGCGCGCACGCTTGCACGCGCGTCCGGGCGTGCGTTCACACGCGCGTGCGCTGCTGCCCTCCGCTGCGCGGCCCGGCGCGGACACGAGCATCCCCAGCGGGTGGGTGCACGGGTCTGTGCCCGCTCTGCGTCGGGAGCGTCCCTCCGTCCGTCCCTCCCTCCCTCTCGTCCTGGCCCGGCTGCGGGCGCGGTGCTAACCTGCTCTCCGTGTCCTCCCCGCGCCCGGCCGTGTCTCCCCGCAGCATCCAGCGAGCAGCCGTGTGGATCCTGGAGAACTATTACCACGATTTCCCAGTCTACAACCCTGCCCTCCTCAACCTGCCAAAGTCCGTCCTGTCCAAGAAAATGTCCGGGTTTAAGGTGTATTCCCTCGGCGAGGGTGAGCTCCTCTTCCCTTGGCTTCTCCTCTCGTTCTGTCTCTCCCCCGTCCCGGTGTTTCGCCGCCTTCGGGCCGGGCTCCGCCGCGGCTCCGGGCCCGTCTGCAGCGCGCGGTCGTGGCCRCGGACGCGGAGCGGGGCCGGCCCCGGGCCGGGAGGAGCGTCGGGCGTCCCGCGGGCTCCGGGCTCCGCTCTCTGACCTCTCCGCCTGCCTCCAGAAAACACGACGAACAACTCCACGGGCCAGTCCCGGGCCGTCATCGCCGCAGCCGCCCGGAGGCGCGACAACAGCCACAACGAGTATTACTACGAGGAGGCAGAGCACGAGCGCAGGGTGCGGAAACGGCGCGCCAGGTACAGCGCCGGCGGGAGGCGGGGTGCCCTGGGGCGGTGGGGCGCCGAGACCCGCGCTCGGCGGCGGTTCTTGCTGAGCCTGCTTGCTGCAGGCAGTTCGGATCTCCCTGCAGAATCGTTGGGGGTTGAAACCGGGTTCTTGCAGTCTGTAGGGCGTGAGGCTCTGCCATCTTAGCCGTGGGGCAGGACGCCGACGAGCAGCTCCCCCCTGCCCCCCGGCTGCTGGAGGCCCCGGGGATGGGGGGATCTGCTGCCTGTGGCCTGGCTCTGCCCTGCTGCAGCTGCAGGCCACGGCCTTTCTCCTGCTAGGCTCGTGGTGGCCGTGGAAGARGCCTTCACCCACATCAAGCGGTTGCAGGAGGAGGACCAGAARAACCCGCGGGAGATCATGGACCCGCGGGAGGCGGCCCAGGCRATTTTTGCCTCCATGGCCCGGGCCATGCAGAAGTACCTGCGCACCACCAAGCAGCAGCCCTACCACACCATGGAGAGCATCCTGCAGCACCTCGAGTTCTGCATCACCCACGACATGACGCCCAAGGTGCGCGGGGGCAAGTGGAGCTGGAGGCAGGCAGAACAGGTCTCTTCTCCTTTRCTGATCCCCTGCCGCCAACTTTGTCTGGGTGCCTGCCAAGCTGGTCTGGAGAACAGGGGTTTTAGGTGGTTTTTGGCCCACAGTGCCATGTTAGAGAGATGGAGGACAAGGGTGGGGGCTCTTTGTTTGCGGTATACAGCTGGAAAAACGAGTATAACCCCAAGGGAGTGACGTGYAGTGATGGGAACCTGGTTCCCAGCTGCTGGACCTGGCACATAGGGATGCTTCTACCAGTGGGGCCTGCTTAGCAGCTTGAGAAGGTGGGGAAAAGGCTGAGCCGTGCTGAGGTGACATTTCCGTATCCTTGCCTTCCTTCAGGCGTTCCTGGAGAGGTACCTGAGTGCCGGGCCAACCATCCAGTATCACAAGGACCGCTGGCTGGCCAAGCAGTGGACGCTGGTCAGCGAGGAGCCGGTGACGAATGGCCTGAAGGATGGGGTGGTCTTTGTGCTGAAGCGCCAGGACTTCAGCCTCGTGGTGAGCACTAAGAAGATCCCTTTCTTCAAGCTCTCGGAGGAGTTTGTGGACCCCAAGTCGCACAAGTTCGTCATGAGGCTGCAGTCTGAGACCTCCGTGTGAACTGAAGAGGGATGGAGAGGGGCTGGGGGTGACACCCTTCGCCGAGGCTGGGCTTGCTGCAGCCAGATCTCTCCRTCTTGTCCTCCCTGTCTCTGCTGGGGCCTGGGGAGGCCACCGCTTGAGGGCAGAACTGTGGCAGCCACCTGGAAGCAGTGCCTGTGTTTGGCCCCGTCACCTGCCTGTGACCACTCGCCCTCCAGCCCTCTGTCTTGGCTTGACCCGCCTTTCGGTGGGCTGAGTCCCTCCTTCCTCATCCCTGTGCTCGCCAAAACCCAGGTCCTTGTAGCAATCCCCCAGAAGGTGCATCCAGCAAAGGACAGTGTCACGGCCAGAAAGGAGACCGCATGTTTTGGTGCCATAACTCAAGGGCTAACTCTCCATTAGATTTTCTTCACCAGCGTCCTCAAGTGCAGTTGGGTCTGAAGGACCTTTTACACTTCCCTGTTTTCTACTTGGCAACTGTCCTGTCTCTGGCCTTAAAGCACCACCCCGTGTCTAGGGTTGGTTTTTAATAATRGAGACTTTTGGAGTATTTTGCAAACACCTCTCCAGTCTGTGGCTGCTATGAAAACCTCCCCGACCGACCCACGGGTGGGGAAGAAACTGAACTGGCGATGCTCCCAGCRACAGCCTGGCTGTGCACGCGTCCTCCTCGCGCCTCCACGCTCGGCTTTTAACAGARGCAGGAGAAGGACTGGTTTTTGCAAAAGAAGTTGTTTTAAAGTGATGGTTTTGCCTGCTGTGCGTGCGCTCTCTAAGGAGATCTGTGTTTCTGTAAATAGCAGCCCGCCCCGAGCCAGATCCTCCACTCCCACCCCGGCTCCCAGGGTCTCTTTGCACGAGGTTCTTTGCACCATTCCCGCAGCGCAGAGAGGCCTTAAAGCGGGTGTCAGACACGTGCCGGCTGCCAGAATGGTGTAAAAAATCATCTCTGAGTAGAAGCAAAAGCCTGCTTTTCCTSCCTCGCTCGTAACGCCGAAAGTTGCAGGATTCGCAAGAGGCGGCTTCTGCCGCGCCCGGGCGCAGGGGCTTCTCGGCGCCGTGGCTGCGGGAGGTTCGGAGGCGCGGCGTGAGGTACGCCGGGAGCCGCGGTTCGCCGCGCGAAGTGTCTCTGGGAGCCCGGAGCGGTGCCCGGAGTCAGCAGGGCGAAACAGCGGTTTCCTCCCCCGGCGGGACTGCCGCCGGCGGCTCGGGTAGCGCTCGCGGGCGCGGGCGCTGGCGCGGCCGCAGCGCTCCCGGCCSGCGCTAACGCTTCCCACGAGAGCTGGGGAAGGGGGAACGGAGGTGCGGAGAGGCGAAGAGGGCCGGCGCTGAGCACCTTATTCCTGGGGCGGGCGCTGCCCGAAGCGGCACCCGAGGGCACGGGGCAGCGGAGGAGCGGGCTGCGCCCGGCCGGGACCCCGCGCCCCTGCCCCCCCCGGCTCAGCCCGCGGCGAGCAGGAGCGATCCCGCGACTCGTCCCGGCGGCCGCCGAGACCCCCTCCCTCCCCGCCGAGTCCCCGCGCGTGCCGTGGACTGAAACCCCCGGCGAGAGCGGCTCCCGCGGCGCTTTCCTCGTGCAGCCGGTTTCGTCCYGGCGGGACCTGCCTCCCCGCGGGGCCCGTGCGGTCCGGGCTCGCGGGGCGGAGCGGGGTCGCGGCGCGTCTGCTTCGTGTCGGCTTTCAGCCGGGTGAATGCAAAAGCTTTTGCCTTTCCTTGCTTTTTTGTTAAGGTCACAAATACCTCACGGGGTCGTTCCCTCCCGGCGCCGTTGTCCGGCGGCGCCCGCGCTGCCGCCCCGGGGCTGCCGCTCTGCGGGTTCCCGGGCCGCGGCCGTAGGAGCAGGGCCAGGTCTTGTCACTGCGACTCGCGTTTCGGAAACTTCCTTTTACTCTAAGCACTGAACTGATTAAGGGTTGTGACTTCGGGCTGAGGGGGGAGACCGCCGCCGCCTTGCCGCGGTCGTGTCTCCTGTTGGGCTCGACGCGGCCCGGCTGGGTCTTTAACCGCCCCCCCCGCCCGACTGCCACCTCCTTCACCCTCTTTCTGGACAGTTCAGAGCGATGCTTCTAACAAGCTGTTGGACGCCGAATGCTTTTCTTCCCGGGCTGAAATCCTGCAGCCAGAGACCTCGGGACCTGCCGCCGTCGCCCCTCGGCTCCCCTACGCGCGCCCCGTCGCCCCTCGGCTCCGCTTCTCTTTGCGTTTGCACAAYATCCTTTCCCTTTTGCCCGCCCTTTCTTTCCCCCCTTGTCTCGTGCCCGAAGTTACGCGCGTAGGTCCGTCCCCGTCGGTACCTGCGCTCCGCTTGCCCTCAGCTGCCTTTCCTGGTTCCCAGCAAACCTCCCTTTTCCAGGAGCCTCCGTTTCCAGGTTTCTGGGGCTTTACGAGCCCTCCGTCGCCGGCCCCCTCGCCGCGCCCTTGCCGCCGGGCTCGTCTCCAACCGGGACCCCCCGGCGCGCGCCCCGGCCTCCCGCWCCCCCGAGCCGGGACAAGGCCGCCGGCGGGCGCCGGGCTGCGTCCTGCTCCGAGCCAGCTTCCAGTCTCGTTTACACCAGCACTGCGGTGCCGGAGTGACTCCGCTTGACGCCCCTCCCGGTGCAAACCCGGCCCGGTTCCCCCGCGCTTCGGGGGCTGCTCCGCACCCCGGTGCGCCCGGTCCCCGCCGCTGAGCGTCTCTGGTGCCTCTTCCCGTCTTCCAGCCTCTGCCAAAGCTCGAGGAGCCGGGTCCGGTCGGGCCGAGCGCGGCTCGCRGGGGGTCCGGGCTCCTCCCCGGCCCCCGGGCGCCCGCCGCGACGGGGACGGCGTCGGGGGTTTCGTTGCAAAGAGACTTCAGCGAGGGAGGCACGGGACGCGTAGACCGGGGCGAGGGGAGGGGGTTCCCACCTGGAGTTTGAGAAGAATAAAGCTTTTTTTTGTTGTTGTTCGTTTTGTTTTGTTTTTTCTTTGCAGAGCCGAGACCTTGTGCATGCGTGTAGAAAGTTGTAAAATGTAAAATTGTTTTTTAATATATAAAAAGCTTGTTTTTACAGTTTGCAGTGGATCGAAGCATTACGGCAGTGTTAGGAAGTTTTGATTTTTTTTTTTCATAGAGGAACTAAAATTGTACAAATTTTTTTTTATATATAAAATAAACACATTTGACATTTTTCTTTGTCTTCTCACACCTGGTGCTCTGCAGTGAGATGGTAGAAGCTGGCTCGCGCCTTCTAGCCGTGGTTTGGCAGCACTTTTAGCKGCTTCAACCCCTAAAATCTGCCCTGCCTGGCTCTGCGCGGTGCTGGAGCCGGTGCTGAGCCCCGCGCGGTGCTTCGGCTCTCCCTGCCTGCYGCAGTGGCAGGATGTGGCCTCCAGAGAGCACTCGGAGGGAAACCAGCGCCGCGTCGGCGCGAGGGGCTCGGACCAGCCCGGCCGCGGCCGGCGGCTCGAGGTGAAGGGGGGTGCTGCTCCTGCCCCCAAAGGCGCAGCGCGGGGGAGGCCGGGGGGCGCCTGCCCCCGAGCTGCCCTGCTGCTGCCGCCCGTTTCTCTCTGCTGCCAGGCTCGGGGAAGGAGGAACCGGAGCAGCAGCGCCAGGTCGGGCGCACGTGGGACACATCCTCCGGACGAGGCGAGGGCTCGCCGGGCTGCCGAGCGCTTGGGAAGGAGCCGGAGGCCGTGCCGAAGCCCTCCCGGCGGAAGCGTGAGTCGCACCTCGCGCGCTCGGCTCGCAAATCCACCCTCCGAGCGCGGAAAGCTGCCGGGGCCGGTGCGGGCGAGCGGCCTCGGAGGCACCCCGTGCCGTGTCCCCTGCGCAGTGTCCCCTGCGCCGTGTCCCCTGCGCCGTGTCCCCTGCGCCGTGTCCCCGTGCTGTGTCCCCTGTGCCGTGTCCCCCGTGCCNGTGTCCCCTGTGCCGTGTCCCCCGTGCCGTGTCCCCCATGCCGTGTCCCCGTGCCGTGTCCCCTGCACCCGTGTCCCCTGCACCCTTGTCCCCTGTGCCGTGTCCCCTGCACCCGTGTCCCCGTGCCGTGTCCCCTGCACCCGTGTCCCCTGCACCCGTGTCCCCTGCACCATGTCCCCGTGCCGTGTCCCCTGCACCTGTGTCCCCTGCACCCGTGTCCCCCATGCCGTGTCCCCTGCACCCGTGTCCCCTGCACCATGTCCCCTGCGCCGTGTCCCCATGCCGTGTCCCCCGCACCCATGTCCCCTGTGCCGTGTCCCCCATGCCGTGTCCCCTGCGCCGTGTCCCCTGCGCCGTGTCCCCTGCGCCGTGTCCCCGTGCTGTGTCCCCTGTGCCGTGTCCCCCGTGCCGTGTCCCCCATGCCGTGTCCCCGTGCCGTGTCCCCTGCACCCGTGTCCCCTGCACCCTTGTCCCCTGTGCCGTGTCCCCTGCACCCGTGTCCCCGTGCCGTGTCCCCTGCACCCGTGTCCCCTGCACCCGTGTCCCCTGCACCATGTCCCCGTGCCGTGTCCCCTGCACCTGTGTCCCCTGCACCCGTGTCCCCTGCACCCGTGTCCCCTGCACCATGTCCCCTGCGCCGTGTCCCCATGCCGTGTCCCCCGCACCCATGTCCCCTGCGCCGTGTCCCCCATGCCGTGTCCCCTGCGCCGTGTCCCCTGCGCCGTGTCCCCGTGCTGTGTCCCCTGCGCCGTGTCCCCCATGCCATGTCCCCATGCCATGTCCCCTGCACCATGTCCCTGTGCCGTGTCCCCATGCCGTGCCCCCTGCACCCGTGTCCCCCGTGCCGTGTCCCCGTGCCGTGTCCCCTGCGCCGTGTCCCCGTGCTGTGTCCCCTGCGCCGTGTCCCCCATGCCATGTCCCCATGCTGTGTCCCCTGCACCGTGTCCCCGTGCCGTGTCCCCGTGCCATGCCCCGGCCCTTGCACTGGCCGGGTGCAAGGGGAGCAGGGTGCAGGGCTGGACCGGGCGCAGCTGGCTCGCTTCCCCGGGGCCCCGTCCCGCTTCTCCGGCGTGTCCGGCTGCGCGAGCCGAACTGCAGCGGCCCTCGGCGTTTTGAGCCTGCTGCAATGCTGGTTTCCAGCTCTTGGCACTTCCCCTGGACCCTCATCCCCTCTTTGACCTGTGCTGAGTTCATCAGTCATCTGAGCAGCCCCATCAGGTCATTTCGGTCCTCCGGGATTTTTCCCTCGTGAGTAATCGAGCGGCAAAAGAAACTTCCCACTCTCGGCCCCCACAGCAGCGCTTTACCCGTTGAGTGGGCAGAGCCGCCTCTTCCCCTTCCCCGAGGACGGGGCACAGCGGGGAAAAACTGACTTCTCGGGCCGAGCCGCAGCTTCCTGCGCGGGGAGGGCTGCGAAACGCGCCCCCGGCCGCGGCCCGGGCCCTCCGCCCCCGCCCCGCTCGTGCCCGYGGCGCCTCCCTTGCTCAGCCGCCTTCGGGAAGCGGGGACCCAGCTGCCCCCCAGGAGACGCCCGGGCAGGAATCAGGCTGGGAGGCGAGTGCAGGAGCAGCCCCGGGCGCTGGGCAGGTGGAAAAGCCTCCGCGCCGACGCAGCTGGCAGAGGAAGCGGCTGTTCACGAGGGCAATTTTGTTTCTTATTCTCCACTTCCTCCTGCTCGGCAGGCTCYTTGCAGCGGGTTGCCTGCAGCCCGCAGGCCCGCTGCAACCTCCCCTTCTTTCTCCCAGGTCTGGCTCAGCCCAGAGAGAAAATCCAGGGTTGCTGGGGTGAAATCCTGCTTTATTGGCTGGACCGTGCACGCCGCACGCACCCCAAGCCCCGGTCCTTGCATTGCACATTAGTAAASGCACACACRTGGCCGTGCCACGCGTGGCCACGTYGTGCGTGGCCGTGTCACGTGCAGGGTCCCATCCTGCCGGGCGCCAGCACGTGCTCCGGTGCCTGCGGGCCAGGCAGGGCCGAGGAGGCCGCGAGGCGCGCGGGGACCCCGCAGCCCGGGTGGCTGCGGCAGGGCTGCGTCCCCGGCCGGGAGCAGCCTCGCCGCGGGTGCGTGCCCAGCCCCGCTGCCCGTCGCCCCGCGGCGCGGCCTCGCTGCGTCCTCGGCGCGTTTCAGAGCTGCCCGTTCCTCCGCGGGCTTCAGCCGTGCTGGGAGCCCTCAGTCGGCGCCGGGCGCCCCGGGGCTGCGGGGGCTGCGGGCGGCCGCAGGTGCGACGGGCTGCTCGGATGGGGGAGAAGCAGGATCAGGCCCTGCCCCTGGGATGGGGAGCAGGGCGCCCCGCGTGCAGGCGTCCCCTGGGACGCATCGACCTCCTCCKGGGACCGGCACGGGCTGGAAGCGCTGGCCATGCCCGGCGCGGGGCACAGCGCGAGCTGGGCAGGCCTGAGCGCCGCCCTGCGCRGCCCTTTGGGCCCGAGTATTGCCCCAAACTGCGCCCTGTGCCGGGGGCTGCCACGTCCGGGGAGGGTCAGAGCACCTGCCCCGGCAGCGGCTGCGGCGGGGGGGTGCCCGGCTCGCAGAAGGTGGTTTCATTYGGGTCCTGCTTTGGGGGATTTTCCGGCCCCTTTTGCTCCTCCTGCAGCAGAGACAGCAGCGGCTTTAGGAGATGCTGAGCAGCCCTGAGCGTCCCCGTCCCGAGCTCGTGTCCCCGCTGCCTCTGCGTCGCCCGCCGGGGCAGGCTCGGCTCGAAGCCCGGGCAAGGGGCGGGCGAGGCAGGATTTCGGCTGCGGCCCCCCCGTCCCGCGGACTCACCTCGGCAGCAGGGATTATCGGGGCCGTGTCGACGATGGGGATGTTGGCTGGTTCTCCCAGGTCTGCAATGCAATGACTTTGGATGTGAATAAAGGCACAAAAGCCGGGTGGAAGATGTTACAGGGAGCTGCTCCCCTGCACCCAAGCAGGCATCGCCACCCAAACCGGCACCAAGCACGTCGTGGCAGGGCCGGGCCGCGTCTTACCCGAGGAGTCGCTGACTGAGGCCGCTTGGTTGCTGCTTTCTGCAAAGCAAGGCAAACACACAGGTTGCATTAAAATAAATTCGGGGTTGGATGTGCTTTGCAAAATCCCCAGCAAGTTCCTTCTGGGAAGCCGGTTGCACCAGGGGCCCTGCGTGCAGGAAAGGCTTCAGGTTCGGTTTGCAGAAACCAGTGATGCCTTAAGGGCAGGCCTAAAACTGGGCCAGAGTTTCAGGTTGTAGTAAAACAGAAAAGAAGAAGTCCTGCGCCACAGACCAAATCTGGAACTGGGTGGCCCAAAGGTGCGAAAAGAGAGGGGGAAAGCAAACCTCCAAGGGTAGGATTTACGTGATAAACTCCTGGACTTTAAACTCAGAGCCGAGCAAGGGGGAAAATCCTCGCCGCGAGGCTAAACCGTGGCAAGAGGAGGGCTGCCGCGGGCGGGCTGCCCCCGCGGCGCCCCGGGCTCGGCAGCGCTGGCGGCTCTCGGAGGATGTGGGCTCSGCGCGCGCCGCCACCCTTTCCTGCGCGGCCGGCAAGCCGGAGGAGCCGCCCCGGGCCCCGGAGCTCACCGTCCCCCTTGGTCCTCCTGTAGGTCAGGAAGAGCACGAGCAAGGCCACGGCCACAAAAATGACCGGGGACCAGTACCGGACGGGAACGGCCGATCTGTTTTCTGGAAGAGACGAGAGGTTTTGGTGGGCCGGCGGCTGGTTGCACCGGTCGTGCTCTGCCAAAGCCCCCAAGCCCCAGGGTGTGTGTGGGGGGGCCAGGGTGGGCGTTTGGGGTGCAAGACCCCGCGGACGGCGGCTTTGGGGTACTCACGGCTGCTGTTCCCCGCGGCGCCGGCTCTTGTTGGCGGGGCGGGGGGGCCGGCGGCCCCGACCTGCGGCGGCCCCGGGGTCCATGGGGGCCCCGAGGTCCGCGGCGGCCCCGAGGTCCATGGGGGCCCCGAGGTCCATGGGGGCCCCGAGGTCCGCGGCGGCCCCGGGGTCCATGGGGGCCCCGAGGTCCGCGCCGCCAGCTCGCCCCCCTCCCCGGTGGTGGAGTTGGGGGCCCCCTCCGGCACCGGGATGTGGTCGGGCTGCTTGAGGCTTTGGTCTCCCTCGTCCTCTCCGGCGAGCACGAGAGCTGGGGGCGAAGCCGGTTAATTGCCGGCGGCGCTCGACAGCTCCGGCGTCACCGGTGCCGCCTGGCGAGCCCCGGCAGTCCAGCCCAAGACCCGCTTCAGCCTCGCGGCTCGGGCACGGGAGCAGCTTGGCCAACTCCTCTTGCCCTYTGCTTTCCGGCTCCCGGCCGGGCTGACTCACACCCGCTTCCTGCGCTTCTCCACCAAAAAACCACGCGCGGAGAGGCGCTAAGGCTTTGCAGAGCGGCGAAGGTGCGCGGCGAGGGGCCGGGCAGCCGCGCCGAGGCCGCCGGCGTCGAAGCCGGCGCCGAGGAGGCGGCGATGCCGCAGGAGCGCCCGGCTGCACGCGGAGGAGCCCTGGCGAGGGACGGGCTCGTCGCTGCCGCCCCGGGGCCGCAGCTTCCCCCCCCCCCCGCGC
>NW_028186715.1:26142-28531 GCF_003343005.1 Rhea americana | reverse complement strand
GGCCACTCACCCGGGCTGCAGCCTGCACCGTGGAATAGACGGTTTTGCAGGTTTCCTCGGCAGCGGCTCTCTCCGCGCTGGGGGAGCTCCGCGCGGGGTGCTGCGCGGAGCGATCCGAAGGGCGCTGGGAGAGACCGGCGCTCGGCGGGGGCTGCCGACCCGCCCCGGCTCCGGGAGCCGCGGCTGCGGGGCTGCGTTGGGCGGGGGGGACGGGGCTCACCGGGCGAGTGGGGGGGCCCACCTGGGCGTACAGMGTCATGTCCATGGAGCCGGCCTCTGCGAGGGGCGAGGGGCGGCGGGTGAGCGCGGGCGCTAGCCGCAAACCCGCGGYGCGGTTGGCTCGCCGGCGCCCGGCTGTTTTCGGCGGGAGGCCGGGGCGTCCTCCGGCTCCTGCAGAAGCGGCAGGGAGGAGGATGCCCGGGAGAGCCCCGAAATCCTACCTGCTTTGCCTGCGCTGCCGTCGAGCAAAGAGGAGACGCGTCGGCCTGCGGAGGAAGGGTGAGGAGCGCCGTCACCGGCAGGCGCCGCGTCCGCGGCTCCGGCTGCCCCCTCCGCGCCCGGAGCCCCTGGGAAGGGCCGGAGGCGAGAAGCGGGGTGAAGGCGGGCGGCCCCGCGAGGCGCCGGCAGCCGCACCGCGCCGCGGCCCCCCCGTCCCCCTCGCCGGGCCGAGGCGCTCACCTTTGGCGTGGCAGTAGCTGATCCCGGCGACGAGCAGCACAACCACCACGGTGCCCACCGCCAACGTTGCAGTGATGGCAGTTTGGCTGCTGAAGGGCATTTCTTGAAAGAGAAATAATAACGGATAAAGAGGCCTGGAGACAACGGGGAGGCGATCCCGGCGGGCCGAAGCGCCTAGCTGCCTCTTGGCGTCGGAGCAGCGGGGACGGGCGCGTCTTCGCATCCCGGGACCGCGCCGCAGCTCCGCTCCGACGCGCCCGGCTCGGGAAGGAGGCGCCGCGCTGCGCGAGGGCGAGCGGCTTTGCAAGCGCCCGGCACCCCGCGGCGCCGGCTCTGCCCCGCCAGCGGGGCTGCGAGCGGCCGGGGGGAGCCGTGATGGGGGAGCCGGGGACGCCCACGTGGGTCACGCTGTCTGCCGGCCGGGGAAAAGCGTGGGGAGAAAACGGGAAAGGCGGAAAGGTGAGCAGCACCCTTGCCCGGCGGGGGCGGCTCGGTTCCTCTCTCCGGAAAGGCCGGCACGYGGCGGGCGCTACCTGCGCAGGTGCCCGCGGGCTGCACCGTGACGTTGCTGCTGCTGRCGGGGTTTCGCGCCGTGCAGGTGACGGGCAGCTCCTCGGCCGGCAGCAGCTCCAGGAGCAGCACGGAGGCRCTGCCCAGCGGCGCGCCCGGGGCGCTCCAGCCGTAGGAGACGTTGGCCGCCGGGGCCGGCACGGCGCAGCGCAGTTTGTAGTGGCAGCCGGTGTCGGAGCAGTTGCGCCAGACGCAGGTCACCGCCGGCTGCGGCAGCTCCGCTGCGGGAAGCGGGAGGAAGCGTGAAAACGGGAACAGGGAATCCGCCCCGCCGCCTCGGCGTTTGACGGGATGAAACCAAAACGGGAAGGGGGCAGAGCGCTCACGGTACACGCGCAGGTTGAAGACGAGCTTTGCCTTCTCGGGGAGCTGAGCCGTGTAGCTGCCGGCGTCTTCCATCACCAGCCGCGAGATGGTGACCGCGGTGCCGTTGTCCGGGAAGGACAGGCGGCTCACGTAGTTTTGGTCAAAAAAGATGACTTCGGGAGGSTTTCCCAGCGTGACGGTCGCTATCAGTTCGCTCCTGACGCTCCAGGCCACGTGTCTTCCCGCCGGGCTCACGAGGCGAAAGGTGACGGACTTGCCCACGACGCCGGTCACCTCCGTGGCTGCGCCGTGCCCGGGCTGCACTGGGCACGGAAGCGAGCGTGGGACGTTGGGCCCCGGCGCGGCGCCGCTCGCCCCCGTCCTGGTCCGCGCCTGATCCCCAGCCCCTGGCCGCGGCCTCGGGAGAAGCCGTTTCTCCCCCCCCCCAGCAGCGAACCCGCACGTCCCCAACCCYGCAGAGCCCCGAGGCGAGAGCGAAGGTGCGAGGGGGAGTTTGCAACAGCTCCGCAGGGCAGAGCGCTTCCGTTGCATCAGCCGAGCGAGTGGCTGCGTGGGGCTCGAGGCGCCGGCAGCGGCGCGGGGGGGCCTCCTGCCCGGCCGCAGGACTCGTCGAGCGCAAGCCCCTGCCGCCGGCTGCGGCCGAGGGGAGAGGAAAAGCTCGCCGGGGAGATAAGCTCCTCGGGCAGATGGCTTCGGAGGCGGAAGAGCTGCTGCTCGCAGCAGATTTTACAGCAGCAGCAGCAGGGCTCGTGGTAGAGCGGAGTCAAGGGCAGCGCGGAGAAGGAGGAGGAGGAGGAGGGGGAAGGCAGCGTGA
>NW_028186715.1:16421-25824 GCF_003343005.1 Rhea americana | reverse complement strand
GCCGGACGCCTGGCACTTACTTGCCCAGTGAAGCAGGACTGCAAAGAGCAGGTACCGCAGCGCTGCCATGTGAGCGCAGCTCGTGCCGGCGGCTGCTTCCTGCTGGCTGCCCTGAGCTCTGTGGCTGGGAGCGGAAGTTTTCTGCTACTTTCCAGAGCACCCTCGGGGGCGTGGAGAAACAGGGACACTTTTATTTATTTTTTTTTTAATTTTACTATGGCGATACCCTGGAGTTGCCGAGACGCGGGTGCCCTGCCAGGCTGACACAAGGYGTCACGAGAGCTCATCCACCCCTGCGGAGCACCAGGCTGCGGCCGCCCCTGGAAAGCCCCAGGCCCGGGCGGGAGCCCTCGGAGGTGCCAGCCCGCGACCTCTTGCAACTCTGCTGCGTTTCTGCGCTGGGGCCCCGGGAGCTGCGCAGGCGCCGCGGGGTCRCTTGGCCGCAGGGATGGGAGCTTTGCACTGTTTCCTGAGCACGGGGGCAAGCGCAGCCCTGCCCAGCCTTGGTGCGACAGCTGATGCCTTTTCCAGGCAAGCAGCTCAGCTGATTTTCATTAGTAATGAACTGAAGGACAAACAAAAGCCCCGATTCCCCTTCCGCCCCACTCATGCAGCCCTGGGAGGCTCTCACTCCAAACTCGCCGGCTGGGGGCTGCCTAGGACCCCCGCGGCCCCGGCCCCGGCCCCATCCTGCTTCGGGCCCCGGAGGGCACGGATGGAGGAGCAGAAGCGCCGGCTGGGGCGCAGGTGAAGGGCTTGTCCCCGTTCATCACAGCTCTCTCACCGACCTCTCGGAGAGATTTTTTCTTTTTTTTTTTACTATAGATTTATTTTCCCTTCCCATAGCTGCCGCCTGCGACAGCAGACCTGCTGCGTGTGACGGGGCGCGCGGGGGGTTATCGGGGTGCGCGGATGCCGGGGCTGCTCCCGCGCCGCCGGGCCGGACCCGCCGGGAGCCCGGCGCGGGGCGGCCGTGGGAGGGCGGCCGGCCGCGGAGCGGGGCTCCGGCGCTCGGCTCTCGCTTCCTCCCGCCGTCGAAGCCCCCCGGCGCCGGCTGCTGCGGGCCACGGGCTCCCTCTAGCGAAGCCGGGGGCCGCGAAGCGCCGGGGGAGGGGGGGGCAGCGCAGCGGCCCGCCGGCGCTTCTCCCCTCGCCGCGGCTCTGCCCCGCGCTTTGCCGCTCCTTGGCCGCGGGGCCGCCGCCTGCAGCCGTCGGGGCTCGGCGCGGCGCTGCAGCCCGGTTCCCCGGGGCCGGCGGGGTCGTCTCCGGCGGGGTCGCCGGCACCGGCCGCGGCCAGGCTCAGATCTTGGGCAGCGTCACGCTGGCGTAGACCGTCGTCGGCCCCTGGTCGGGGCTCTGCGGCGGGAGCAAACGGCGGCCGTGGGGGCTTCCCCGGGGCGAGCGGCCGCCCGGGCTGCGCCCGCGCCCGGGAAGCCGCTCCGGAAACCTGCAGGTTTCCTGCAGGAGCCGCTTACGCCTGGAGGGATTTTGCAAAGGGGAAAAGCGAGCGGTGGGAACAGGCCCGGCGGCGGCCCTTACCTGCAAGCGCGGAGGGGGTCCCGGCCGGGCGGGCGGCTCTGTGCGGGGGCCGCGCGCGGGACACTGCTGCCGCGCCGGCGCGGGAGCCGGCGCCGTGTCCGGTGGCAGGCCGGTGGCGGCGGCGTAGATGGTGGTGCAAGCGGGGTGCTCGGCGGCGGCGGGCAGCCCACGGGGGCCCCTCGGCTTCTGTGCGGGGAGCGAAGGATGAGCCGGCAGGACGCAGCGCAAAACACCCATCGCGCCCCCAAACCGCCCTCCCTCCGGCGACCGTGCAGCAGCCGACGCTGCTCCCAGCCCGTCCCAAATGAACAGGCCGATTCCCGCGGCATCCTTGCCGTGCCGGAGCAGGACCGGCCGGGACCGCCAGGCCGCGCTCACCTCCGCCCGCTGCACCTGGGAGTAGATGGTGTGCACCGCGCCGTCCTCGGCGAGCGCCGCGCGCTCCTGCTTGGCGCCTGCTGCGGGCACGGAGGAGGCGTCGGGCTCAGCGGTGGAGCCTTTCCCGGAGCGCGGCGGGACACGGCGGAGCCGTTCGCACGGGGCGGGGGGGGGCGGGATGGGACGGCCGGCGGGGGCACCCGCAGCCCTGCCGCCTCGCGGGAAAGCCCCGCGGGGAGGCTTGGGGAGGCCGCCGGAGGGCGAGGGCACCGCGAGCCGCGGCGGCCCGGCACTCACCTGCGCGCCTGGCCGCCAGCGCCCCCGCCGCCATCGTCACCGCCGCGATCGGCACCGCCGCCGCCAGCACCAGGTGCCCCGTCCGCAGCCCGGYGCCGCCTGGGGAAGGGGCAGAGCGAGGAGCCGGCTGAGCGGCACAGCAGGAAGCGCCCGGTAGGAAACGCTTTTCTGCAGCCGAGCGCTCGTCCCGGCTGCCACCGAGCCGCCGCCGGCAGTGAATAAAGCTGCCGGACGGGGCCCGAAACGCCGGCTGCTCAGCAGAGCCCCGGCGCGGCCCKTGCGGCGGGGGGCTGGCGGGAAGCGCGCCGCTCCCCCGGGAAGGGGCGGCCACTCCTCTGCCCGGCACCGGCGAAAGCCCCCGCGTCACGCGGGAGGCGTCAGAAAGCCCCAGCGCGGCGGAGCGTGATTTCTGCCCCTGACGGGGAAGTTGCTGCCGAGGGGTTTTGGTTTTTGGTTTTTTGTTTTTTGTTTTTTTTTTTCCCCCAATCCTCCGGAGACGTCGTGCCGGGCAAGTCTCCTGCGTGGGAGACGAGCGGCGGGGGCACGAGGGGCTCGGGGTGGGCGGCGTGGCAGACGATGCTTTTCCTGCTAAACCCTCCTTCCAGCAATGCAATGCAATGCATTGCAAAATATATATATATATATATATACACACACACACCCCCAAAGCCCCACAGCCTAAGGCGGCACCGAGGGGGCGAGCTGCGAGCCAGGCTGTGCCGCGGGCCCGGCCCCCTCGCCGTTCCCGGGGGCTCACCCTGCTGCTCGGGGCCGCACTCGGAGGTGTTGAAGGCCGCGGCTCGGCGGCTGACGGGGTTGGCGGCGGCGCAGGCGCAGGCCAGGCTGCCGTTGCGCAGGCTGTAGGAGAGGTGCAGGAGGCTGCCGTTGCGGGCGCAGAGGTGCGAGGCGCCGGCCCAGCTGTAGGAGACCTGGTCGCCCCGCTCCGCCGTGCAGTTGAGGATCACGGTGCAGCTGTCGTTGGCCAGCGTCCTGTTGAGCACTTGGATACGGGGCTCCGACACCGGCTCTGCAGGGAGGGATGGAGGGCGCCGGGGCTCGTTTCTGGGGAGGGACGCTGCCTTGTCCCCTGCCCCGCAAATCCCACCGGCCTCTTGCAGCTCCTCAAGAAACGGAGCTGGTCTAGCCCCAGCCCCGCTCCTGCCACAGCACCCCCGAATGACACTGGGAGCATGGAGAAGGATGGGGTCCACATGCACCCAGAAGCACCAGGAGACACCCAAAAGCACCGGGAGACACCCAGAAGCACCGGATGCTCAAAGCACCAGGAGACATCCAGCTCATGGGCTGCAAGAGGGTGCTGGGCGGGCACCCACCCACCCTTGCAAGCAGCAAGGGCAGCATGGTCCCCCCCCATCACCATTTCTCACCGTACACTTCCAGCTCTATCTGCCAGACCCTCTCCTTCGCTCCCTCGGTGATGATGTACTCGTAGAGCTGCCTGTCCTGCCTGCTGGTGTTGAGGATTTCCAGGGAGAAGTTGGCCTGGTGGAAGCGGGTCTGCTCCTGCATGTAGTTGGTGTAGTTGCCACCCGAGTACTTGAGCAGCACCAGCTTGCTCTGCGGGTCCTCGGTGTCCCGCTTCCAGACGGCCGTGCCGGAGCGCACCGTCAGCTCCTGTAATTCCAGGGGGATCCGCAGGAACGTCGCCTTCCCCAGGGTCCCCAGCACCGTCTCCCTCGTCCCGCGGCTCGCGCCTGGGAGGAGAGCCGAGAGAAGGGCTGGAGGACACGCGGGCAGCCCGACGCCTCTTCCTCCACCCGCCCCGTCCCCGGAGCCGGGCGTGATGGCCATGGTCCTCCGCGGGGGCACGGGACGCGCGCGGGGATCCGAGGCCGAGGCCGGGGGGCGGGTGGGAGACGCTGCCCTCCTCCGCTCTTCCTCTGCCCGCGGCGCCGAAGGCAGCGGCCGTCATTTGCATGAGCGAAGGTTCTTCAGCTGCGGCTGCAGAAACCTTCTGGAGGACTTTCCTTCTGGACGCTGCGACAGAGGCGCAGCCTCGCGGGGGCGGGCGCTGGGCTCCGTCCAGGCTCCGCGGGGCCGAGGGGGCCCCCGCGATGCTTCGCCCTCTCTGCCCGTGAGCCCGTGACTCACGTTTCCCCGGGCTCCAGGTTACCTAGCGCCTGTTTGCGTAGGAAACAGGGCGCCGAGGGATGCCAGCTCAGCGCCGCTTTCCTACGAATTTTCTCTCCACTGGAGCAAGGGCTTGCACCAAAACAGGGCAGGGGGAGGGGGGCGGAAAACAGGCCYGGAGAGGCCTAGATAAACCCAGCATCTGCCTCGCCTGCCCTCGTTCCGGTAAAAGCCACAAAACCAGCTTTCCTCGCCCGCCGTCCCRCGGGCCTCGCTCTTCTCGGCCGTTCCCACGGCGGCGCGAGAGCCGGCAGGGTCCCGGCCCGCCGGCGGCCCCTTCCCGCTGCCCGGCGGCCCGCAGAGCCCAGCGCCGCGCGGGATGCTGCTTTCCGCCGTGTTTCCGCGCTGCCGCAGCGCGCAGCGTTTCTGGCGCGCGGCGGTTAAGCGCCGACGATTACGGCTGGAAAAGCCCTTTCTGCATCACGGTAGAGCAACCCTCCGCCGCAGCCCGAAGCGGTTCCTGGAGAGGCGGCGGAAGGCTGCTCGCCGGCACCGGCTCGGCGGGAGCGCGGCCCGGAAGGCGGGCGACGGCGGCGGAGGAGAGCGGACGCCGGCAGTGCCGGCGCAACACCGAGCCCGCGGCGGCGCTCGAGCGGGACTTTCGCCGTGCGAGGTGGAGAGAAAACCCCGCGGGGGATTTTAAGAGGAGGCATTCGAGTAATAGCGAGCAGCAAAGCTGCGGGAGAAATCCCGGCCGGGCAGAGATCGCCGCCGCCTCGCCGCCCCGCCGCCGCGGCCGGTCCCGACCGAGGGGAGAGTTTTGGAAGGGGGAGCGCGAGCGGCGCCCCGGGGACGGGTTTCCCACCGTTCCTGCGGAGCTTCRGCAGCGTCTCCGAGCTCCGGGCGCCCGGGAAGCGGCGCCGGCGGGACGCACCGATGAGACGCTGCGTTACGGCAAGTCGGCGTCTCCCCACCACCGCCGCCGCTGCCGCCCCCCCGTCGCCGCAGCCGAGCCACCCGCGGCCCCCCGCGCCCGCCCGGCGCCCCACGTACCCCAGGCGCAGCAGAAGGAGCTCAGCAGCCAGAGGCAGGCGCCGCAGCCCATGGCGCGGTCGGGGCGCCCGCGGCGCGGCACTGCCGGCAGCGCCCGCCGCCCCCCCTATAAGCCCAGGTGTACCCAGCGCAGAGGCGCGGCGTGGGCCATGTGTTTCCTGTTTTTTTGGCTGAGCGATTCTTTTTTTTTTTTTTTTTTTTTTCTTGAGTGGAAAGTATTCAAAGCAGAGATGATGCTGAACGCTTCGCCGGAGAGCGCTCGGGGACCGGCGGCGGCTTGGCACCGGGCTGCCGTCATCCTGCCACGGGTCCCTAACCAGGCGCTCAAATACGGGAAGCGACCAGCAGGGAAACGATTTCGTGTACGGTAACGGCCTCCCCGTGCCGGGCGGCGCCGCGGAGCGGGGCCTCCCCCGGGGCCCTGCTCCGGCGAGGGCAGGCGGAGGGGCGTCCGCCCCCGCGAAGCCGCCGGGGCCGGCAGGGCAGCGAGCAGCCGAGCGCGGGGAAAACACCGCCCGCTCGCCGCTAAGGGCCGCGGGGAGCGGGGCTCCCGCTGCGTTTTTAGCGGAGGGAATTACTCACCTGCGCCCAGGCGTTTCGAAAAACGGGAGGAATATATATATATTTTTTTTCCCTATTGCTTGCTTCAGCTTTTTGGTGCTTTCTTCTGCACTGGTTTCCAGAGGAAAACAGAGGCGATAGCGTGAAGCAGGAACTCTCCTGCTATTTTAAAGCAGGCCAAACCAACCTCAGTGCCGTAACCAAATAAAAGAGGAACTCAAATGTCCACAGTGTTTAATGGAGCCGGTTCCCAACAGTTCCATAAAAGCAGGTTTGGTGAGCAATAAATTATCTCTAATGAGGAAAAAAGAAAAAAAAAAAGCTTTTGCCTAAAGCCCTGCTGGAGCATTCGGCGCCCCGTTGCACCCCGACAGACTATTTCTTGCCACTTAGAAAGCATCTAGTTAAGAAAACAGGATATTTCCCGGTGACTAAGCCGCGCTCTCTGTGCACCGAGGGGAAAGAGCTGGTAAGAGGCCTAAGCAAGCCAGGATGAGTAAGATGCAGATGAGCGGGACGCTGCTGCCTCCCCGTCACGCGGCAGCTTCGGTCYGGCCGAAAGGGGCCCGAGGTTGGCGCCGGCCCGGGACGCTCGGGGCGGGCGCTCAGGCGGGCAGCGAGGGGCTGCGGGCGCAGCCCGCCCGAAACGCCCGCCGCGGGGCATCCTGCAAAGCGGCGAGCAGCCCYGGGTGGAAAATCCGGTCCCAAAGGCCGGCCGCCGCGCGGGCACGCGTGCCCCGCTCCCGGAAAGGTCTACGCGCCCGCGGGGACGCCGGGATCTCGCCTGGCCGGCTGCCTGGAGGCAAAGTATTCGACAAGTAAAAGCAGCAAGAAAAACCTTCCTGGAAGCATCTGGGAGCCTGAAGGGGAGGGAAAAATACTGTGATGGGCACTCACRGAAAAACACCTTTTTCCTAAAAATGATGATCTCAAATGTCATCATTTGCCCCATTAGACCCCAAGCCGGCTCAGACCGAAGTCTCCAGGCTGAGGAAGGTAACGGGGGGCCCGGGGAGCCTTYGCCCCGTGGGGAGCCCGGCTCTTCCTCGCGGGAGGGTTCCCCGGGGCTTTGCCCACCTGGGAAAGGACCCGGAGCAATGCAGATATTTCTGGGGGAATTTCTGCAAAAACCATACATCAGTGCAAAAACCAACACCCGCCCAGCAGGGTGCCAGAGCCGCGCGTGAGCTGTGGCACAGCGGGAATTACCCCAAGCCGCTCATTAAAACCGGGAGCTGGGATGACTYGCGCTCGTTAGGGATGTTCAGACGAGCCAGCGAGGTCCCTGCTGACCCTTCGGTGAATCTGGCCTTGGGAGTCTTTGCCTAACGGTGGCTCCGGGAAGCGACGCCTCTTGGATTTAGAGGCGAGAGCCCGAGTCTCTCCTTTCGCGGGGTGGTTTTCCCGTGGTTAGCGGGTGCCGTGCCGAAGCCCAAGGGACCGGGGCAGTGGACCACCGCGTCCCGCGGCAGCCGGTCRCCCCGCATCCCCGTCCGTCCTCGCGGAGCCGGGGACCATCTCCATCGCCCGCGAGACGCATCCTCCTGCCCCGACGGAGGGGATGAAACAGGCCCGCGGCGCCAGGCTGCGCTCCGGGAGCCGGGAACGGCCGTGGGAGCGGCCACAGCGCGGGATGCGCGGCTCCCCCCGGCCGGGTCTGAGCTCCCGCATCGCCCCCCGCTGCCCCCCGAACAGCCGGCTGCTGTGTAGAGTCGGAAGGGTTCGCAACAGACACCTCAAAACACGGCATTTAAGGTGACAAGGGGAAAAAAAATTAATGCGCATTGCCAAAGGCAGGAATCGGACTCGCCCTCCCGCGCTGCCAAGCCTCAGCTCTGCCCCCCACCCCAGAGATGCTCCGGAGCTCCGGGCCCGGGCGCCACGCAGCGCCTCGTGCCCCCGGCGCTCTCGGGGACCCCGGCACGGCGTCTTTCCAGCTTCTCGGGGCGCGAGGCGTTTCGGAGCATCCTCCGCCGCGGAGCTGGGCGCCGCACRCGGTGCTCCGCCTTGCTGGAGCTTTCAAAGCACCGTGGTGAGAAATGAGAGAAATGCTGCGCGTTTGGTTTTTTCTTTTCCTCTGACCCGCAGAAGCCGATCTCTGATTACAACACAGCCTCGCGGGGCCGGGAGGGGAAACCGAGGCAAGGAAGAAAGAGGAAACCTTTGCCGAGAGCGGCCGGCGGGGCTGGGAGCGGGCAGCGCTCGCCCAGGCCCGCGGGGAGCAGCCGCCCGTGGATGAGATGCTCTTCAGCACGACTCCCGCGGATGCCTTTTCCCCACAAAGGCTGCAGAAACGGGAGCCCCAGGCCCCGGCAGGACTGCCGTTACCTCCGACGGCCCCAGGCGGCATCCGCAGCGCCGGGAAACCACAGCTCTCCGCAGGCTCGGAGGCCTCATCCGGGGACGGGAAGCGGCGAGCTGGCGGCAGGGTGCATCGTTAAACCAGGAGGAGGAGGAGGAGGAAGGCCAGAGCCGAAGGCAGCTCAGTCTTCTGGGCCACGGAGGGCTCGGCTGGAGGGAGACCCGAGCGCCCGTGAGCGCGGGCAGGGGCGTTTCGCGGCCCCGCTGCGCCCGCTCCGGAACGGGGCCGACCGCTGCCGCGCGCGGGGATGCCGCCGGCCCGCGGGGACCCGCCGCCCCCCGGCCCGGGGGGGGGGTCCTGGCCGCGGGGCCGGGGCCACCGTGCAGCAGCGAGGCGTTGCTGGAGGAGACGGGGTTGCTGGCTCGGCACGTGTACGTCTCCACCACGGGGCTGAAGGAGAGGTGGAGCTGGGCGCCGGGGCTCTCCGCCAGCYGCTGCCGGGGCAGGATCCACTCGTACGTCACGTCCTCGAGGGCCACGGAGCAGGTCAAGTTGACCTCGCAGTGCTCGGCGTCCCCCTCCATCTCAGCTCGCACCGTGGGCTTCGGCACCGGCTCTGCAAGGGGCGGCGCGGCGTCACGGCCCCCACCCCGCGCCCGTCCGTCCGTCCGCCCGCCCGCCCGACCTCGCTCACCGTGCACCATCAGGCGGACGCTCTCCGTGTGCTCCCTGCCGGCCCCGTCCTCCAGGTAGAGCCAGTACGTGCCGCTGTCGCTTTTCCGCAGGCGGCAGACGCGCAGCGTGTTGTTGGGGAAGAGCTCCAGGCGCCGGTGGAAGAGGGGGTCGGGGTAGCTGGGGGTCTCGCTGCCCTTCCGGATGGCGATTTTCTGGGTGTTCCCGTAGCGCCAGTGCACTTGGTAGGCGGTGCGGTTCTGCCGCCCGGCGCTCAGGTACGCCTCGCCGGCAACGGCGCCGTGCACCGCCGGCTGCCCGGCCTGCGCCGCCGCTACCGGGAGAGCGCAGCGTGGTGGCCCCGCGCCGCGGCACGGCCCCCTGCGCAGCCCCTCACCCCGGCACGGCCCCCTGCGCAGCCCCCCCAGCGCATCTCCCTGTGCCCCAGCCTGGCTCCTCGTGCAGCCCCCCAGCCCGGCTCCCCACACAGCCCCCCGGCACAGTTCCCTGT
>NW_028186715.1:10755-14921 GCF_003343005.1 Rhea americana | reverse complement strand
GCCGACGGATGTGCCGACTCCGCGGGCCGGGACTTGCCCCCCGCTCCCGGCGCCCGTTCGGAGACGGTGGCCTCGGCGGCGATCCCTGCCGTGCCGTTGACAGTCCCAACCGGAGCGGCCTTCGGAGCTCTTCCCGCTCCCCCCCGCCCGGGCTCGCTCTCGCTAGAGATACGGGGGGTCCCCTCGGCTCCGGGCGTCCCGGCGGCACCGGTCCGGGCTCCCTCCCGGGGTCGATTAAACACGCGCCACAGCCGCCTCGTTGCGCTCGAGCTTTTATTTGCACCTAACTAAAGCCCCAAGACGTGTTGAGCCTGTCGAGACCCGGAGGAAAAGAGAAACAAAAGGAGCAGATCGCCCCGGCGCGCGCCCACCGCCCATCGCGCTCCAAAGCCGGCTCCTCCCGCGGGAGCTGCCGGGCGCCGGGGCTCCGTCAAGGTGCAGCCGGGCTCCGCAGCCGTCGGAAGCACCCGGCCGGCGACGTCTCCGTCTCTGTCCCGGTGCCCGTCCCCGGCTCCGTCCCCGGCGGAGAGGCAGCCCGCGGAGCGGCGTGCCGGGGCGGCTAGGCGAGGCGGGGGCCCGCGGGAGCCGGCGGCGGGGGCCGCAGCGGGACGCGCCAGCGGCTGCAGGCCTCCGCGGGCTGCAAGGGAACCGGCGAGGCTGAGCGGGTGCCCGCGAGGGGCTCGCGGCGCTCCGGGGCCCCCCGAGGCTTTCGGCGTTTCTGTGGGCCCGCGGGGCTTTTCTTAGGAGAAATTTAAGAGAAACGCGCCCGGAGCGGGGACGGGGAGCCAGGAGGGTGGCGGGGATGAAACCAGGAGAGCAAGGCGCTCCGAGCTGCGCGCGGGACCGAGGGCGAGAGGCGCGAGCTCGCGGGGCGAGCGGAGCCGGGGCCGCCGCGGGGGAGCGGAGCGAGGCCCCGGGGGGGGGGTCCGCTACCTCGGCGTAGGCGGTGGAGGTGAGAGACGGCTCGATCCTCTTCGTCTTCACGGAGGGGGGCTGCAAAGCGGAGCGGGACAAGCCTTTAGGGAGGCCGCGGCTCGGCCGCGACGCAAGACCCGGAGCCCGCTGAGCGCCCGCGCCCCGCGGCACGGGGGGGACCGAGGTTTCCGAGCCCTGGCGAAGCGACGGGCGCTGGGAGACGCTCACCCCCTTCCTGGGCTGCACGGTGGCGTAGATGGTGTGGTTCTCGGGCTTCTGCGGGCAGCCGGGCCCCTGGCGCGGGGAGCGTGGGCACGGTTAACGCCGCGAGCCCATCCCGCGGCCCCGGCGCCCGGCAGCTCGCGCCGACCTTACCGGCGTCTTGGAGCAGACCGTGGTGTAGATGGTGTTTCCCACCAGGGCGACCTCGCTGCTGCCGTTCTGCGGCGGGGAGAGAAACRGGCGCCGAGCTCGGCCGGGGGATCCGGCTCGGGGGCGGGGGGGGGACGCTTTACGGGGCGGTGGGGGCACTCACGCGGTCGCGGCTGTGCTGGGCACTGCCCACCTCCTCGTAGACCGTCAGCGGCTCCTCGGTGTTTCCCACGGGGCCTTAGGCGACGGGAGCGAGAGGATCGGCATTTTAGGAGATCCAGACCCCCGCGGGACGCGCGCGAGCAAAGCGAACGGGACGGAGAGAGGGATCTCGCCGCGCCGTGGGGACGCTCCGCGCCGGCCCGGGGGGGAGAAGGTGCCGCGGGGCCGGTGCCTCACCTCGCCTCCTCCGGCACCTCCAGGCGAGCGCGAGGGCCACGGAGAYGGCCAGCAGCAGCCCCAGGGCCACGGCCAGCGTCCACCACAGCTCTGGGGGGAAAAACCCCGGGGAGAATGGAGGGCGGGCGGAACGGGGCGGCCGTGGACACGGGGCAGAGCCCCCGCTCAGGCRCGTCCCGCAGCCGCCGCGCGCCCGCCCGAGCCGCGCAGCAGGCGGGACGAGCCCCCGGGCCGGGGCGAGTCACCTGCGGGGCTGCAGAGCGCCGAGACGTCGGTGCTGGCCGCGGCCCAGCTCACGGCGTTGCTGGCGTTGCAGAGGTAGACGGTGCCGTTGGCGTCCGCGCGGAGCCGCAGCTGCAGGGAGAGCCGCTGGCCCAGGGCTTCGGGGGCCGCTCCGGCCCACCGCCAGCTGTAGGTGACGTTGCCGGCGCAGGGGACGGCGCAGGCCAGCGAGACGTTGCACCAGCCGTGCTCGCGCTGCACCACGCGCGCCTCCAGCGCCGGCCGGCACACGGGCGCTGGAAGGACGGGGGCGGTGAGCGGGGCCGGGGCTGCGCCACCATCACCGCCGCCGCCGCCCGGCTGCTCACCCTGCACCGACACGCAGAAGGAGCGCTGGGAAACCTCGGAGCTTTTTGAATCCATGAAATGCACCGAGTAGACGCCGCCGTCGGCCTTGCTGACGGGGTCCACGCGCAGGGAGTGCGTCTCCCACTCGAAATCGGCTCGCTGGCTGAAGGGGCTCACGGGGGGCCGCTCGACGACACCACTGCCTCTCCGGGCCGTCAGGATTCGGAGCTGCTCTCCCGCATCCAGCCTCACTCGCCAGTCGATGCTTTCCCAGTGCTGTGGCCAGTTTTGGGGCACCAAGCGCAGCGCTGCTCCGACAGCCACCGCCACGTCCTCGCACCCTGGGCGTTTGCAAAGCGCAGGAGCGAGAGCTGAGCGGGGGCAGCAGCGACCCGGGGAGGGCGCCCGGCCACCCGCCGCTCCGGAGGGACCCGGGAGCCCCCGGGAGCCCCGGCCGGTCGGCCGTGGCCTGCCCACGTTGCACCGTCCCTGCCGCCCTGCAGACCCTGCAATAGCCCCGTTGGGCGGCTCCTTTGGGCCCTGCTCCCTCCGTGCCGGGGAGCAGGGGGGGCCCTCGCCTGCCGGACCTCCGCACGGCCGAGAAGCTGCGTTGATGCCCCCCACCCGCCCTGTCCTGCTTTCCACGCCAGCCCCGGGTGTCAAGGGCCCTGGCGGAGCCGCGATAAAAAGCCCCTAAAACAAGCAAACACAAGCGGCCGCCGGCGATGGGTGCAGCCGGGGCCGGGTGCAGGCRGCCCCACGGCTTTTCCCGCACGCGTGCGGCTCTGAGCGAGCGCCGGCCGGCGCGGCTCCCCACAGCACAGCCGCCCCGGCTCGCACCGCCTCCCCGGGAAAGCCGCAGCCCCCGGGCACGCTGCTGGGCCCCGGGTTCCTGCAGCGAGCTGGAGCTGTGCACGGGGAAGAGCAGGGCCTGGAAAACGAGGAGCTGGCCCTGCCCCGGGAGCTGCTGTCGGCTCCCGGCCCTGGCAGGTCCCATCTGGGGCTGATTCCCATCCCAGGCGGCTCCTTCCCGTCACTCCCGGCCCCAAAGCGCCCTGGGGCGAGAGGGACTCTAAATGCTGCTTCGGGGCTGCTCAGCGCTGTGAGATGATATTGAGGCACCTTGATGGCACCAGTTGAGCCTCACTTGTTTAGTTGCTCCTTCTTCCCCTTGCAAATCCTCGCTTCCCCAGGGGTTGCTCATCTCTGCTTCCTGTCTTTGCAAGAAAAGGACCCAAAGGGAAATTTGGAAGCAAAGACATAGCAGAGATGTTAAAAGAGCAGCGTTTTGCCCCGCGCTGCGCCCCGGTCCTTGCACGGCGCTCGGCCGCCCGCTCCGCGCTGGCAGCGGCCCGGGTGCGTTGCACGGAGGCGGTCGCGTGCTGCCCGGGGCTGCTCGCCGGGTAGGAGCTCGCACCCTGCAAAGGGCCAAGCGCGGCGGCGGCGAACTGCAGCGCGACCTGGGCCGGCRATGCCGGCCAGCCCGGCGGCGAGGGGGGAGGCAGGTGCTGGCGTGTGGGCGTGCAGGTTCGGGGAAGAGATGACTCAACATCTGCCGCGTGGTCCGAAGGTGCGATCAGCGCTCGCTGCCTGCAGCCGGCACGAGCACCAGGGCCGGCCCGGCGCGGGTCAGCCGCACCGGCGGGCGGCTTCCGCAGCTGCTGCTGCAGGCTCGGTCACTCCAGCTTTGAGCTGAAATCGCAGGCAAAAGGGGCTGCGGAGAAAACTGGCCTCGAAAAGCTGTGTGTCTGGGAAGGTCTGGAYGGACCGCGGTCCCGGGCGCTGCTCCAGGAGGAAGGAAACTTGCTTTGAGTGAGCCCGGGGCCCTGCGCCCTGCAGGCAGCTGCCTGCAAAGGGGAACCGGCACCGGGGCCGGGCCGGGCCGCCGTTACCTGCTTCGGGCCGGGCCG
>NW_028186715.1:5672-9831 GCF_003343005.1 Rhea americana | reverse complement strand
CTCCACTCAGCACCGCGCAGCTCAGCTCAGCTCGGCTCAGCTCGGCTCAGCACGGGTCGGCTCAGCTCGACATGGCTTGGCTCAGCGTGGCTTGGCTCGGTGCAGCGCGGCTCGGCTTGGCTCGGCACCGCATCCTGTGCGAGCCAGCGCGTGCAGCAGGCTGCGGGGCCAGGAAAAGCCTCGTCGCGAGAAGAAAAACCCCAGCCAGCCAAAGCCCAAAGCGAACCGTGCCTGCCGAAGGCCGGAAAGCTTCGCTGCCGGAGTTACCGCTTAAATTAGGCCGTTAAGGAGGAGTTATTTTGAGGAGGATATGTATTATATACGTTCAGGAGAAGGCTGCACACGCAGCTCGGAAAAAAAAATATTGTTCATAACGCCGTAACTGGCTCTCGGCGCGAGGTCCAGCGCAGAGTTTCCTTTCTGCTGCTGGAAAATGTAATTCTCCTCGTATCAGCCCCCGATAACAGAAATACCGTGGGAGAAAATAACTCAGCCCGGGCGCGCCTGGGAGTCGGTGTTTCCCGGCGGCCGGGCGGGAGGCGGAGGCAGGAGCGGCGCGGCTCCCGGCGCTCCCCGCTGCAGGGGCCACGGGGACGTTTTCGTGCAGCGCGTCCTCCGCGGCTCCGGGACGGCACCGCCTGCGGAGTTACGGTCCCGGACCCGGCACGAGATAATAATTCAGCATCTCATAAAAAAAATCCCGTAGTTTATAATAAGTGAATTATTTACTGGTGACCCCCGACTAAATGCTGCGCGGCATAAATTATTGAGCGGCAGATCCGTCAAAAAGTTCTCATAAATAAGTTATCCGGTGCCGTCTTAATGTTCCCAGTAAATTACTCATTCAATCTCCCATCTAAACGCTCTCCCGGGGAAATCACTCGCTCCCGCTGATTTATGAATTAGCCCCGGGCAAATAAGGCCGATCGGGAAGCGGAGCCCCGGCGGGAGCGCCGAGGGCTTCGCCTCGGGGGTCCGGGGCCGCGGGGCCGCCGCCGCTTCCGTCACTGACTGCCGTTTTGGGGGACGAGAGTGCGTTTAGAGGAAGGAGCACGTGAACGCGACCGYGGTCGGCTCGGCCGCGGCGGGCGCCCGCCCCGCGTGAGCCCTCGCCAGAAGATGCAACCATGYGCCAGAAACAGGGGGAAATTAGTGTGCGCCGGGGGCAAAAAGGGGATTTAGACAAAAGCAGTGTCAGTGAGGAGAGGAGGCTGTGGCACCTGGCGTCCTGCAGCGCCTGGTGGGGAGTCGCCGATGGCTAATACGCGGCTGAGCACAGGCCGGCTCTCCCGGCTCTGCTGCACCTGCGGCAGCACCTTTATCCCTGCGGCTTTGACCCGCTTGCGTTTGAAACCTGCCGAAGAGTCCGGCGTGGCGAAGGGGGGCTGACACGAGCGCGAGCATCGCACCAGCCGCGTTTCCTTGGGAAAGCGAATTTCCTGCCGTTCAGTGCAAATCGGCATCCGCCGAGCAGGGGGGATCTGGGCCAGCGGCGCCCGCTGCATCCTCCCCCCCCGGAAGGCAGTTAATTACCGCCGAGCAGAGGTCGCTGCAGCAGGAGMGCGAGTAATTGCTTCAAATGAAAAAAAAAATAATAAAGCGCCCTAACGGGAGTCGGGGGCACTGCRCTGGAGTTCTCCAGCCGGCCCGGTTATTGAACCGGCGAAGGAAATTCACCTGCTTCTCTCGGCCGAGCTGCTTCTCATAAGCTCGCAGATTATTTTTCTGCTCCCTGTTTTCCCCCCGCCCAGGGCAAGCAGAAAGTGAAATCCCTTCCGCCACGGCTGGGCTCCTCGCGGCGGCAGAGGGGCCCCGCGGCCACCGGCGGGACCCTCGCCGGGGCCGGCTGATGCGCGGGCTCGTTAGCCATCCTGCTCCGGCTCTGGAAGCTGCTCGGAGACTTCAGGCTCCGTATAAATATCGTTACRATCGTTCTTATTACTGGTGCAGCTGGGCTTTCGCGGAGAAAAYGAATCGCTGATGCCAGCTCCGGCTCGGCGCGCCCCGACCCGTGCTGCAGCGTTTGCTCCCGCCGCCCTGACGCCGCGGTTGATGGGCCCTTGCTCGGACTGCCTCCGCGCGGCGCAGAGCAGGTTTTGCTGTGCCCCTGGCAGCGATCTCAGCCCCAGCTCCTCACCGACCCGCTCCTCCCCTCCCCGCGTTGCTTTTTGCCCCCGTTTGCGGAAAGCTGGGTCCCCCCCCAGCTCCCAGCAGGGAGTTTCCCTCGGTTCCCTGCCATCCACCTGGGAGACGCCTCCGCACGGACGCGGCCGGCTCCCCGTGTGCGGCGGCGTTACTGCTTTTAATAAAACACCCCTTCTTTGCAGCTCTTTTAATTGCCGCCTCGGTCTCGGGGCGGGCGGCCCCGGTGCAGGGGTGCGGGCCGAGGATGAGGATGAGGAGGGCGAGCGGCAGCAGGTCCGGGAGGCTGCCGCGGGGTCCGCGGCAGAGCCGAGGCGGCTTCGGCAGAGGGCAGCACGGAGCCGCCGAACAGGCGCCCGAGCCCGGCTGCAGCCCCCTCGGGGCCTCCGCGCCCCCAAACCGCCCCGAACCCCCCACGCCCCGGGAATGGGAACGGCCCCGGCGCTGGCTGGGAGCAGCAAAGGCCGAGAGGAAGAGGAGGGAGGAGGCAGCGAAGGCCCCGGCGGGCCCCCGGGGGCTGCGGGTCCCCCGCGCCCGACCCGTTCAGCGCCGCTGCCCCACGATACCGGCCTTTCCCCACAGCCCAGGTGCCGGCGCCGGGGCTTTAAGCCCTTCCAGACCGGCCCCGGGCCGGGGGCTCCGGCTCCCCTACGCCCCTGGCAGYGCTCGGAGCAGCCTCCCGAGTGCGGAAGCTGCTGCTGACTCAGGCAGGCAGCCGAGCCCGCGTTCCCATTCGCAGCGTTTTCTCTAAAACCCTCAGGGCTAGAAATTCTATTAAAAAAAAAAAACCCAACAACAGAAAAAAAAAAAAAGCCATGAAAGCTGAAGCTTCTGCTTCCACCAAGGGCTTAGCCCGCTCCACTCCACTTGGAAAGCTTCCCTTCCCCGGAGCCTGCAGGCAAGAGGATTTTCCAAGCCGCTAATATCTAGGGCCTTTAGTTAGAGCTTATAAAGTTTTCAAAAGAGAAATAGAAGGAGGAAAAGATAAAAGTATCTGTGTGCTGGGGAAAGGAGGAGCTGCCCGGCGGCGCGGAGGCGAGCGGAGCGGCCCCGGCCCCGCTCCGGCCCGGGGCCCCGGGCAGCAGCCGGGGCTGCCCCTGCCCGGTGCTTCCCGGGGCCGGGATCCCCCGTCAGCGCCCCGCACTAACGACCCGGCGAACAACCCCCAGCGCACGCACACGCACACGCACACGCACGCACACACGCAGCCGTCCGTGCACACGCACACCACGCAGCGCACCCACACACACATGCAAGCCGGCACGCTCGCATGTGCGCCCACATTTGCCCAGGCACGAGCACCCTGAGACGCTTGCACACGTGCACACACACACCAACAAGCACCCCAACACGCATGCGCACAAGGAGGCCAGCGTGCACACCCATGAAAGCACCCYAGCGTGTGTGCACACACACCAGCAYGCACAATATATACACCAACATGCACACACATGCGCAAACCACCAACATACATGAACACACAAACACACCCTACGTGCACACTCACACAGACCAATATGCATTTACACCCGCACCATGCATTGAACACACACTAGCACGCACACACCAAGAACACACACAGCAGCATGCACACACTCAAACATGCACATATGTACACACAAACATGCACACATGCACCCCCACCATACAAACATACACATGCACACACCAGCATGCACAAACACACGGGAACATGCACATATGCACACACGAACGTGCAAGCATGCACACACAAACACGTGCCCGCGCACACAGCAGCACACACAGACACGCACGAACACGCACACTCGAACGTGCGCACACGAACGTGCACAAGCACACACGAACGTGCATACGCGCCCGCGCACACAGCAGCGCGCACGGGCACGCGCAGACATGCACAAGCACACGCGAACCCGCGCACATGCACACACGACCGCGCGCCCGCGCGCGCCCGCGCACACGGCAGCGCGCACGGACGCGCACGGACACGCAGGACACTCGCTCCCCGCCTCCCCCCCCCGCTCCGCGCGGCCGC
>NW_028186715.1:3689-4777 GCF_003343005.1 Rhea americana | reverse complement strand
GGAGGAAGAAAACAGCAGCAGCGCCAAGAGCCGGCCGGGCCCGGGCTGAGCGGCCTGCCGGGACGGCGCTCCCGGGTCGCGCTCCTGCGCCAGGCGGGGATGCGACTTCCCGCCTCGGAGCCGGCCCGCGCTCCCCGCGCGCTCCCCGCCGCCGGCCCGCTAAGTTTCTCCGGGTCGTCGGAGAGCAGCAATTTCGCTGCCCGTCCCAGACGGAGGTGGGGGGGAGGGGGGGGTCCTGCCTGCTGCCGCTGCCGCCCCCCCCAGCTTTGCAACGGGGGCTGTGCGGAAACGCGTGCTGGACTGCGTGTGCACGCGTGTGCACGCGTGTGCACGCCGGCCTGCCGCGGTGGGGGAGGCGGCCAGGGCCGTTCATGCGGTTGCACACGGGCGCACGCTCCCGCTCGCACAAAGATGTTGAATGGGTTTCATCACTCTTCATTTCTCACTAAATAATTTTCTGTATCTTATCTAAATGAAACCCATTATTCTTCCCCCCGTTTCAATCACTCGCTGTGATTGTGCCTCAAATTGAAATATTTATTCATTTTCTGGGTGATTCTTTTTCTCTTTCTCCCTGTGACTTCCTTCCCCCCTCCCCTCTTCCCTCTCAAGGAAGAGCAGCCAAACTGGAGCGGTGGCGACTGCGGCTGGTGGGAAGGGGATGCGGCGGCGGCAGCCGGGCGCTGGTGGGGATGGCGGATGGGAGGAAAAGGGGGTTCGGTGCCGGCGGAAAGGCAGCGCGCAGCGGCGGGCCGCTCGCCCGGCCGCTCTGAGACCTGGCGCGCTCACTGCACGCGCCGCCGTGGGCCCYGCTGCTCCCCGCTCCCGTCAGCCGAAGGCGTCGCCGCCGGGCACGGCGCGTCTTAGACGAGCGGGACGGACGCGGTGGGAAGAGAGGGCCGAGGGGCTCCCGGGCTCCGGCGTCCTCCGGCGCCTCCGTCCCGGCTCGCGGGAGAGCCTCGAAGACGAGGCCTGGTCTGCAGCCGTCCCTCTCCGCGCYGCGTGCGAGGGGTCGCCCRTCAGCGCCAGGACGCCTGGGCCCTCTGCCCGGCGCTGGTGGCTTTTCCAGGCACCTCTTTCCGCCAGCC
>NW_028186715.1:0-1031 GCF_003343005.1 Rhea americana | reverse complement strand
GCGCTAACGAGGCCGGGCCTCGGCGGCGCGGGGCCCGCGCGCGCGTTGAGCCGCGGATCGGAGCCTGGCGCTCACAGCTGCTTGTCCCGATTCAATGTGAATGATAATCCCATTATTAGGAGATGTCTCATTAAGACATCTGTAACGAGAGCGCTCACCAGCAGCTCCGTGGAAGGATGCCAGCGCTGTTTAAATATTTTTTCCCCCTCCGTTAATGATTAGAGGGTTTTTTTCCCCCTCTTTCCCAAAGAAGAACACCCCTCCCCTCCCCTGCACACACACAAACAAAAGTCTTAATTAGACATTGTTCCTAACAGGGATATTACACAAATTAATTAAACTCAAGCCAATAAACAGCACTGCTCCGCGATTCCRACGGCCCCAGAAATGAAGGGAAATAACGAGGATGGAGGCGCCGCCAGCTGCTGCCGCTGCGGCCCCTTCCCGCGAGGAGCGGGGGCTGCAGGGGCCGGCGCCCGCGCGGCGCCCAGGACTCCTGGGCCCCTCCGCCGCGGGCACGAGCAAGGGCAGAGCCTCGCGTGGCCCCGGCCCGGCTCCTCTCTGCTCGCGCTCCCGGTTTAACCGAGCCGGGCGCTTCCGCGGGCCGGAGCCCGGCTTTGCCCCCGCTCGGCGCCGGGGTTGGGGGGATCGGCCCCGGGGAGGGGATCGGCGGCGGTGCTCCCGGCTCCGGCGGTGTCCCGGAGCGGGGGGAGCCCAGCTGCAGCGCCCCGCACAGCTGCATAGCACCCTGCACCTCTGCATTGCCCCGCACAGCTGCAGCACCCTGCACAGCAGCATAGCACCCTGCACCTCTGCGCTGTCCTGCACAGCTGCAGCACCCTGCACATCTGCAGCACCTCGCACAGCAGCATAGCACCATGCACCTCTGCACTGTCCCGCACAGCTGCAGCACCCTGCACATCTGCAGCGCCTCACCCAGCTGCAGCACCCTGCACAGCAGCATAGCACCCTGCACATCTGCACTGCCCCACACAGCTGCAGCTCCCTGCACATCTGCATTGCCCCACACA
>NW_028186714.1:124492-127745 GCF_003343005.1 Rhea americana | reverse complement strand
GGCGTCAGCTGCTGCTTGTCATCCTCCATGGGTGGCCGGGTCCTCTTGAAAAAGCCCACCTGGAAGAGGGACATGGTGACAGCCCAGCCACAGGGACCCCCCCTCCCCCCCGGGATATGTCGTCCTGGGCCACATCTGGGCCCCATCTCTGCCCCTCCACCCCTGGGTGCCTGGCAGCACCAGCACCCTGCTCCCGGCCCACTCACCTTCCACATGACGAAGATGAAGATGGCGAGGAGCAGGAACCCGGCCAGGGCACCCAGCACCACCCACCACACTGGCACATTCTTCTCAGTGCTGGGGCTCACACGCACCACCTCTGTGACGGCCTGCGCAGGGACAGGGTGGGTGGCCCAGACCCCCCCCCCGGAAGGTGTCCCCTAGCTACTGTGACCATGCCCAGTCACCTCAAATACAGCCCTGCACCCCGAGTTGGCACCCAGCCCAGCCAGGTGGGTGCCAGCCTCCTTGGGCCACCATGCCAGCCCTACCGTGGCCTCCCCGCTGGGCAGCACGCGGGGCTGGATGCGGTACGGCATGCCGGAGACGTTGAACCAGGCCCGGGACTGGATGAGGAACTGCTTCAGGAGATGCTCGTGCTGGGCACAGACACATGGGC
Source organism: Rhea americana (assembly GCF_003343005.1). NCBI lineage: Eukaryota > Metazoa > Chordata > Aves > Rheiformes > Rheidae > Rhea > Rhea americana. The sequence continues at coordinate 127,126 of NW_028186714.1, read as the reverse complement.
CGGCATGAGGGGTGTTGGCACCCACAGCCCTGCACCCAGCGTCCCCATGGGTGCCCTCTATGGAGCCTGGACACCAGGGTCTCCAGCTCTGCAAAAGCCTCAAGACCTCGGCCAGGCAAATCCTCCTGGGCACACGGTGCCTGGGCCCCGCCGCGGGCTCCTGCCGCGGTGGCCCCAGCTGCTTGGTGTCACCCTTCAGGGTACCAGGAGGGCACCCCTAACCCGGGCACCAGGTCACGGTGGGCAGGCAGGGCACATGGCACATGCTCCCCGGGGACCCACCCCACGGGGACGCTGTCGGTGACACCTCCGGGCCCTGGCAGGCGTGGGCGCCGTACCTTGTGCAAGGTGTCCATCCAGAGCAGGGCATGGACGCTCACCAGCACCCGCTGGTCCTTGGGCAGGCTCTGCACCTCGCACACGATGCTCTCGCACGGCTCGGCGCTGCAGTTCTGCCGGGGCACGGCGGGCCCGTCACCCCCGGTGGCACCCGCTTCCGTCCCACGAGGTGCCCAGGGGGCCGGGCAAGGCCAGYGGGGTACGGAGCGGTGTGCCCCACGCGAACGTGCTCCAGGCAGTGCCCCACACATGGCTCAGCCTGTCCAAGAGCACCCCCCCAGAGTTGCCCAGGCCACCCTGCCGGGTGCTACCCACCCTGCCGGGTGCTTCCCACCCTGCAGCGCCCGCTGCTCGCCCCGAGCACCCTCTGATGCATGGCACTTCCAGCTCGGTGCACCCACTGCCCACGAGGCTGCTGCAAGGCCTCGGCGCCCGCGCTGGCGGGGGGCACCCCCACTCTCCGTGCCGCGAACGGTCCCCGCTCACCACGTGGACGGGCTCCCNGAGGCTGCTGCAAGGCCTCGGCGCCCGCGCTGGCGGGGGGCACCCCCACTCTCCGTGCCGCGAACGGTCCCCGCTCACCACGTGGACGGGCTCCCCAGGGGCGGCTGGGGCCTGCTCACCCACCGCCCGACGTTCCCGCTGGAGGCTGCCGTTGCGGGCCGAGGCACCCGTGGGCCGGGGGATCTCCAGCTGCCGGGAGAAGCGGACGCGGCCTTGGCTCGGGTGCCCCCCACACCCACTGCCATGCCGGGGGCAGCGCCCCGCCGGCCGCCCACCTGCTGCGGGTTGAGGCCGGGGGGCTCGGTGCAGCTCACGCCCCCCTCGGTGCCCAGCTCCAGCAGGTAGAGCAGGAGGCTGCCCTGGAGCCGGCTGGGCACGGCGAGGCGCAGGGTGACGCCGTTCACGGTGCCGGGACCCTTGTTGTGGAGCTGCGGGACGAGAGAGCGGGGTGGCAACGGGGACGGCGGGCGCCGGGATAGGTGTCGGGTGGGCACCGAGCCGGGCGCCGCCACGTACCTGGTAGACGTGTTCCACCTTGATGCCGTGGTCCTCCAGCCGCCGGCTGCCCTCCACCGCCTGCCACGCCGGCGGCAGCACCGCGGTGGCGGGCAGGGAGGTCCTAGGCGGGAGAGAGGGGCTCAGGGGCGCCCACCTCGCCATGCCCGCTGCGCCCACCACCCCCACCCCGACCTCACCCTCGCAGCTCCATGGCCGCCTGGGCCTCCACGGGCACCCTCACCACCTCCACGGCGCTGCTGGGGCTGTGGCTGTTCTTGCTGCGGGAGGCGAGGCCGAGAGGCGGGTGAGAGCGGGCAGGGTGGCACCGAGCCCCCCCCCTCCACCCCCTAGTGCCCACCCCWGTTTGGGGGGACAACACGGAGAAGCAATGGGAGCATCTGATCTCGGACGCCTGGGCCCTGAGGGCACCTGGCAGGGAGGGAGGCGGGAGGGGGGTGCAGGCAGGAGGGTGCCCGCGGGTCTCCGGCACCCGCGGGCACCGCGTCACCTCCGCAGCTGGAGCCGGAAGGCGATGGCGTCACCCACGTCTTCCAGGCCGGACACACTCAGCTCCATGTTGACGGTGATCTGCAGGGGTGGCTTCAAGTGGGCGCTGGGCAGGCCTGACGCCAGGGTGAGGGGCACGGCCGGCGGACCCTTACCCGGCTGCTGGCCTTCATGGGGTTGCCCAGCTCGCAGACCACCACGTGGCTCCCGTTCTCCTTCCGGGGGTTGCAGCTGAGCTTCTCCTGCCCCCGCCGCGGTGGGACGGCGTTGGAGGGGGCGGGCGCAGAAGTGGCACGAGGCCCCGGGGGAGGGAGGGGGGGGACACGGAGGGCAGCAGCCTCCGCCGCCTCACCAAGCCCGGGCACCCACCTGGACGTCGCTGACGGCTTTCTGGTAGTGGGCGCCGGGGGGCAGCTGCACCCGCAGCTCGGCCTCGAAGGCGCCCTCGCCGGCGTTGCTGGCGTTGGCGCGCAGGCGCACCACGTTCTCCGCCCCGACGAGCAGGCGCGTGCCCGGCCTGGGGCGACACGGCGTGAGCGCCCGCGGCGGCGCCGTGCCCCGCAGCGACGCCCCTGTTCTCCCCCCCCACACACACCCAACCAGCACCACCCACAACGCCCGGCCCGGTGGGGCACCGCGCCACCCGCGCCYGCCGCCCCGGCCGCTCACGTGTCGGCGGCGAGGCGGAGGTCGGGCACGCAGACGTTGTCGTCGCCGCAGTCCAGCACGATGCGCGTCTGGGCCGGCGGCAGGGCGAGAGGTGGGGGGCAGCGGCAGAGTGGGCAG
>NW_028186714.1:121463-122610 GCF_003343005.1 Rhea americana | reverse complement strand
GCCGTTGCCGTCCAGGTCAGAGCCACCGCGGAGGGCGAAGCCGAAGGCCGCCGGCCTGGCGAAGGGGCTCTTGAGGCGCTGCGAGGGTGCTGGCGCCAGCCCCTCGCTCTGCCCCAGGAAGATGAAGACGAGCCCGCTGCCGGCGTCGCCGCCGTACGGGGCGCCCACGGCCACGTCTGCCGACAGAGCGGGGTGGCGCCGGCGTGGCGGGGGGCTGCCGGCGCCTCCCGCCACACCGGCCCCCCCTCCCCTTTCCTCCCCTTTCCTCCCCTCCGCCGCCTCGGTTTCCCCAAGACCTGGCACCRCCGGCGGCGCTGCTCAGGTGGGAGCCCCGATGCCACCGGGCCCCGCACCGCAGGCATCGCCGCCCGCCCGGCGTTACCGGTGTAGCCGTCCTTGTCCAGGTCGCCGAGGCTGGCGATGGCCGAGCCGAAGCGGCCGTATGCGTCCGTGCCCGTCAGCGTCTGCCAGGGTTGCCCGTAGGGCCGGGCGCCGCGCCGCAGGTAGAGGTAGACGCGGCCCACCTCGTAGCGCGTGCCGTCGGCGCGCCGCTCCAGGAACAGCGGGGCCCCCACCAGCACGTCGTGCCGCCTGGCGGGCGGGCGTCAGGCGGGCGCTGCCGGCGCCCGGCCCAGGTGGGACAGCACACGGCACACGGCCCACGGCCCACGGCCCACGGCCCACGGCACGGCCCACGGCACGGCCCCAGGCTCTCACCCATCCCCATCGACGTCCGCCACGGCCACCGTGTGCCCGAAGTACGATGCCACCTGGAGAAGGTCCAGCGGTGAGGGGCAGCGCTGGGGCAGGCATGGGGCGGGGAGCGGTGGCGCCTGGTGCGGGGCTGGGGGTGGCCTGGTGTGGCGTGGGATGCCATGGGGCGATGGAGGCAGTGGGATGGGGGGTGGCAGCAGGGTGCAGTGGGGTGATGAGGCAATGGGGAGAGCTGCAATGGGCACTGCAGGGGTGCAGTGGGGCACTGTGGGGTGATGGGGGCACTGAGTGGCAGTGGCACCAGCATTGGAGGTGATGGGGGCAGTGAGGTTGGTGCTGTGGGGTAATGGGGCAGTCAGACAGGGTGCAGTGGGTGCTGTGGGGCAGGGCAGAGTGGGGCAGGGTGCTGCAGGGTGGCGGTGCAGAGGGGCAG
>NW_028186714.1:116635-117723 GCF_003343005.1 Rhea americana | reverse complement strand
AGGACGCTCGGGCCCCTCGCTGGGCCGGCAGCGCCGCCCGCCGTCGCCCCGCCGCTCACCCCGGTACCCGTCGTCGTAGTCCCGCGACGCCTCCTGCTCCGTGGGGCGCCCAGGGGCCTCAGGCCAGAGCAGCGAGGCGCCGTGGTAGCGTGAGAGGATGGCRGCGGCGCTCACCGAGTACAGCAGGCCTGCGGAGGCAGAGCGGGAGCCGCGGTGGGCCGGGATAACCCCCTCCCCCCCCGCCCCACAGCCGCCCCATGCCGGCCCACACCTCGGGGAGCGCAGCGACACTCACCTGCAAAGTAGTAGCCGCCAGGGGCGCCCAGCACCAGCATGCCGCCCTGCGGGGAAGGCCTGGCGTTGATGTTGGCATTGGCGTTGGCCTTGGCGTTGGCATTGGCCTTGGCCTTGGTGTTGGCCTTGGCCTTGGTGTTGGCGTTGGCCTTGGCGTTGGCCTTGGCCTTGGCCTTGGGGTTGGCGTTGGCCTTGGCATTGGCGTTGGCCTTAGCCTTGGTGTTGGTGTTGGCGTTGGCCTTGGCTTTGGCGTTGGCCTTGGTGTTGGGCTTGGCGTTGGCATTGGCCTTGGCGTTGGTGTTGGCCTTGGTGTTGGCCTTGGCCTTGGCTTTGGTGTTGGCCTTGGTGTTGGCCTTGGCCTTGGCCTTGGCCTTGGCTTTGGTGTTGGCCTTGGTGTTGGCCTTGGCAGCGCCTGGCCGCCCCCTGCCGCCCCCCACCCCCCGAGGGCCCGACTCACAGGGCCGGCGGCGGCGCTGAAGCCCAGCTCGCAGTAGCGCTTGTCATAGGCTGCGGGAGCAGGGCGGCGTCAGCGGGGCGGGGGCCACCATCACTGCCACCATCGCCACCACCGCCGCCGCCACCACCACCACCGCCGCCGCCGCCGCCGCCCCACCGGCGCTCACCGTAGAGGCTCTGCCGGTAGGTGTTGGCCATGACGGAGTCGCGGCAGGGCGCGTAGCGGGCGAAGCGCTGCCACCCGCCGCTGCCGCCGCCACCCACGAAGCAGGCACCCACGGGCGTCTGGAAAGCCTCCCGGCGGCCGGCCATGGCGTTCCAGTGCTGCAGCGGGGCGC
>NW_028186714.1:110763-112330 GCF_003343005.1 Rhea americana | reverse complement strand
CGCCCCCCGTCCCCCCCGTCCCCCCACCGCCGCCGCCGCGGCTCCTTCCCACCTGCCCTCGTCCGCGTGGAAATCCAGGGCAAAGCCGAAGTAGCTGCCGGGGGGCCCCTGGTACAGGGTGGGCCGGGCGCCGAGCAGATCCAGGCCGGGCGCCGAGCGCGGCGCCAGCGCCAGCGCCAGCACCCAGAGCAGGGCAGGAGCACCCCAGGCACCCGCCATCGCCGCCCCGGCTGGCGCCCGAATGCGCCCCAGCACCCGGCAGCACCCGCCGCTCCTCCAGCACCCGGCGCTTATCTGCAGGACGCAGCCGGGGCCGGGGGAAGCGGAAGGGATCCYACCCCCCRCCCCCRCGCGACYGGCCCCGCTGGGGACCGAAAYGGGGGAGCCGCCRCCGCCGCGGGGGAGCCGGGCGGCTGCTTTGGGGAAGGGAGGTGGCGGCAGTGCCAGGTGCGGGACAGGGACCCTTTGCCGCCGCGCTCAGCGCCCATCCGGAGGAGACGAGGGTCGCCGCAAAGCGCTGGGGCCTGAAGCCGGGGCCTCGCTGCGCCGCAGGACTCGGCGCTTCCCGGCCTCCCGGCAGCCGCCAGCTGCTCCTCGYGCCGGGAGCCGATGGCAGGGAGAGGGACCGGAGTGGGAGCCGGCCCTCAGCGCCGAAAAGGGGTTTTTCCTCCTTTTAATCCACCCAGCAGAAATAGGATCGGTCGGGGACACGCGAGCTGCCGGCGCCGAACGCCTGCCCGAGCGCAGAGCGGCACGGCCGGACCCGCCGGGCGCCCAACGGGGTGACGGCGGGGGCCCGGGCAGCCGAGCGAGCCGAGGAAAGGGCTCGGAGCGCGCCCCACTGCCGGGCCCACCGCCCTGGAGGGGACGGACGGTGGCGCGGGGGGAGCCGCGGAGCAACGGCAGCCGAGCTGGCCCGGAGGCGAGGGCCGCACCTGCCCCTCGGAGCAGCTGGAAGACGCTCGAGACTTTTGGCTGCCGTTTAACAGCTGCAATTTGAAACGGGCAGGATGGGGCCGAAGCTGGGGCCAGGATGGGGGCTTCCGAAGCACCGAGCCCAGCGCGTGAGCTGGCTYCGAAGAGCAGGAACGCCGTAGCTAAGGAGCAGATGCGCCACGAGCCCGGTGCAGATGGCTCTGCTACGCTCTTGGACCGGCTTCGGTCTCCCCCTGCCAAAGCGCAGCCAGGACCCCGAGAGCCAGGGCTCAACAGCGGGCTGGAAACCACGGCAGGGGCCRTCGAGCATCAGGCCTCCGGGCAGGAGCCGGGGGCTACGCGCCACGCGGWAGCTGGACACCGAGAGGCGGCAGCTGCTTCTCGTAGGGAGGGCTCAGYGCAGCCCGGTCGCGGCAGGCATCCAGACCCCGACGGGGTCCGCCCGAGAACGCTGCCAGGCGACTCGTAATTCTCTCCCTGGTCAAACCGCTTCATTTCCTGCCTCTTGCAAGACTTCAGCACTGTCGTTTGTCCAGCCAGCGAGCACCAGGGCTAAAAGTCACTCAGGCAAAGGCAACTTTGCTCCCCACCACGTTCTGGGCTTCAAACAGCACCAGCAAGCACAGTAACC
>NW_028186714.1:96897-110743 GCF_003343005.1 Rhea americana | reverse complement strand
TTTTTAACCAAATCAAGCTTTTCAGTTAAGAAAGCAGATTGCTGCTCTTGGCTGTGAGCAAGTCCCTCATCTGTCCTCATTTCAGGCTTGTAAAGATGAGGTTAACGCTAAGGCAGTGAGGCATYGGGATGGAGGGGGCACCCCGGGCAGCTCCAGCTGACACACGCCCAGGCGAGAGCACACAGCTGCAAGCAAGCGGTTGCTCCACCAGTGGCTTTCAGAGATGACCGTGGCCACACGCGTCTGCTTCGCCCTTCTGCTGGAGGTTAGCGTCCTCCCAGCAGGAGCAGGGGCACAACCCATCTCCCCGCCCCGTCGTGGTCATAAATCAGCAATGAGGCAGACGGAAAGACTGCAAGAAGGGTTGCAGGACACGGTATCGTGCATCGCTGCAGCTGCCAGAGGGTAGAGAGGCAGGATCACGCACACGCTCCCGCTTTTCCCTACCCCTCTGCTACTGGAAAGTCCCTGCAGTGGGTGGACCTTTGCTCTGGCTTCCAACGGTGGCGGCCAGCAGCAGCGGAGACGCACGCACTCGCTCCGGCACTACAGCGACAAGAGCAGCAGCCCCTGGCACAGGGGCAGGGAGGGCAGAGTCGGCACTGCAAAATGCTGTGCCTGGGTGAGGGAGAGCCCAGAGCACCACGACTAGGTGCCTGAGGCTCAGCACCGTTCCGAAACGGCACCAAAACCAACCAAAAGTACCTTTTAGCAGCACCTTYTCCTGCTTGATTTCACCTTCAGTAGCAGCTTTGAGAGAAGCTGCGAGAGAAGCTTGCAGCATACTGAGGGCTCCAATCCAAAATCACGTCCTTTTAGTATCAGAAATTCTTAACACACACAAATTAAAAGCACTCTCCAGTTCACTGTGTTCTGACTAAAATATTCCAACCAAAACCAGATTTACTCGACGGGAAGATAAAGAAAGCAAACTAATATTCTTAGTTTAGAAAAAATAAAAAATAAAAAATAAAAAAAATAAAAAGGGCTGTGTGCTACATCCTGAGCAGAGGGAGCAGCTCCAAATCATCTCACACCTTTCGAAAGAACCACACATTTTTTCCACAAATCATTGGTTTATTAGAAAGGTTTTTTTTCCCCTCATTTTACAGCATATATATATATTTATATATATATCTTATGTGACAAAGTTAAATACAGTCTGTTTATGCTTGTTAAGTAATGATAGGTTAATTATTTTTAGCACTATTCTGAAATTCAAAAAACCCCTGACTGCACTGTGAAGGGTGCCAGAACACGCATATTGAATCTAGAAGCTAATGAAGCTCAGCATTGAAACATTAATACTGTATTCTGTTAATTATTTACAGAGAAATTGAGTCCCTTTTTTTGACCGTTGTGATTCAGTCCGACCTGTTCAAATGCAAAGTTTCTGGTTTAAATAACGAGGAAGCTCAGCGTTTTTCAAGCGTTTGAATCTCTTCCCCCGTATCTCAGCTGCGCGCTTCCGGAGAGGATGGAGAAAGGGAACGCCACGGAGACCCGCAGTGGTGGCCTGCGCTCTGCGTCTCTCACCGCCGCCCGCCCCGGCCTGGTTCGACAGGGCAGGAGCGCATCTGCCTGCCTGCTCTCTAACTAGGCCGTGCCAAGCAAACGTAAGGGCACTGCTAGGAAGCGAAACCGGTTCACCGACATGCCCCAAAACTGCACTAACCCAAAGAGATTCGGAACCTGAGACCTCCAGGTCACGCGGGACAGGAGGTCTCGGTGCCGACGTGCTAGGAAGAGCTCCTGCCCTTGGAGAAACCGTCCACGGTTAGTGTTATCCGAAACCAGTGAGTGATGCAAGAGAGAACCCAGAAATCCCTTATGAAACGTCACGGACAGGAATAACCGCAAAGGATCAGGCATAAACCCAAACTTCTCTCCCTACGCAGAAGATGGCAAGTGGTTACAGGTAAAAGGTTCCCTTCATCCGCAGAACAGAGTGACGAGCTGCGTACCTGGCCTGACACCTGCCAATCACCGTTCTGAACCCAGAGGGAGGGGAAAAGGAAAAAAAGAAAAAAAAAAGAAAAGAAAAAAGGTATTTTATACTCTGTGGGAGACAACCCAAATTCCTGACACTCCTGAGACTGCCTCCAGTGTCAATTCCTATAGAGTTGCTGCTTAGTAAAGTCCACAAGCATGCAAAATGCCTATGTTGCTTCCRTTCGTACACCGTTTTACAAAACCGGCAGCCACCACCTTCCAATGTGATGCCCTTCATTAGCTGTTAGAGTCACCGGTGTCATCCATGCACCTCACGTATTCCAAGTCTCACATTTTTCTTCTGCAAAATGCTAAACGAAGATTTTTCTTCTTTTTTACATTGTATAGTACATAAAAACTTCAAAAATACATGAGCTTGATAAAATATACATGCTTAGTCATTTTGCATCTAGCTGAAACTATAAAGTTTAACCTTTACAAGTGTCTTATTTCACCTACAGCAAACATATTTACACAAAAGCCACCAGAACAAGTACCACTAAAAGAACTGGCTGTAAAAAATATTATTGCAGTATACTACAAATGTAACCTTTTTATATGAGCTACAAAAAGCAGCATCTTTGTTTACAGAGTTCAGTGCAATTCTTTACATTAAAAAAAATCCTATAAATTAATAAGGAAACCATCAGTATTACAGAGGAAAGAATACATTTTACATATTCTGGTTACTCTCCCCAGTCCTCTGTATTGCTTCAATTCCTAAAAGGATTTTCCCCTCTTTCTCATCTGAGTGCCTCTTTCACCTCAATAGATGGAAGTCAGAGTGATTTTTTCCCCCCTCCTCAGGAGAAGAGTGGTCAAAGCCTAGATTGAAATCACAAACTACCAATCTGAGAACCTCTCTCCAGTCTACAACACACAAAAGGCGTCAAGGTGCWGTCCCCACACAGGAGGAGAACGTTAATGCAGGATGGAGAAGGGTCAGAGGTGCGAACACACACGTAGCTCTTTTGTTCACTTCGGCTTTAAAATAAGATCTTACTTTCACCTTTGCTGCTCATATTGGGGGGGGGGAAATCTAAGTATACAACATTGGGGTGCCGAGATATCACCCTGCAGTGCCTGAAAACTGGTACTGGCCCAGACAGAACAGTGGCAATGCCCTTCCAGCAGTCTCCGTGCCAGGATCCACAGCTGTCAGTTACTAAATGTTTTATCACTGATTACAAGTAGGATTCAATCATGCTAACTATTTTAATTAGATGACCTCATTAAAAGGATTTTAGAGACCCATTAGTGACTACGAAATATCATTTATCATATACAAGGCAGCAGAAGGAAGATCATTAAGTGTAAGAATCTAGGGGGAAAAAAAGCCTTTCCGAGCGTCTCATTTGCCTACGTGCGAGATGATTCGTCTAGGATACAGTGCTGCTACGTACAGGTGGGAGGTGCTGGGAAACACGAGACGATCCCTGACTGTGGGTGCCCACATCACAGACTGACCTGCTGCCTGCCTGCTACCCAGCCTTCAAGCCATACCTGGCTTCTCTGGCTGTTAAAGACTGAAAAGAAATTCTCAGGCCTCACCTGCCACCTGGATCAACTTCAATCCCTTCCCAAAATGCAAAATATTCTCCTTCCWCCAAGGTTACTTCATTTGTCCTTCATGTGCCGTGACTTGGCGGATGCTGCAAGTCCTGACCTGAGAAGATGGGGTGCAGCAAAGGGTGAAGATGTAACGCTGTAGCGGCTGCAGCAGCAGCRGGTCTCGGGGCAAGAAGGGTTGGATAAAGAGCATGTGGAACTGGATGAAAAGTAAAGGGGCCCGGATGGATAGCTGACGCTGGAATGATGTGGATGGGGTGGCTGGCTAGAAATGTAGCAGGATGCCCTGGAATAATTGAGTGGGTCAAGTGGGATAACGAAATAGGTGTCAAGTGGGGCTGGGGTATGTGATGAACCTGAGCAAGAGGCTGGGGATGGGGATGGGGGTGAATCCCAATTGCCGCGGCRGCCGCAGCAGCATGGTGCTGTAAAATGGCGTGCTGCACCGTGGTGATGGAGGTTGCAGATGCAGCYGCTGGCTGCTGAATGTGGATGGGCTGCAGAGCAGGCGCTGCTGGAGCCAGGGCTGCTGAGGCAGGAAAGGCCTTGACTTGCTTTGCTAGAAGTTGCTGCTGAATGTGCTGCTGAGCAGCTTGCTGAAGCTTACTGTATTTCTCCATTTCTTCAGGTGTAAAAGTGATTGGTTGGCTCTCAAGTGGTGCTAGGGATGAGTCTTCTCCTTCTCGATCTCCTTCGATACTTGGCTCCCCACTCTGAGGCACATACCCAGGAAAGTGCTCAACATCTGGAACTAAGGGCATCATACTGGTTTCCACAGGGACAGGCTGGTTGCCYCCATCCATAGGTTCTAATGCATCGCCATCGCTTGGATCTGAGAGAAAGTTGTGTGGCATCACCAGATCTCCAGAACTAAAGCACTCTGGGAGCGCTGGTGCTTCGAGGGAAATGGACGGCATTTCCTCAGTAGCTTCCTCATGTTTCTGTTCATCCAGTGGTTTGTCCTGAATTACCATCACTTCTTCTAGCAGAGACTGGCTGCCCAGTTGAGCCTCCTCAATACCTTGGGAAACATCCTCAGAATCAGACAGGTCTTGTTCTTCACCCCTCTCCAAGCCAGACTCCTCATACCTTTTTGCATTTGGTTTTCGAATGGTAGGTAATTTCCCAATCAAGGGGAGAACTGGTTTGTTGCCTAAGGAAGGAGGCAGTTTGGGGCCAAAGTAACCCTGTGGAGGATCTTTGAGCTTTATGCCCACCTTGTTTGCCCCTGCTAGCATTTCATCAGTGACACAAGGCTTCTTCTCAACCTTCCTGGATTGAACCTTTTCTAAGAGAAGTTTCGCAGTAACCGAGTTTCTCTCTTCTGGACTGCAGTCGCTTTCTGAGGCCCTCCCCATGCCAGAGCTGCTGCTGTTTTGGGAAAGAGAGCCAGATCCTTTCATATCCTCTCCTTTGCCATCCTCCTTCTTCAGAGATCCTTCACTTCGGCCTGTTCTGAAATAGTGAGGAGATTGCGAACGATAGATTTTCGATCTGATGAAGTCTCTTCGTCCAGACCTCCTCTCTTCAGGACTCTCATGGCCTCGAGAGCCCTTTCGGGAAAGAGATCTCTGCGAGTGGCTTCTGGTRCTACGGCTGCGATCTCTGCTATAGCTGCGACTCCGTTTCCAGCTGCGACCAGTTACACTTCGGCTTCTCCTCTTGCTTCGACTGCGGCTGCAACTGCTGCTTCGTGTTCTGCCCCGACTTCTTGATCTTCCTCGAGGGTGGGTTCGGCTCCTGCTTCGACTTCTTGACCTGCTCCTACTCGAGCTGTAATCATCCTCAGAAGAGGAGTACTTGTGCCGCTTTGATCTGTGATTTGAGCTGTTGTACTCTGAGTCGTCCTCCGAGTCATGGGATCTCTTTGAATGGCACCTTGACCRGTCGCTGTAATCGCTATAGCTATCATCTGAGTAACTTCTCCGACGGCTGTACCTGCTGTGGTCTGAAGAAGCGTCAGAACTGGTCGAATACGACCTTCGAGACGAATGCCTCCGCCCCGATCTCGAACGGCTTCTGGAGTGGTCACTGCCAGAGTCATAGTCATCACTGTACTGCGACAGAGATTTCTGCCGGCAGTGCTTCCTGTGGGAGCCCTCGTCGCTGTCATAGTCCCCGCTGCTCTGTCGGCTCCTGTGGCTGGATCGGCCAAGGGATGGAGCAGAACATCGTCTCCTTGAGGCGGACGGTAATTGCTGCAGGTCAACTTTGTGTTTTTTGCCACCRTGTTCTTGGCAGCAGTTACCGCTATCCTCTTTCTTACCACTACTTCCCTCTTCAGCAGACAGYGACTTCCGCTGGGACTCCTGAGAGCACCGCTTTTTCTTCTGGAAATGGCCACAGTCTTCAGACAGTTCAGTTTTTAGTCCCCGTTCAGATTCAGTAGAAAGAGAGGATTTGCCCTTTCTGTGTTTGTGTTTTTTTCGCTTCTTGGGTTTCTCTTCCCCTGGGTCAGCTTTCCGGCTCTTCTCTTCAGTTTCCTCCTTGTGTTTACGTTTGTGTTTGCTAGACTTTTTGTGCTTCTTTTTCTTCTTATGTTTATGGGATTTCCCCGATTTGCTCTTACTGGTTACATTTTTACTACTGTCATCTCCCTCTACTTTACTAATGCTTGCCAAACTGGACTCCTGCTTGTTTTGGGAGCCACAGCTAGACAAAGATTTGTTTTCCATTTTTACAGCAGCACWGTTAGCTGTGCTCTCCGTCTCCTTGGGTTTGCTTACATCACTAGATTCTGCAGCCTGTACATTCTCTTTACAAAGACCTCCTGGATCCTTCGACTTCTCTGCTCCTTTAGCTTTAGCATCTTTGTTGCGAGAGAGCTTGAAATCAAAATACAAAGGATTACAACTGTATGAAACAGATGGCTCTGCTTTGGTAAATATGAGAAGTTCTGAAGGCCACTGCAGAGTAGTGCTCTCATCTTTACTCAAAACTGGAAAAAAGGGTCCTGTTGGATGCTTTGGTCCTTCACTGACATCTTTACAGCTTGSGACAGGCTGGGTGACTTCTTTAGTAGTGTCTGGCTCTGGGAGACTGCTTTCCATAAGATGTTTGTTCTCCTGCACACTTGCATTTTCTGCGACTTCTTTTGGTTCTGTTTTGCTCTGCTGAGCTGTAATTTCAGTAGTACTCTGTTCCTTCTGTTGCACTGTGCTCTCAGTAGTCTTTTCTGTGTGCTTGCCTGGCTTAGGTTTTGGAGAATTACCCTTTTTGATTTCATGTGCAGTTTTTTTATTCACATTTTCAGCTTCCATTTGTTCTGTAGACTTCATAAAAAGCAGGAATTGAAAATTAGGCTTTACTTTACAGTGGGCTGGGGGAATATAATGATAATATTCTGGTTCAACTGCCATTGGTCCATCTTCTCGTCTCATCTTTTTTAGTTTAGATAATGTAGTGGCTAAAGACCCACCATCTTTGTCATGTTGGTCATCTTCTTCTGCCTTGCCATCAGAACTATTCGTGCTCTCACCCTCACCAGATTTTTGCAGATTCCCTGCATCTGACCCTCTTTCATCAGCTTTTGTTCCATCTGCAGAACTTGACTCCTCCACRTGGTCCTTGAAAACAGAAGCTATGGTCTCAAGCTTTACTGGAGTCTTCTTGGCAAATGAAAACGACACGCCTATCTTTTGCAGTGGAGTCCCCAAAGTATTCTTAATGCCAAAACTGATTGCTTGTGCCGTCTGGATGGGCATCTGKCTTGACATAACAGTGCTGCCGACTTGTCCAGTGTTTAGGAAACCTCTGTCCATAGTCATCTCTGTAGCCTGGCCAGAAGTTGTCTGGATGAAAGAACTGCTGTTAGCTGCAGAATCATCGTCATCTCCAGCTTCCTCATCCACAGCCACAGTGGTGGTTCTGAACATGGGTCCACTTCCAGGAGCGCTATATGAACAAGTTAAGATACACAAATGGTAGTCAGCTATATACTCTGTCTCTGCAGTTGGCTTCATGCAGAATCTAAGATGTTTTACCCATTTCCAGTACTCYTGTATCCAGAAACAGATATATTAAAATAGTACTGCAAACTCATACAATTGTTTTACAGTATTAAATAATTAAAGAAACTAGCTATTGTTGGAGAATTTGGGGATGCTCTGGACTACCAGCTTGGAGCATCCACTCTCATTAAAAACAGAGCAATAGGCTAAACTCAAGTGCAAAGCTTTTCTCTCAAAACTTGACTCAGGATTACAGGAGCAAGAACACCGCTGCTGCAAAGGGCCTCAGTCTCAAGCAGGACTCCTGCATACTCGCTCCAAGGGCGCTCAGGGATCACCCCTACTCACCACTCAGGCTGCCTTCTCTGTTCAGCCAGTTCATGTAGACGCCGGAGGGCTTTCTCCTGCTTCCTTTCATCTTTACGTGATCTTGAAGACACGTTGCGAGCAAATTCCCTTTGTTTAAGATCTTTCAATCTCTGAGGCAAAAGAGAACAGGAATAGATTAGACAAAAGAGGCTAGTGGCAAGGGTTCTGAAGTGTCTCTCTGCTGCAGCACTGGAAAGTATGTTGTAAAGCACTCCCTGCTCCACCCCCATCCAGTACAAATTTATTGAGCTAGGATAGTGAACARCATCTTAGCTCAACAAACCAAATGGAACACATTGCCATCCTCCCAGCAGCTACACGAAAAGTCAACCGTTGATCRCTTTAAGCTATGACTTCAGGCCTGTGTATGCTTTTCTAATCAATTTGACTCGTTTTCTTTAGCTTGCTCAACAATGCTGATTTCAAAGCAAAAAGCAAGTTCTGGAAGGGAAAAAGAACAACCGCTTACTCTACTTCTCTTGCAGGGTACAGGTGTACTTGACACACAGTGCATGACAGAAGTCTTAATAGCATGGGCCAAAGAACAGAAAGGGATTAGCTGGTGCAAAAGTTATCCAGGTATTATATCTTACAAAAGCAATGTGCAAGTTACATTGGAGAAAGTGCCAAAAACCCTGTGCAAATGATACAGCAAATAAATAACAGAATACACACCACAGTTGCTTGTTTTCCTGACAGCAGTTTTGAGACAGTCTGTAATGAGCCAAGATTCACTGGAATGCAGTGGGGTCTTTGAGGGTTTAATACTTTAGGGCAAACCCGAACTCAAGAATTTTCAAACACATGAAAATCACCAAGAGAATATAAATATCCAATTCAATAGGAACAGAACCTCAAATTATTTGGTCAATTTTTGAAAATCCTTGTCTTCAAGCATTAGGAAAAGAGGCTGTTTTTCCTTTGATTGCATACAAAAACTCACAGGCCATTTTTAGTGTGCTATACAAAGGTTTAACAGAAAACAGCAAAGACTTATTTAAACCATCAAAAGGGACTGAAATTCTTTTCCTCTTCCTTTTCTGGTGCACAATTTGAAAACCTTTCAAAAGGCTCCATTCTCAGAAAGCATCGTGTATCCACCTTTTGAAAAAGTTTCATATCCTTAAACATTTTATGAAGGGCCTGAAAGACTAAATGTACTCAAAGCATTAGCTACTTCAGAAAAAAAATGTATGAATCATTGCAAAATTCTTAGAAACCCTTCTGGCTGACTCTGCCTCTTTAATGGAGCAGTGTCACAGACATGTACACACAAAACAGTCGATCTGAAAACTAACCCAAATACCAAATCAGAGAAAAGAATTTGCCCAATGTAAAGAGAACATTGCTTTGTGAAAAAGAGGAAGATTCGACACAACAGAGGATGCTCTTACCAAATCATTATTTACTAAATGTGGTTGAGCTTTACCAAAATCAGAGGGGAGGGGACACACACAGAAAAAAAAAAAACAGCTACAGACACTAGTAGAAAGAAACTCACTCTCATGATCTGGACTCCAAAATTAGAAGGATTTGCTTTCAATACATCAGCTGAAAATGTCACATCACAAAGAAAAAAAGAAAGTAAAAATATAACAAGAGTGGAAGAGAGGAAAAAAAATAAAAAGCAAGCATTACTACACAAGCCCTCAGCGTGTYTGCAAGCTATGCTATGGAGGAGGAGCTGAGCCATCGACACTACAGGGTTGAGTTTCAGGGAGCCTGGAGGAGAAGGAAGACATACACACGCACAAGCACAGACACAGCAATGATCCCACCTGGAATAACAGAGCTACTTTCACCAGGACAAGTAAAGGGCTCAAGGGTTTTGTGGTGCATGTTCAATGCTGAATAGTGAATTTCTTTCTAAAGGAAAAGAAATGGACTAAGCGATGGTACCAGCTTTTTCGTGCTGACTTAAACAGCATATCTAAAATGCTCCAGGAAGTTAAAGTCACCAACAGCTGACAAAACTATTTAATTCAGGTTTGATGCCATGTCTCTAGGTCACTCATCCATTTGGGAAAAAAGTATCACCCAGCCATTTATAACAGAAATGAATTGCGACCTTTTACTTTAACGGGGGAAGTGCAATGCTGAACTCAGAAACCCCCTTCCATCCTCCAGACATGGCCTGATACGTCTCCCCATGAAATAAAACAGGCTTTCTGAAGTCAGCGGATGATGATGCAGCTGCCCATGATACAATCCTGTCTTCACCACAGCATAAAATTTTAGAGAAAACAGAATACTATCCCCATTTCCCTAAATACTGACCCTTGAGTGCCTCTGCTCCCCAAGACCTCTCACCCTCTTACTGAACAGCACTTAAATCAGAAGTGATAAAGCAAGTGGCATTATCCAGACACATTACAACTTCAAACTATGTAACATGTAGCAACAACAACTAGCTAAACTGATACTTGCAGGTTGCAGGACAACAACAATTAACTATGTTTTTCAAGAGTGCTGAGAATCTATTACTCCCCAACTTGGCAGAAGAAAGGTCATCTGGTTTTATAAAGCTGACTTTACGAAGGAATAAGAGATTTCAAGTCAAAGAGCCTGTCGCTCTAAGAATGTCTGTCCATGGTTGGAGGGGAAAAAAAAAACCCACTGTTTTTGCTCAGTGAGACTGTCTATGCTGCTCTCAAGCGTGCTAGATGCTCATTTACAGTATGCTCTTCAATCCCATGAGCTGTGAGCACTAAAAGGATTAAGCCCACTCCTTCAAACAGCAGTACGCGGCCTCTGAATGCATCCAGGAGGGAATTATGCAAATCTGAATTTCCTTTTGCAGCACAGGAGATAGAAGGAAGAACGGTCTTGCTGAGTAAGTCTAATGCACAAAGTCTCCACGAACAGCACTGTGACATCTCTCTTTGGGACTGTGTCAAGTGAGATGTAAAATAAGGAACATAATGTAGCTTAGCATCTTTGACTGACCTAAAATGATGCATCCATCACGAGAAATAATTTCTCGAGCACATATAAAGCTTGCAAGCAGCCAAACTCCAACCTGGCTGAACTGCATTATGTTACAGAAAAGTAATTCCAGGGAGGAGGGAACAGAAGAGCAGATTGGCAGTCTACAAAAACAAACTGCTGCAGGAATCGATCCAAAAGTCTTTCTTCACAGGCAGCCAATTAGCATAGAGCCTTTAAAATGGCCAAAAGTTTTCAAAATACCCTGCCACAGTAACTCTTACTTTACTAATTGTTCCAAGCGCATAACAGAAACCAGTATCCTGTCCATGAAAAGCACAGTGGATAATCAGTCAACTACAACTATCCAACTATCCCTACCATCATTCCCCAAAAGTAACAGGAGTGAAGCAATGAAAAGCGCTAAGGACATTTTTACAGTAATAAAAGGAGTATATCAAAACAATGAAATGCTTTTCAGCACACTTTGGTTCTCAGAAAGCTATTTGAACTAAATCAATACTTAAGCTAGGCTTTTCCAGCAAGCATTCATTATTCTAATACATCAAGAGCTCTAAATTACTTTTTTGGACTGGCTAAACRGCCACAGGAGACGAGTGACACAGCTGCTCCCTTTTCCCTGCAAATACAGTGCGGAAATAGGCTCTTCTTCAAGGAGGAGGAGGATTTTACACTTTGGGATTGTGCTCAATCACCATCTGGGAGCCTCTCCCCACTGACTAAAGAAAAGGATCCTTGGGAACCTACGTTGCTGGGGTGAAGCTAGTCTTAAATCTCCCCCCACCATCCTCAGCAAGATTATAATTTCTTAAACAGAATTGGGACCAGCAACCTGTTACACACTTCATTATAAACATGTAATTCCATGATATTACAGGACTGAAAAATTTGGAAGGTTTCTCCCCGACAAGTGGTACATACTAAGTTTGCTTTCTGAGAAAGCAAAAAGCTTTTGAACACATTTATAGATAGACTGCAGAATGAGTTAGCACAAAGCCAGGAAATACTGTTTTATTGCTGTATTGCTTCGCTTGGAAGAAYGGTTGTATCAGTAAGTCCAATGACTGATTAACAGGAACAGAGAAATCACTARGCATTAAAATAAAGCACGTCCAACTTTTCTGCACTCTCAAGGCAGTCAGAAGAGCAATATTTCAACATCTCAACCCTTCCTTCAGGTTGGTACTGCTTTTTGTTCATAGCTGCCACCCACCTCAGCTTGTTACATGCAGTATTTTAGGTTTTGCTGCTTTGTTTCTAACAAAATTAGTAACAAGTCCCTGTAAATGCAGGCAGGCTCTTACAGCAAAGCTTTTTGACAAAATCTGCAGCTATCTTAGTGATCTAGCTCAAAGAGCGCTATGGGTTATCTTCTGATCATTGCATGGCTCAGGAGGGGCAAAGCTACCATGCAAAACCATTACCTTACAACTCTCCTCCAATCAGCCTGGACAGGTTGCACTCCCGCATCATTTAAAAGCTCTCAATTTAAAAGCTCTAGAGATAGCCCCTCACAGAGACATAAAGATGGTTAAATAAAAAAGGGGGAGGGAGCAGAATTCAGAAACCGTAAGATAAAGGTAAAATCTGAGCACACGGTATGGCTATCCCCGCACGAGATTCTGCGCATGAGGTCGTATCAAGGCAAGACTTCTCCAACCCCAAATTAAAGCACGCTTTTTCAGGTTCATGGCCAACAGCAAATGGATTTTCTGAATTTCAGTTAAGAAAGCCATGCAATTTCACTCAACTGAGGCCCATTTAAGAGCTGTTCTATGCCTAAAATTGCAGAGCAGAAAGAGATCAAGTTATTCTCAGAAGTTTTTTTAAAAAAAAAGAAAGAAAGAAAGAAAAGAAAAAAGCACTTCTAGCACTTCTCATAAATCACTCTACACAATGCTCCGAGACTTTCACAGCAAACCTCATCTTCTGAGGACAGGGATACACTGTGTTCAGGTACAGCAAGATTTCTGCATGGGCTTGAAACACAAGGCAGCTCGTGTGACAGCACAACCCCGTTACAGAGCCTGCTCCTCCCCAGCTATTGTTCGAGTCTCTGCCAATTCCTATTAAATAAAATTATAATGCACTTATTACGTGCCAGCACATTCTGGCTTTCTGAAATTTGTACATATACTTGATTCTTCACCGCACAAGCTCCTGGGAGCGAACTACATCAGTAGCTAAGATGGCAATCTTTGCTTTGTAATTTTATATATGTGATAATACAAGTCCTGCTTATTTTCAGGGATTAGTGTTTTTCACACTACCATAAACGAAGTGAAGAAAATCAGAGGGGAAACAGCATGCAATTGCAGTTTTATTTCCTCTTAATTTTTTTTCCTGACATCTCATTTTCAATCTACGAAAATATACTACAAGGTAATGGAACTCAGAAAACCCAATGACACAAATCCGTTTATCCTTCAGGAAGCTAGTAGTGCTTGTGATTACTTTATTTACTTTACCCTGCACACTGAAGACTTATTTTACTGAACACTTTCCATATATGTACAGAGTAAGTGCTCTTCCCCACGTGTGCTTGCACTGAGCAAACAAGCAGTTAAACTGCTAGAACCGGATTAAGAAAAATCTTTTTTTTTAAATAGGAAATCATTTCTGTATTAGAAAAGTTTCTCAYGTAACAGCAAGTATCTTAGAGATACACTGTTAAGTCTTCTACATTCAAGTTCTGCTTGAAGATACAAGTTTTTGGAAAGCACCAGTATGCTTCCCCCCAAACTAGAAAGCGCAGGTTTGGGTTTTAAAAGTATTCAATTGCAGCAGCGACTGTGTTTGTAATTTTGTTGTGCCTTAACAGCTTCCTCCCCCTCAGCATTAATCAGGGCATGAAGACAGCAGCATATGTATGTGTGCGTATATATAGTTTCACGTCTTAGTTTCAACACCCTCCCAAAGACTTTTTAATGCAAATACATTCCCTTTGTCTTTTTATAAGGAGAATCTAGAGTAATGCAGAATTAATTATCTATTCCTCAAAAATGCCATGCATTCAGGAG
>NW_028186714.1:52285-96886 GCF_003343005.1 Rhea americana | reverse complement strand
GCTACATAAAAGTCATTTTAATACCGGTTAGAGTTCTTGCAGCTAGCTTGGCAAAGGTTCACTCAGGAACATGTTCTTCACAACGAATTCAAAGGTGACTCTTTATTCTGTAGGGTCAGTGACTCAGGGAACAACACAACCTCTTTTTAGGCATGCTAGTAGTGAACTGAGGACTACAGCATAAACCACACATGAGAAGTAAAAAAAAAAGGGGGGGGGAGGAGGAAGAGAGGAGACCCCAAATGCTATGTTATTTAAAGATAAGAGTTCCAAGCTTAGCAATCTTAGGAAGC
Source organism: Rhea americana (assembly GCF_003343005.1). Lineage (NCBI taxonomy): Eukaryota > Metazoa > Chordata > Aves > Rheiformes > Rheidae > Rhea > Rhea americana. Next base: position 96,593 of record NW_028186714.1, on the reverse strand, counting down.
TCTGCTAAGTGACAYGTGACATTCATTCATACTGCTCACAAGCTTGGTACAACCCCAGAAAAGGTGACACGCATTCATTTTTCATGCGGGTCTAATGTGAAATATTTTATCTTGAAGTCAAAATTCAAACAAATTAAGGGTCAGCTCCAATGTAATATTGTAAAGATTCACCTCCACTAAATCCCCCAAATCCAAAGAYTGTGGGAACTCTCAATCACCCCAGCGTCATTTAATGCAAAGCTGTAGGAATGAATCCGCTAGTTCCATCAGTCCCACGTCCAGCATCTAAGCTCCTTGCTAACTGCTGCAGCAGTTCTTTCTACATCTGCCATATCACATTTGATCCGTTAGAGACAGTCAGGACTCTGCAATTTCAGAGGTAGGGGCCCTTCACAAAACTATCCTTTAGCTCTAGTTGCCAGGCTCAAGAACTCACAGCTAAAACAAACACTCATTAAAAGTATCAGTAGCTTTTGAGGGTACCAAGAGATACCAAAACCAAGAGTTTTTAGGCCTATGGTAACAGCTCTTTTCATCTGCTCACTTGAAAGTGAGTACATGAATAAACTTCTGGAGAACTGGGTTTATTTTTCCTCTTGCAGTGCCATCTGTATGAAAACAAGTTGACTTTAGTCCTCTACCTTCCCCTTGGAGAGGCTGAAATAAAGTTAGTCTTTTTATGGACATCTGTATTTGTCATTTCAAGTATTAACCTTATTTGAAAAAAAAAATCTAGAACACATTGACACTCCAACAATATTTAAAACACAGACTTAAACAGCCCAATGGTTTGTGCTAGTAAGGTTAAGATCATTTTCCCTGTTAAGGTAATCTAAAAATACTGCCTTTTGGATCAAATTTCAGTGTTCAGGTTAACTGTGATGTCAGGTAACTCTGTTATATCCACACGCCATGAAACCAGTGTAGTCAGGACATAATAAAATCTCCCCTTAAATTGTTTGGTGTTGACAAACTGGTGGTGGGTTGAAAATTTATCCAGTAGGGATCAATACACTTACCTATTGCCCCTGTTTCGCAATAATCCTGAGTTCCTTCCTGGAATACAAGACAGTGTCTTTATAACTTGGGAGCAGAAAGGGAGTTGGGGATGGAATGCTATTTATAGGGATAGTCTAACGTCCACTGAGCCACATAAGGAATAAGGCAAAACTTCACTGTGGTGAGTATTTGTAACTAAAAATACTCCAAAGCAGAAGTGACCCTGCAGAAATCTGCTCAACAAGATAAGAAAAAGACAAACTGAAATATTGCTGCCTCAAGAAATTGTCCCAAGAATACATCTGCAAAGTTTTGTCACACATATCAAATTGGTTTGCTAGAGTTATCTAGGATGCAAGAAGTTTTACTGACACTTAGCATTTTAGTTTAGGGGGAAAAAAATCTTTAAGTCACATATACTTTACATCTAGTCTGCAAATGCATTAGATAATCTCTTCCCTCTGTTCAGAGGATCCCTTGCCTGTAATACGATTTTTTTTTCCCTACAAGCATCAGACAAAAAATAATCTTAGTTCGAACATGTCTTCTCTCACGCACTTCACTTTTTCTTTAGGAACTGTTAATCATGAATACCCTTACTGAACAAAACTGTTCAGCACTGAAAGAAATAAAAATAAAAGACCAGAGGAAATCTTTCTACCACAGTTAATTTTTTTTTTTTTGAATGTTACAAAGCACTAAGTCAGTCTCATTAGCCTACTAAAGAAAACAATTATGTTTGCCTTTACGTAACTGTGCTTTCCTGTCCAAAGATGCAAACTGTGAAACAACACGCAACATGTTTTCAAAGGCACAGTGGTTATTTTAAGTACCACCTCATACTTCAGAAGACTGTCAGAAATGAGCCCATCTTGAGTGGTAATGAACAACAGACTTGAGATAATATTACTTATGTAAATTTACTTGGTTATTTCTCAGTAGTTTCAAGTTCACTGCTGAACACCAAGCCAACAGGGTGACAAACATTTCATCCAACATCAAACCAGACATGTAATTTTTTTCCTAAGTAAACCACAACCGCTTTTGTGTATAAGCTCCTGTATAGCTTGAAATTATTGCTGGACAATTTATCAAGAAATTTGAAGGTCCATTTTCTCCAACACCTGCCTGAAGTTGCTGCAACAGTTGCAAATTATCCAAGAGCATCAGTTCCTTCAAAAATGCCTAATAGGATCAACAAAATCAAGGATCCTTTCCACTAAAGGGAAGATTAAGCCACAATGTATTCCCAAGACACTTTTCTTCCTCATCACTCTTCTTGCACCCCTAACGATGACTGTTTTTATACCAGTAAGATGGTGGTTATTTTCCACAGGTTTACTTCTCCCTCCATAGCATCTCTAGATGCTAGAAAATCTGTCAATCCAGCAATCCTTCTACCAGTCTCCCTATTAACCACCCAACAGTTTTAAACAGGAGTTGTCATAATCATACGGTACCACCACATTGCAAGAACRTGCCATAAACAGGTCCTTCAACCTCCTAAACAGATGCATGTAACCGCACTCAAGTTTCAGCCAAGCAGCTGGAAAGCTCTAGATGAAGTACACTGCTATCCGATATCACGACTGTGCCACTAGCTCTCTCAAAAACAGCCTGTTTTCCCAACACCAAGCAAATTCATGAATTTCTGCTCTTAATTCTACTGAACTGCAATTCACAGTGCTCAAACAGTCCTGTCACAAGATCTCACATCAAAACTTCCTTAGCGAATTTCTTTGAAATAGCACATTCTATACTTAATACACAAAAAAATTATATACTGTAATGCCATATTCATGTTTTTAAAGCTGTTGCTTCACTGCTATTTTGCAAGATTCAGAACTCTATGGCACATCCTCCAGATATTCACAGGAGTTATCAATATTTTAATGACTATTATTACAATTTATCTTTAGGATCAGAAAACCTCCTCTGAGCGATGTCCTCTCTAAACGAGTACAATACAGCTATCTGTTGTACATTTGCATCTCATTTAGCAGTTTCAAATATTCAAATAGATTAGGCTAAGGCATGAAATTTTATTATTATTTAACTGTGCAGTATGAAGTGTTATATAGCCACTACAGTACATCCCTACTTTTCGGACCAAAAGTAATTCCACATAAATCCTGAACCCATCCTCTCATGAAGGTTACAATATTTGGAAACTGCTCTTTTAATCACTCTTTTGACGTGGTCTGTTATTTCCTAGTCTGTTTTCAGTAACTTGACAGAACGCAGACTAAAGTATTAAAGCGTGCACACACTGCAGATTGATGGCCTTCAAAGTTGTACTATTATAAAGCCTGATACAAACTGGGAAATATCCATACCCATGTGTCATTGCCTTAGTTTAACAGCAGCCCATTCCTGCTCCTGAGTAGTTCAAAGCTGAGCTGCTTAACGCTAACCCTCCCCTCTTTTATTGTATTTATTATTTTTTTTAAGATGAATATTCTGCTGTGGGCATAAAAATCTTAACCAATATCATCAGAAACCTATTCCTGAGGCTATAAGGAAAATAAACACACTAGGGAAATTCAAAGTATCAACCACAAACAAGACCACTGCAATGAATACAAAACTGATGAACTATGCTGTCAACAACTGTTTACCTGTTTGTGAGCATGATCGTAAGAGTTTATGTGGTTGTCAAACTCTTGGTGCTTTTGATACTGCTTGTCACAAAGCTCACAGTAGAAGTTTGCTCTGAGGTCTTCCAAAGCCTTGGCAATTGCCTTTTCTTTATCAACATAATCCTGCAAAATTAACAAAAAACGCTTCAGTTAAACTTTCTATAAAGCAATCTGGAGACAAATTATTCCTTTAAGGAGAACAGTCTTGAAGAGAACCTTGATGTACACACATYACTAAAGTATTTTTATTAAGCAGGCTAGTCTTTACAAATTAAAAGGATGAAAAATACTTTTGCAGCACTATCAGCCTAATCCCATTTCAGTTTCCTGACATAGAACATAAAAAAAAAAAAAGAGTAAGTATCAATAGCAGTCAGGCTTCTTCCGGGCCGCAAGCAAAGTGCCTGCTAGTCTGAGATAATAAAAAGAGCTTTAAATCCTCAAGCTAACACAAACTGGCAGCCGCCTGCTCACRTAAAATGAAGAACAAAACGCACATCGGAGCAGAAAGATCACTGCTTTTGGAACAGAATCTTAGAACTTTAAATGTTGATGTTTCCTCCATTTTGAGTGCTAACAGATGTTTACTTGATCTCAGCTTGTCTGTAATTCAGGAAAGATGAATACAGACACACAGTTGGGCAAGCAGAGTTCAGAAACCATTGAGCCTAACTCACTCCAGTGTCATTTTACAGTAATTTCTTCAGTCAGTGACATTTTCCCAGGCMCAATGCTGTCCATTAAGCAGCATTCAAGTTCAAGTACAGCGATTACAYGGGGAACGTACAGGTAGCTGCCATTTAGCAAAAGGAGGAGGGGAGGATCTCTCCTTAATGCTTGTACAGACAGTACTTTAGATAATACAACTTCTGTACAAGTACTGAACTAAACCTCCAAGCAAAGGGGAGATGACTACACTGGTAATGGTCACTTCCTACCCTCTTTTGCTATAAAGAAAAGCAGCAGCTTTTGGATTGGCAGCATCAGAAAGCTCTGGGTGTTGCAAGCTCAATGTTTCACTCTCCCAATGGAGATTTCAGTCCCGCAAAACGCAGTGAGGGCTCAAAGCACCACTGCTGCTCTAGTCAGTGACTCCTGGTAACAAGACACAGCTGGACGGAGACCTCGGACAACTCTTCTCTCTGTGGGATCTTCTCTCCCACTGACAGAACTAATAAAACATTGTCATCCCTCAGAAAAAAGCTAGGGAAGGTTTACTTTAATAAAACGGAAGCACTTACGTTGATGCATATTAGTTAAAAGATTACAAATGCTGTATTAGAAAGTACACTACRCTAACAACAGCATATCCAGCATAACTATTTACCAGCTCCACCCTCCACTGGAATAAAGGCAAATTATGGAAGACAAAAAAATAGTATAACACTTGAGAAAAAGCACATGAGAGTTCAAGAGTTTCAGTCTCCAAAACAAGCTTCCTACGGAAAATTTCCTTGCATTAGCAAGAGGAGCTTAAAAAAAAAAGCACTAAGTTCGTTCAAGGGAATACTATTTCACAGCCCTGTCAAAATCACATTAAAACAATATTGCTGAGCTTGTTTTCTATATTGCATGATGCATTTCAAAAATTTCATCACGGGGGGGGGAACACATACACACAAAAAAAATCTACTGCTAAAAGTTTTTTTTCTTTTTTTTAATAATTTAAAGCACTATTCGACTTCTAAATAGAAATCTATTTCAAGCTCCTGCTTTCACGTGTCTACTACCCAAAGCCCTTGTTAAAAAAAAAAAGAAAAAAAAAGAAAAGAAAAGAAATTGTATCTGCAGGTTAGGACCTGAAACAGGTCTCCACAAAGACAGGAAAGGAAAACAGAACAGCATGAGATACACAGAACAGCAATGTTAGTAAAGTTTTTCTGAAAACATGAATGTGCTTCCTGCACAATGTGTAATTTCTTCAGAAAGCATCCTGTGGCTAAACAATGAAAACATGGCTTTAYAAAAGCAGGGAATTAAACAACATTTCTTGCTTCTTTTTTGTTGCAGAGTTATCTAAAATTCCTTTGAGACTCACTGAATGGCTAATCACGATGTGGCCACAGTTGGCAATTACATAATGGACTCCTGTGGAGCAATGAAAAAAATTATGCTTTGAGAGATTTTCACAGATTAATACGGAAATGCAAAAGTCTAACGATAGAGCATGCTAATAAAAATAAATCTGAGTTGTGAGAAACTGCTACTGCTCCACAGAGTTCCTGAAAGCACGTGCGCTGAATACCGGGAGGAGAATAAAACCGCTGCAGAAAGCGAAGCACATTCAATTGCACTTGAAAAGACAATTGCAAAAAAAACTAAGAACTGCACCATAAAAGTTGCATTGCAGACTTGAGACAAAACATCATTACATGCAATTCACACAAGGGCTCCTACCAGCCACCCTCAGATGAAATTATTATTTGCACTCTGCAGCTGCCGCTGCTTGAAAATCCCTAGCATCACAGATAGGGGCATACTGTAGAAAGAGATCCCAGCTCTCGGTCACGTGCTGCTTTAGAACAGCTAATGTCACAACTAAAACCTCCTTCTCTTTGTAACGTGCCAACAGTGCGCCGCCCAGCACGACACTAAAAATGACAAAAAGAAGAAACGTCTTCAAGCAGAACGTGCACCTGGGCATAGAGGAACTGTTCACCCCAATCTGCATAAGCCCATTAAGAGCACACTTGTATTTTAAAGGATGCCAGAAGATATCATTAACTCCATTTGCTTCCATAATTGGTTYTAAAAGCAATTACAATGGCTTTTATTTTAAAACGAACATGTATACCAGCAACTCCCTTACCAAGGGAGTTAAGGTCTTAACTTAGCCAAAAAAAAAAAGTTTCAGGAAAAGATAGAATTTTTTGTAGCTGAATAAACTGCCTGCAGCATTAGCTCTTCAACCAGTGAAAAGGCATTTTAGACTTGCCATGGTTATGTTTAATTTTAATGGAATGGAAACTACCTTTCTATTATTCCTCGAAGAATCACAATTTATGCAAAACTGATACTTTAGTCTGATATCTACCACTCTTATTCAACCCCAGTCCTTCTCAAATCCCAAGGAAATTGGATAAGCAAGCTTTCCTAAGATTTGATRTACTTTTTAGGCTGGTAAGCAGAGTAATGGATTAAAGGACTAATGAAGAMCATGTTTCCCCAGAGTGCAAACTGGAAAGTCAGTTACTGCTAATCTAAGTATGTTTCAACATGTCATGCTCAGTGCCAATATGATGGCCCACTTTTATCATTAAACAGATGTCTTTTGTTTTTTACGTTGTTTTTTTAGTAAGCCAAAAACCCCAGAATAACAGTTTAAAAAATCCTGTTGAAACACAAAATGCTTATTTTAATGCTGCCTGGGAAACTCTCCTGAAAAGATACAGCCCACTAATTTCTCAAAACAGGAGTCATATTGCAGCTTTTTGAAGAAAATAGGATTTCTGTAGCAATATGATAATGCATTTTTCCCCCATTACTCTACTCCACTTCCAGTTGACAATTGTCCATCTTAAACCTGCATATGCAGATTTTGCACTGAAGACATAGGAGGTTCACTAGAAAAACTTGGTAGCCCCAAGTCTAGGGAAAGAAATCTTCTGCCCACCACAGAACTGCTCTTTCCAGAACAGCAAAAAAGCCTACTGGTGAAAAGCCTTGCTATCTTGCAGCTCTTCAGGAGCTAAAGAAACACCACAGTTAATGCAGAGAAGTGAATAATCAGTTTGTTGAAATCTAAGTAATCTTAGAGGAGGAAACAAAAGAGGTGGGGAGAAAACCCACCACACACACACACACACAATAGTTAATAGTTAATTCCTACTACCATTAACTACAGCCTAATGACAAGACATCTGTCCTATCAGGATAAATCCTCTCTTGTTCAGCCCACAAGAACTTCGATATTAATGCACCTATTTCAGTACCTTGTACTTCTGCCTCAGCTCCTCAGTGTCTTCTTTCTCCACCTCCAGTACACGCCTCCGCTCAGTGGCATCTTCAGCATAGTCGAGCTTTTCAGAAAAGAAGAGATGCGGTTTGCCCAATAAATACTTTGTGCTACTGAGACTGCCAGAATGTGTAATTTAAAAGGTGAGGTTTGAAACAGAATCACTGCATATCATACTTCACTTTCCTTGTTTTGCCATCCCACAGTGAAACCCACAGATAAAACAGTTCATTAATCCTTCCGAGCTGGTGGCTCCCAACAGGCCCATTCGCTGCCAGCAGCGGCCTTAGCTTTAGGGAAATGAGTCTCACAAAGCCAAGGAATTTAGGATAGTATCCAGACCTCAAAATTTAGGTAACCAGCAGTAAAGAGAATCTGTATTTTGCAGAGAAATGTTTTCTAATCGCGTAGTTCTAGGAGCTAGGCTTTCTTCATCTTTGTCGCAAGCTTTTCTGCTTTTAAACGTCTTCCCTGTAAACTCCGCGGATCCACGCAATAAACGGCAGGGTGCAGCGCCGAAGGCGGATGAGTCTACTTACCTCCATCTCCATCCGCCCCATGCCCATGACATCGTACTTGACGACGATAGGGATGGGATCCGTCCTACCTGTAACAGGAACACACGAAGGCGGTCAGAGGCCGGTCCACTGCCACAACTCACTTTTACACATTGGGTTTGGGTGGTTAGAGATCTTGCCTTGGAGTGCAGAGACCAGAAAGCTACAGTGAACCAAACACAAGCCATTCTCACAGCTTACATCCAAACCTGCTTCTCAACTCCAAACCAGTTAAAGCTAAATGCACCTTTAGCGCTGATAAACAGCATTCTTTGAACATTAACTGGTTATATAAAATGGACCGGTGGTTAATGTTCAATCATGACAAGTCCTAGTGTAGGACATTAACAGGACTTGAGAAGGGAACCTTCTCAGTGCTTCCACATCAGGCAATATATACCTCTAATCTCCTGATACTGAGGGGGAAAAGAAAAAAACCTATTAAATATATTTTATTGCACTACCACTCTAATAATTAATTATGTGGAAGCCTCCCTCCCACAAAAATTTCGCACCTTCCCAAGAAAAATGGTAACTACTCAAGTCGAATGGCATGTAAGCCAAACTTCTCTCCTCCAAAAGCCACCCGTCCATTCCAGGACGCGTGGCTAATCCCCATCTGCTTCCCCAGGCTCCTGCGGAGAGATGCGCTAGCACTTGCCGTGTTATCTGTAAGCTGTGAAAAGGACTAGTTGCGAAGAAAATTGACTTTGAACTAATCAAACTATGCTGGAGATTTTTTTTTTTTAACATATCTTTAATCCACTCATAACCAGCCAAACAAAGCAAAATGGGGCAGACAAGCACTTTACTACCACAGCTTTTTTTATTGTTATTATTATTATTTTACATCACAACTCGCGCTGTTTGTTGTGATGTAAGCCCACTGAAAAAGTACTTACCTTATCCGGTGCATACCTTGAGTAAAAAAACAGAATGTTTACTTCCCTTATTATTGCTCTTGGTTTGGTGTAAACAACTGTTTTGTTATACACACATACACATATATTATACCTTTGGGCTAAAAGATCTGTGGGTTTTATCATGGCAAAAATATTACATTGCATTCCACGTGCACAAAAGGCTGAAGGTCTTTAAAACTGCCTCAGAAAACCTGTGTATATATTAACTTTCTCTAAATCCTGCAAAAAAATTAAAATCCATGGATTTCAAACTCCACAGAAACCTCAAAGGAAACCTGCTTCAGACTTGTGTCTTTTTAACTCTCTGAACTAGAGAACAGAGGCACCTATTTCTCTTTCAGAAACAAGTCCATTTAATTAAATAGTTTATATTTTTGTTTATATGCCCAGAAATTTACTGAGAGGCATATTTACCAAGTTCAAAACTTATTTGTTGAGCTGATCCAAAATAATATTTGGAATCAAGCTTTCATTTGGGTATTTTAACAATGTTTGCTATTTGAAAATGTTTCTCTTACGCCCAATGGTATAATAAAGTAAGCAGTGACTGCAATTTTTAGCAAAAGGACCAAATTAAAGACAGGTTATAAAAATGACCTCCTAAGTGCAATATCACTTTCATAACGTCTCAGCCAGGGATTTACTGGTTAAGCGGCAAACCCAATGGAATCATTGGCAGCAAGTGCCAACAATTTTTGTTCTCCCCCCCCCAAGCTTTTTGTTTGTTTGTTTTTTGTTTCTCCAGCAATCGAGATCTTTTGATGCAGCCTCATTGCCCTGGTAAACCCCTGCATCCAAACGGTGCATCAGTTCTTTTGCCTTCTAAGGCAGTCAAAGTTTTCAGAATCTATTTGTAAAATGCAGTAGCAAGTGCTAGTGCCCATCGTGTTGGGGAAAAAATCAAGTTTGGACAGTATTAGAAATTTATGTCTCAATTGATTTTGGCAATTCTAACACAAACAGAAACATCCCTTCTTAGCAATACCCTTTAATGAACAAGGATCAGACAAGTGTGCATAAAGAAAGGAAAGGAAAGGAAAATGAAAGACCAAGCAGAAGGATGATGGCTACAACAGAGAAAGTAAGCCTAACATATTGGTGCACTGATGACAAAAGGAGTAATTCAGTCTGAAAATAAAAAATTACCACTGCTAAGTTTACCATCACCACAACAAGTCCAGGATCATAACGCTGTAAAAAAGAAACACCATTTGTTAGGCAGAAACCATTAGGGGCAGAAAATAGGCCATTTGTAGTAGGCAGGTAGGATGGGTTTAAAAAATAATAATAATAATAATACGAGGCTTCTTCCTCACCCCTCCACCCCATCACCGTGCTCTGCCCTGTGGAATCAGGGAGCAGGGAGACTGTGAGCAGTTGCTGTTTGTTTTCAGAGCTGCTTTTGCAACCTGAAATGAGCCAGGTGTTGGAAGAGGGTTAATTCCTGGTAGCGACCCAAATTTAAAAGGTGCACGTTGGCACATTTAGGCAGGCAGTTTAAAAAAAAATACAAAATGAAACAACAAGAAAAAATACCCCCAAACCAAATCAGGATCTTATGGTAATTGCAAATATTTGGGGTGAAAATGAGCTATGTTTGCCGGAAAGAGAAGAACATTCAATACTAAAAGCGATGCCTTTGTTTTAAATTTAACCATTATTTCATTAGGCATGAAATAATAGGGCAGCTGGCCAAAGAGGCTGCCCAGCGTGACAGCCAGTCGACCAGTGCCAGGTTCGAGCGCTTGGAGCACGTAACGCAGCCACCGGCAGCCGTGACATCTCCGCCAGCGAAACAAGGGCTCTGCCCAGCCGCCCGGGGGGAGCACAACCTGCCGCCAGGCAGAAACAGCGGGCGGGCGGTCATCGGTTCTGAGCCCTCGGGGCCTGGAGAGCCTTGTTTCACGTCCAGGAACCGAAAGAAATGCAGGATGTGTTCGCAAAGAGCCACCTCTAACCCTGTTGACTGCAAAGCAGGCATCTTGGGAAAGATGGAGAATAGCCAAAGGGGAAAAATGGGACTTAAGCTATTTAAGTTTCTTTTAAAGAACTTCAAGAAAACTTACTCCAAAGCCGCTGTGCATTACAATGTGATCTTTACCAGCACCTAAAGGTGCTTCTCAGAAGTTGTGAGACTCCCCAGTTTAAGCGTTCCTGCTGCCCCTTTTCAGGTACATCAACATACTTTCAAGGGAAAAATGGAGTTTTCACAAAAGGGCAAAAAAAAAAAATCAACATTTCAGCCCACTCTAGAGAGTTGCAAGTGCTGCCACATGGACAACTAACCCTCTCCCCTCCATAAGGTAGGTTATGCAGAAATTGTGTCCATATGCCTTTCCTCCACAGGCCAAAAAACRCCCTACAAGTTTTACGTCCTTCCTGGAGCAGCCTGTAAAATCCTTCCTTCACAGGCTGTTCGCAGTACACAGGCTACACACCCTAAACCACGCAAAGGGTTAAAGTATTTCCACATAAGGGGATCATCCCTGTAAAAGGGACAAAGCATGAACCCCAGGCTGGATGGGAAAAGCCAACAGCCTACATGAGAACTGAATCTTGGAAAAAGCAATTTCTTAAATCACATTTGCAATCATTTCTTTATTTCAAAGAAATTTCAAAACGAGCAGAAAATTTGCTTTGCTTCCCTCTCCCCTCCTACTTTACAAAGGAAAGGCAGAATCTCTCTGCCAGCTTGTGAAAAAACTGCTTATCCCCTAATCTGGCCGGGCAGCAATGCCCTGTGCGACGGCCCTGTGCCTGCTCCGCAATCTGTGAGCGGCAGGGAGGAAGCGGACTGCAGGAAGCACCTTGCTGAACCACAGCGGAGGCAGATTTCTCTGAATTTCATAATTGCGCCAAGATATTGCATAGGAGCAAATATGAGCAAAAGTATCTTTGTCCGCAGTGTGATAATTCARCAAATCTTGGAAAAAAGTGATTAACGTTCATGCTTCAGGACTTTAAAACAGAGTATGAGGTACCYAGTCAGGCTCTATTCTGAGGATTATTTCACAGTTGCCAGCTGCAGGGTGCTTGCTCCTTGTCCGGACACAGTAGGTAGATGATGCTCTGCTCTTTGAAACAGGACACTGCACCAGGTGGCCCTGCCATCTGAGCCAGTCTAGAAATGTTGGCATTGTCAATACTAGTGCAAATTTTATTTTTTTTTAAACCATTAAAATAGAAAACGGTTTTCAGCAGCAGCAACAAGGATTTATAGATTCAGAAGAATTCCTCCCTCCAGCAATACCATGCATTACAACACAAATAAGGTATTACTATCTTTTAAAAAAAAGATACAAAGAACAGGCTGCTTTGGTTGAACAAAAAAATACCCCACAAATTACGCCTTCACTGTTCAATGAAATATGTTTTCACATATTATGCAGATCCATAACATATATGCATCACAGATAACAGAACAGCCTTAATCTTTTTCTATCTCAACAGTTATTAAAATCTTCATTCCCCAGTATATGCTTTATGGAAAACAATCCCAGAGGACTGACTCATATTATACTCAACTGCAGAGAACTCCTTGGAACAAGCAACTTCCAAGAATGTAAACAGGACATGAGCACGCWGAGCACAGCTATTCTCCTCACTTGCTGCCATTATACTACAGTGAAAAACAAAACTACGGATAAGAGACAACTTTCCAGGAGAAGTTAATTGTTCTTGGAGAGGTATTACTGCAGAGATTAGAAACAAAGTTGCCTAAAGGCAGCCCTGGGGAATTTCAGGATTGCATCCTTTGACTTGCTCCAATTCCTAACGGTCAGTTTGTTTAGTTACYTCTGGCACAAACTCCACCGCCGGGCTGTGAAAGGCGAACTGAGGTCTGGAGTCACGTACCAATGCCTACAGCAAYGAACCCACAGATGTGGGATGTGACCACCAAGCAACTGCACCACCTCTACAAAGACTTGAAATAGTAAAGAGTCCTCTTGGTTGCAGACGAGTTTCATTTTCAAAGATTAGGATTGTGGAAGTCTCCTCCTGGGTCTATTTYATCTTTAACTTGTCAAAGAGCTGTCACTTAGGAAATTCTAATTGCTTATCCAGAACATAAAACTGGAAGGGATGAGGAAATCCAATCATTTTTACTGGTAAGCAAGCCCTGACATGCGCTGCAGTCCTCCTTGCTGATTAGAACAAAGCTACATTATCAACCATATTCTGATCACTGTAAGAAGCAATTCAAAAAAAAAAAAAAAAAGAGAGAGAGAGAGAGAGAGAGAGAGAGAGAGAGAGAGAGAGAGAGAGAGAGAGAGAGGGGCAACATTTTATCTTGGTCTACTCTAGGAATAAGATTTGTTTGCTCCTGAAGTAACCTAAGATTTTTGAAAAGGGTCACAGACAAATCAAGAGACTCCAAATAAGTCTGAAATTTAGTTACAAGTTACAAATACGCAATCACATGACAAACTTCAAACATGAGCTCAAGGTTTCTTAGACATCCAAGCCATGAGTGAGCTGCACAGAAAAAGCCAAGCTTCATCGACCCCAAAGCTCACGTAACTTCTTTAGGGGAAGGCACATAGAAGAGTCCAGGTCAACWGAACATCTTGAGCTTCCCAACCTACATAATGATGGGTACTAAAGAATAACCTGGACATAAATCTTGGTTGACCTAGAATATAAACTCAAGATAGAAGAGGCTGCCTTACTTCATCTCTACGATAGTGAGGAACATTATTGGTCCTCAGCATGGGGGGAGCACTAAAAAGTGTCAACTGATTTCAGACTGCGCCGCAAACCTGGGGCAGCTYGTGCATAGCCCTGACTACTTGCCTCTCACATACACATCCTTCACAGTTTTAATAAAACTGCTCAGACAGCATACCACCATGAAGGGCAATAAAGCGCGATATTAAGCCAACAGAAGAACATCTCTATGTCACAATAAACTTACGTTACTGAAAAATTAATGATTTCATTGATATTCTAGTAACCCATAAACTTATAATTTGAAGGGTTCTGCACAGTTGAAACAGATCAAGGAGACAACTGCTCACTTGAAGGAGACACAGACTTGAGGCATTAAATAAAACCTTCCTTTAGCCCTGCCGTCTTGTGTATTTTGACATGGTAATGAAGATTTGTATGATAGGAGACATTCAAAGCCACATTACCCTTTTTTTAAACACTAATCACAAAACTGCTTATTTTTATTAAAAACTATTGCAATAATTTACGTTGCAAAAACAAGCATAGAAATGTTAGCCTATGCCAGAATTCAGATCCCCTATGAGGACACATCAAGATATAAGAAGGTAAGACTGTGTTCACATTATTTTTGTCATAAGACTGCCAAATTATTAAATTCTTAATGAATAAAGGCACTGTTAAATATTTTTATCTTTCTATTCCATATTTTGTTGTATTTTATTACAAAGCTTCAAAGCCCAGAAATAAATAGAAAATTCCTCATTTCCTTGTGACATTTCTTCCAGGTTCCATATTGTTTTATGTTCTCAAGGCCTCACAAGCATCTCTTCTGTTTACCTATGTGAGATCAGAGGATTTAAACAAATGGAAAAATGTATTAAGATATTAGCTTGAAGCCATTTGGTGAACTGGTGCCAGGCCAGGCCACCGGACAAAATTTTGCAATAGTGACTCTTACGGAGCTTGATTTCACAACTGAAAACAATCACAGAGGTGGCCAGAAAACAGGTATTTCTTGCCTTACCCACAAGATCATTTTCTCACCTGCAGGCCCTTCCTCTTCACTGAACATCTTTTAGTGTTTCTTTAGACATTCCTTGCTTTTGCTCTACACATAGTAAATAAGATGGAAAATCAGTTTGTCTGAACAGATTTAGTAAAGAACATGCCAAATAAGAACTGCATCGTAGTAATATAATGAAGGGAGGGGGGAAGTGATGATTATATTTATCACAGAATTTGCAAGTCATGGAGCAGAAATCCATTTRTACTTCTCTTCTTGGCACAGTTTTCATTTTAGACTAAAACACAGTTAGGAAGGATCTGAATTCTAGCATTTTCTAACAAATTCGATCCCCCTGACTTTGCAAGGTAGTTTAACAGAACTTTAGGATAATATGTGGGCTCATGAAAGGATAAAAATAAAAATTAAGTTCTATTACAAACACTTGTTACTGCTACCACYTATGTGTCACCAGTACAATTTATACAATGAGTTTCCAGCACACCTTAATCAACAGGAACACCATTCTCTTGGCCATGGTTAAAGGCTTTTCCTCCCCCCGTCTCTTTTTTTCAGCCCGGTTGGAAGACAGCAAGTCCCAAGGAAAGGGCTCATAGATTTGCACAGCACTCCTGAGAGCTCCCACCCAACGTGTCATCCTCAGATACAAAACTTGCCTCTGACTGCAGGTAGCCTGCCTGCTCCACTGCAGTAAAACATTAGCATTGCTGCTCTCCAGGAAGATTCAACTAGCCTTTTGGAATATTCACGCTGACAAGTTGCCAAAAGTTTGCTAAAAATATAAGCAAGGAAAAACAAAATTATTACTCCATGATAATAAGCCCTGATCAGGAATCAGGGGACAGAAGACACAGATACAGTTACTGCAACTTCTACAAACCTCTCCAGAAGGAATCTCCCCTTTGAAGGCATCGCTACCTGCTTCTTCTGTTATCTGAAAAAGTGACATAACCCAAGTACTAAAGCAACACCCCACAAAGTGTTGCCATCCCACCCTTAAATTTAAAGTTTCGCACTGAATCACATTTTCATCTCAGCAATTATCAAATGATGAAAGGGCTGCCCTAGTCCTCTAAAAACTAGTGAGAAGCAAACATATGTAAGGTTTCAAGACCCCCTTGCAATTCTACATCAACAACCCTATAGTATCCAAGTTATTTGATTTGACAACATAAATACTTAAGAGTAACTAATGCTGAGACAAAAATAAGTTAACATGATGAAGCATGCTAACRGATCAATCCGCACTTTTCAGACCTCTATTTTCAGCAATCTGTTTCTTCAGAGCTCCCCACCCTCTTTCATTTCACAGTCCCTGCTACAACAGAGCAAACRGCAGGATAACCAGAACAGGAGAATGACTGTGGCCAATGACTTGCTAATATCAGAAACAGGGCTATTAAATATCCTTTAAAGTCTGTCTACTAGSTCCTAGCTACTAGGCTACTTTTATCAGATATCCTGCACCACTCTATAGTCCTGACTTCATCCCCTCGATAGCCATCTAATTCTTTGTACGTGACTCGTCAAATGAGTTGCATGACTGATTCAAGAGAGACAATTTAAAGTCTCAGCCACTTTGAAATGCCAGGTCATTTCATAATGTGCCCTAAATTTTGTCCTCTCTATCTGAATGCATTCAAATAAACTCCYGAATAGCCTCTCTCTTGCTCAAAGATAGATTTCATCTATTCTGTTTAATTTTCCTGTACCCAGTTAAGTTAAAGCTTCTAATTTTCTGCTTGCAGTTATACTCCCTAGAATATTACTATCTCAAATTAAACATGCAAGGATCAAGAGAGAAAACACAAGTTTTTAGCACAAAATGGCTGTTTTTTGGTAAGACTTGTGGACAAATTGGAGCCCTTGGGTAAATGTGAACAGAAGCTTACAAAAAATATTTTCAAAAGTATGATTAACATTTTACTACTTCTGCATGTCAATCTTTCAATGCTTCTTACAATACTGTAACTTAGTCTGAACTATCTATTTTAAGACAAAGCATTAGAATATTTGAATTCAGGATTTTACTCAGCCCTCTGGTTCCCCTTCTGAGCCTTGCCTAACTTCTGGTTTATTCTCAGTTCTTGATCTCTTTTAACACAGGACTCATGAAGGTCAGACAATGCTTTTAGCATATTCCACCCACATTTTATGCTAATCTTTTTTTTCACTAGATCATAGAGTTCTAGATTATCAATTACACTTGTCCCCCACCCTCCCACCCCAAAAAAGGGATATAGTCTACAATTACCATTTTCTTGCTTGTTAAAACAGAGCCATTGTGTAATCTTTATAAAGAAGTGATTCACAAAACCRTACTTTTGAGATGAAGGGTGATTCCAGTCAGCTGGCAAACCTGTTCTGCTTTTTCACATTCCCTGGCCGTTAGCAAATTAAAATATGCATTTCCAAAGATGTTACAAGTTGCTTGTGGGGGGAAAAAATGGGAAAAAGCAAAAGAGATGAGCAGAGGAATGACTCTGCTGAATTCATTATGAGCTTATCTGAGCCAATATTCTAGGAGTTTCATGGTCAGAGATGGCAGCACTACCAATGCCTAATAGTCCACTCAATACATATCTAAAATAAAAAAACAAAACATGCAAACATGTTACAGTTAGAATACAGCTTCTCCTATGACAGCTACTTCAGTAAGGACTTGGATTAGTTGCTCTCTCATCCAAGCGATTCTGCTTTTGTGCCAGCATTACAAAGACACCTGCTGAGATGGTTAACAGGGCCACTGCCTTGTGGTGCAATTCTGTTCTGCTTCTGAAACTTTGCAGAGATTGAGCTAATCAGCTGGGTATCATCGTGTTGCAACAACAGCAAGTTTTACCACTAGCAATTGGCAAGTGTGAATTTTAGCAGATTCCAGCAACCATCCAGAGAAATGATAAAACACCCTCACTGCCRGATTATATCCGCAGCAGCTAGTTAACGTAAAGGAAGCCATTTCCACAGTAGTCATATGGCATGGTTGAACAGCATAATGGCATTACTTAAAAAAAAGAGTATTTATGACTGGCAAATACAATGTAGCATAACTTACATTCACTGAAACTAGAGAGGGAGCCCCACCCTAGATGAACAGCCAGAGTTCAAAGCTACATAACAATGAAAAAGCACACTGAACYGACCAAATTTGTATTTAATCAAAGYCAACTACATGAAAAAAMGCTCAACGGAATCTCAGWTCAATATATGTAAACCAGATTTCGTTTGCTTCAAAGGCCTTCTTGTAGCCAAACACAGGAGGTAAGATAACACATCCACAGCAAAAGATTACTTGAAGTGGCCCTACTTCTGCTATGTCACTTAACCATAGGCTAAGTTAAAGATTTTAGCCCACGGGGCTAAGCAAGCAGTYAACACCACAGACATTAGGCATTTTCTATTCTGAAGTCTCTTTAGAAAGCCATCTTGGACCCCTTTGCAGAAGAGGGGAGCATGGAAAAGGGGAAGAACTTTTTGCTTTGTTCTTTTCTTCCATTCTCAATGCCCAAGTGACTCTACTCTCCAAATAGCTCAAGTAAGATTGAGATTAGATGTGAATGTTTCCTTCCTGGCAGTTTATATTTAGATCTTGGGATGATCTCAGATTCACGTAAAAAGGTCACTGGACAAGGAATGAGACGCTCCCAAAATRATCATCCTCAATGCCACACGCAACACACATAGGCTCATGACTACCAGGGAGTGCCCTTGACATCTTACTTGTCAAGCAGAACTGGACCAGCAGCACCTCCCCATATCCTTCTCCTTCCTTCTTCCTCCTCACCTTCTCTGACAGAGGCTGTTTACCTACCAGGCAGCACAGTGCTCTCCTTTTGGAAGATAAAAGGTGCTAGACAATTTTCACATACTCTGCAAATTCTGCATTAGGAAAGTTTAAGCATCTAGAGTTAAACTAGACAGGCTATTTTTATTCCTGCATCTCTATTAACACAAGAGTCATAGGAAGACCCTCACAGCTCATGCCCACAATTTGTCTGTAGCTTCAGGTCAGTTTAAATCATCAGAGCTTCAAAAATACATGAATAAAAGATACAGTACAGACTCAGTAGTTTGAAATGCACAATGGGGGGAAAGGAAAAAAAAAAATCAAATCTGGACACACAGAAAAATACAAGTGCTTGAACAACCCTGTGGGGAGCGTTGGTTCCCTAGTCCTCAGGACACAATGACACCATCCTCTCTGCCCCAAATTCAAGACTCTGTACAGTCATCTGCRGTTTATTCTGTTACATAAGTGCCTGGAATACCACACTGCATAGTGCCCCTAAGGGCTACAGTCTTCACTTCGGCTGGGGTTGCAAGAGGGCTTTAGCTTCTTCCAAGTCTCCATGTTTCCACATTTGTGATGCACAGAGCAACATGGGGCACCCAAAAGAGAAAACAGACCAAATTACACATCCAGTGAATGCCATTCCAAAGCAGAAGCCCAAGAGGTGACAACTACAACCATTTCCTGAGCTCTGACACCAGCATGGAGCACAAGAGGACTTTAGGAACGCCATGCATTAACAAGAGAATTTAAATGGAAACTATGTTAGAGGAAGCAAGAAGCATTTTAACCGCCAAGCAGTCCTGCCTGCAAAGTTAGAGTGCCTTAGTTCAAGAGATTAATATGCATTTCCAGAGTTCAAAGAACTCATTACCTCTCCAACAGTCCTCCACAGCAAAGAAATACTCATCTCTCTAATGGGGTCACTGTAGGGGCATGGAAGTCCAATTACAAGCTCCCAGGTCTTCAGACTAAGGGTATGGGAACACGAGTAAGTCACTCTGAGGACGTCAGGGTGCATTTCAATTCCAAGCACTTCATGAGGTCCCTCCAGAGAACGTCCAAGCACATGGTCACGTGCCTGCAGCAAATACTGAGTAACTTACTGCTTAAGTATCACAGGCAGAGACTGTACACAAAGGCAGCTAATAAGGAATAGCTAATACGAAGGACTACCTTGAGTTTTTCCTCAAGATCACATGGTTGTTTGCCTTTGCCCTAGCAAGGACCTCTGCAGAACAGGTACCACTGGCCAGGTGAATAGCTAAAGTCGACCCCACTGCCACCCACATGAAAGAGGCATTATTTGCTCAATGTAAATCAGGCATCTCTAGTATCACAGGAAGAATTTAGACTCAAGACAGAATGAATTCTAAGTGCATCGGTTCAACTAGCACTACAGAGTCTCAAGGAGATACGCTAAATCCATAGCAAATAGACAGCTGAGTAACCGAAATAAGTCAAACCCTTGAAAGCCCTCTGGAGAAGCTAGAAATGAGCCTCTTCCATCCACATGAACCTCTGCCACCACTTTCAGTCTTCAGTGGGCCCTTTTACTCGCCTTCTAATGGCTTCTGACACCACTGTGAAATGTGCACACAGATCATTACAACTAGTTTGTATTTTTAATTTTTTAATATCAAAGCATCCAGCCAGCAGAACATCACTGTAGTTTTAGAAGCTGCACAACTACCTGTTAGTAACTAGGCAGTTAATTTGCCTCCCTCCAGAAAGGCCAAACACTGTGATTCTTACACATACACAACACACACAGAGCATCGGCTAACCTGTACCAATAAGTGAGGCAGCAGCTTCCACTTGCAAATTGCTAAACATGAAACTCAACAGTGCATTTGTTTGGATATATTAATAATGGAAAGAAAATCTAATCTAGAAACAAAAAGCAGAAATAATTTTATTAAAGATTGAAGCTGGTGTGGAATGTTTCAGACATAAGCTACTGAACTTACCCTGCAGTGACTTTCCCAATCCCTGGCCCAGCTTCCACCCATGTTTCTGGAGTAAGCGGTGTCCAATATTATCCTGACAGACAGAACAGAGAAAACAAACCAAAAATATTCCAATAATATATTCTTCCCTTCCCACTGACATTTAAACATGTGATGAGCAAGAGATTTTCTACATATATATGCATGCAAAAAAATGCTACCGAAAAGGCAGTATGTGCCCRATAAAAGGGAAAGACAAATGTCAAAAATTGCTGGCTAGAATTTTTCCAGGGGGACAGGGTATCAGGGAGGATCACTTTCTGATGGTGTGCTGGGCAACTTTTGTGCATCACGTTTAAAATAAAAATAAAAATAAAAAAGCAATGTGGGAGAAAATAAAGTGTACCAATAAAAATTGACAGTAAAAAGCATAAAATCAAGCTATTTATACAATCATATCCATCACCTAGACAGCACCACTTAAGATTTTTTTGTAAAGAAAATCTACAATGTGTTTAGTCATTTTGTTTGTGTGTCAGGCTTTTATAATACTGAGTAAGTTGTAAGTGCAAGACTGCCCCACCACTAGAAACCAAAACACAATCATAGCAAAATCCAGGCTAGACTTGATTGGGTTTTTTTATTTTTTTATATATGTATAATATATATATATATAAACTAGCATGCAGCCAATATTAAACTGAAAAACAGTGAGGTTAGTAAAAACAAAAAAAATGAAATCAATTAAATAAAATGAGCTCAAGCACAGACTGGGTGATGCATTTCACATGTAAACTAACAAAAATACTAAGATGTTAGAATGAAACAGGCCTAGCAATAAGTTAACAGCAAGGAACCATTAGTGCATGTAGGGGAAAACAATAAGCATAATGTCTCATCTTCCTAAAGAAAAAAAAAAACTATTTCAGAATAAGGTAAGTGGAGAAGTACTGATGCAGCAATTAAGTGTCAGCTTTTGAACACTGCTAAACAGGGCTTTGAGCAGACTTCACCATGGTTTTAAGAAAGATCTCTTCCCCCAAAGAACAAAAAGCAGGAGTGCTAGCAGCACCCTTGTAACCATCTTAAAGCTTATCCCCTATTGATCAATTTACTATTTTACTAGCAGTGATCAGAACAATTCTGTCAACTCCTCAGAGAAGGACTCTCGGTTACAAACGTGCTCACCACCTAATCACAAGGCAAAAAAGGGGGATACGTATTCATTGGTTGTTGTCATTACACAACTCAACTAAGGATATCACCAAAATATCCCAAATTATACGAGGCTGCAAATCCATAACGTTCAGCAGTACATGGAATCTTAAAAAAATAAAAAATAAAAAAATAGAACAAAACCAAAACAGCTAGGAAGGTTGCAAGTTTTTGTAATTAAATAATTACGTAGTCAACACAAATCAGAATAGCAGTGTTTTTTTTCACTCACTCCACATCGAAGAAAATGACCACACAGTCTGCAGAACTTTGGTGAATCAATTGGAAAGACAATCTTCCTCAAGATATTGGCTGCATGGATACATTTTTCCTCCAAAAGAGTGTATTGCATGTGAATTTACTTTTTTCCTGATAGGCTAGTAAAGCGATACATTTCRTCTCACTGTATTTTTCAAGGCAACAGTGTACACGTTTCCCACACTACTGGCTCTCCCTCAAGACATAATTAAGGCTACGTGAAAAAAAAATAAAACAAGTAGTAAGGAAATATCTGGTTATAAAAGCTTAAATCAATATATGCAACGAAGGGAAAATGAACAGATATGGATTCCGGTCACAAACATCATGGAAAAGATTATAAGTTTTGAAGCTTAGGAAAACTTACCTGCAAACATATCTGCTGCAGACCGTTTATGTAACGGCCAAAACAACTGCATATTCCTTCATGCAAAACGGGACTGAAGTTCACAGATTTTGCGGATAATGCATCAATTGTTCTACCATTAGCATTTTAACTGTATCTGACAAAGGATTATTGAATCAGATTTTAAAAGCTGATGCTGACAAAAATGGCTGCATTTTCAAAAAAGGACAAGAAGTACTTTACAATCTTTTGCTAAGTGGAGATGAGACATTGTGCTGACTGTGTTGTGTTATGAATGCACTAAAATAAACAGACAGATGAAGCAGTATGCTATTTCCAAAAGCAGTGCAAGTGGAGTGAAAGCATTTCCATACGAACCTGGCTTTAAAAACTGGGCTGTCAAAAGAACAGTTAAATGTAACACAAAGTAAGAAACTGTCCAATCACTAATGGTAGTTTTTCTTTTGCTTTGTTTTCAATTCACTGCTTGCAAGTAATGTATTTATTAAAGAAGAGTGAAAGCATAAAATAAATTCAACAAGTCAAGACCAGCTGGGAGATTCAAGAGCGGTGTGTTGTGACTGACACAGTGAAGGGGTAAACAAATGTTAAAGGGAAAAAAAGAAAAATTTAGAGGGATTATACACATTAGCACCACTTTTACAAAACCACTCAAGAGGATGGTCGCAAGTTGTTTAACATAAATTAGAAATACGCCTAAATATCACGTCTCAGTTCCCAGGAAGGGGGTGTTTCCCCCCACCATCTCTTCCATTTGTTCTCTTAAGCAGTGAAACTACTTCCTAATTAAACAAAATACTAGATTGAAACGAAGTATCTTCTGTTTCCATTAATAGGGAGAACAGCTCTAAGAGTTTAACAGTAATACTCTAGATGGGACCTAGCCATCACTCTACTCATAAGGATTTCTAGCCACGTTCTACCTTTTTTCTCCATTTCAGATCATTATTGCAGACATCTCACACAGGAAGATTGGCAAGAACACTCTTTAGCTTAAATGCTACCCCTAAAAATTGAATTAGGTAAGGCCAGAATTGCTAGGTTCACATGTGAGAACTGTTCTGCAAAGCCACAAAACCCTGGTGGCATGTCAAGTAACTGGAGATATTAGGACCAAAGCTTGACAGAGCACAGCAAGTGTTGCAGCAGCTGGTAGCTTTTTTCTTAATTACTTTCCCCTCTCACCCCTCAAGTGAAAGTTCCCCAGAACTGTAGACTCTTCTTTCACAAGGGGGGGGGGGGAATCTCCCTCTTTACACCAATATTTCTGCTGACATCAAGAACTATCATTCTTTTTGATTAAGTTACCCTCACATTGTAATGATTTTCCTACAGAAGAGTTGCAGTGATTTACAAAAACACCAACAGCCCGAGCAGGAAATCATCCATTTCTCAGAGAAGAAAAGACATTGCTCTCCCAATTTTCTCATGCTATCATTTAGAGCTCCTTGAGTTACAACCACAATTATTGAGGCGGCCAAGATAAGCCTCTCAAAAAAGGGCTGAGTGAGCGAGGCAGCTCACACTTGCAGTCAAAATTATTTAGCAGAAGCAGCCAGTTACACACACACCACAGCAGTGCTGTCTCGTRCAACCAGCTATGGACACGATACTAAAAAACAGATTGGGGAGCACACGGTTGTAAAACAGAGAAGCTTGACAGGCTCTTGATGAAATAAGTTACACTTCTCTGCATTAATCTCACCACTTGATAATAGAAATGACTGCTTCTATTCAACAATTTCAGGTGGGGAATTTGAGATTGCAGATGAAGGGTAACTTTGTAAAAGAGTAAAATTTTCATGGGAGTTGGCTAAATTATCTTTGAAAATCTTATCCAAAGTGACCTGGTCCAAATAGCTGGAGTCGGCTTCCCCAGTCGCCAGTCTTATGCCCTGCTAAATTTCTGACAAAGTTCCTGGCAATAGGAAAAAAAAAAAAGGAAAGAAAAAAAAGAAAAAAAGATGAACACAATGGAAAGATGCGTACAAAAACCTCAAACTTTTGATGATGCATGTGGAATATAATCCACAAGGATTTCAATGGGTGGATTGAGCTGCATTACAAATAAGCCGGAACAAGTTTTGCCTAATACTGTTTTTCCACAAGATCCCCATGCCACCCCACATACTGCATTCGCTTGTTAATCTTTCAGCATAGGCAAAAAACCATACGTCTCTTGAGTGGATTGTAAGCTGTGCTGACTGTGTATTGAGGAATCTATAAGCAAGGATTGGATGCTACTGGGTGAACCCATGCAAACGAGAGGTTGAAAAGATTCCCAAAACAAAACCTATAGCTCACTACAGATGACACAATGAAGACTAGAGAGAAAAGCCAAATAGTAATGCTACACCATTCAGCTTCAAGAAGCACATTATTTATAGCGCTGTCCACATATGGCTACTGCTAAATGTCAAATCAGCAGCCTTATCAAATTACACTTTGGAACTGGTGGAGTCCACAGATCTGTACAGATATACAGTGCGACAAAACCCAACTTCAGCTCATACATAAGTCTACAATAGCCTGCGATCTTCAAGCAACTAGCAACTGAAGTCTGAACCCTTGTGAAGTTAAAGGACCTTCTTATGTAACTGAACAGAATTAGAGAGAGGGGAAAAAAGGACATTTGTTAGTTATGACAAGGACAAACTAACAAGCTTCAGAATAAGTGGATGTTTCGCAGTCTCGCCTCCAACCTGCAACGATGACAGCTTGGTTTGACTCYCTGACACTATGCATATTGTCTGCAGGGGAAGAGGGGCTGTTTTCTTCCGTAGGCTCTAAGGGTATATCACTATCTCCTACTTGAGTTGTACTGCTGGGACAAAGAAAACCATAAATTCACAGCAACGAGATTCAGTAAAGCAGTAGAAATAAATAATGTGATGCAAATCTGGATTCGATTGAAGCTGCAATACTTTGTAACTTTCCATACAAATACCTGAACTCAGTGCACTTAAAATACTTCAGAAAACACATGCAGCTTCTTCAACTAAAAAAAAAAAAAAATTGCTCTGATTTTCAAGGACATAAAACACCAGTAGTTCTGACTTCAGCCAGTATGAGCGCAACATCTTTCRAACCAGAACAAAAAAAAAAATGTTACTTGTGGGTGGGGAAAAAAAAGAAATCATAATTAAAAAAAACAGTATTTGCAGCTATGAGTGCATTGATATAAAAAWCTTTTCTTCAGTTTAGTAATGAAAAATAGCTGGCTTCTCATTTAGGGTACATACATCTACTAGCTCATGTAGTCCTGTTTTCCATAAATGTACTTTGGTTATAGTCGCATGTTTCAATCCAGACGTCTTTAGCCTAAACAAGCTATACAAAGCAGGATTTCCACAGACACAGAGTACTAGTATGCTAATTGAGGACACATTTCAACATTGTAATGATCTGTAGACTCCCAACCCTATTTTTCCAGCCACCTTTGAGTTGCATGCTGTAGCAGTACAGTCAGCACCTCTCAACAGATAATGCTGCAGAGATGGATCTAACTTCAGCAGTGATTGTCACATGTATACTTCCAAGTGAAACCCTTTGCCCTTTGGGATTTCCAAATAACAGCTACCTTTAGCTTTTAAGAGAGCTTTCAGATTACTCAAAAGATGCGAAAAGCTGCAAGAAACACACGTATGAGAATATACTTAATCCACTCTTGAGTCTGTAGAATAACCAAACTGTAAACTTTAACTGGAAAGTGCTTTGATCTGCTATTGTTAAAAACAACCTTCCTTCCTTTCCTACAGAAAAAGACATTTGTCATCTGAACTGTTTCCATTATGTGAAAACCAGGCTCTTACTCATTACTATGCGCCGATTCCTTTTTAAAGGTCAGTTGAGTTGCTAACAGAGAACTGAATAAGGATTATAAAACAACTTGCGTGTAAACGTTAATATTGCAAATATTAACATGTGATATTTGCAAATTCTGTATTTGTCCCTACTCCTTCCCTCTTAACTTTGGTTCAAGGACATTATTCATTTCTGGATAGGCCAACAACATAAAAGGTATTAAAGCCAGAAAAAACAGCATGAACACCATGCTACAGAGCATAAGAGAAATCTTGCAGGAGAGGTACACCAATCTGACAAAAAGGCCACTCTTTTCTAAGTTCATAATTTGCCATTTAAAAAATAATGCATAATTCATTAATAGCATGGRAACAAAGTCATTATCACTAGCGTCAGGAAATGTGACAAGTTATTTCTGCTTCCCAAGTGCTGATTTTCTTTCAAAAGTCAACTATGTACTTAATGAAGAAACGTGAAAATTAATGCTAAAGCTGAGCGGTCCGTTTGCAACCGTCTTTTCTGAAATCAGGCTTGTTCATGAGAGGAGTCCAAGAGGATCACTGTGCTGCATTCCACAGCTTTTAAATTCTGGGACTAACATGAACAGCCAATTCAAGTGTGCTCCAACACACAGCACAGTTGATTTGATAATGTAAAAAACCACATATAATCAGTTCTGTGACTCTTTCCAAGAGTTCAATGTCACAGGCTAGCAGTTTCATATCTCAAATGCTTGTTTCTGTTATTAGAAGCAAAGTAAAAGTGAAAAAAAAAAAACAGGTTGTAAACCAAGAACAACTTGAGATATTAGCTCTTTTTCCTCCCAAAGAGCTAAGGCATTCTCTTATTCTCTCCATCAAATGATTTTCAAGCTCTAACCTCAAGGCTGAACTGTACATTTTCATATTAAAGCTTACAATAAAGTTGTAAAAAATAATAATGTCATTATATTTGGATTATGATACGTGTATGAATAAAATATTAAAACTGTAATTTAATTTATAATTTCTGCTGCAGCTCAACATTAATCAAATCACAACAATATATTTGCAGATAATCCAAGCAGCTCTGGGAGTCTGCATTCCCTTTTTCGGGTCCAACATATTCTTCTACAATTTATGTAATACTGTATGCATCACTTCCTTCAAAATACCAAAAACATTCAGTCTTCTAAAGTAACACTCTCATCTGCAACCACTTCTATTCCTCTGTTTTGGAAAAGCCGTTCAGAAATCAAATATACAGTCTAGTCTGTAGGTAGTATTTGAATTACTTTGTAAATGCTGATTTCCAACATGGCACAGAATAGGATACCAACAAGTATTTCTCATTGTATTTACATAAGGAAACAGGCTTGGCCTTTTTAATTAARAACTCCATATGACAATGTAAAATTGAAGTATTCAGAAGAACATCGAATACAAATTCCCATCTCTGCAGCATTATCTCATGCGTCATCAATTACTGCCATGCCTAAATCTAGCATCATGCCAGCACATTAAGACAGTAGGTACTATATGCAGTGTTCACTGGACCAGAAGAACAGAAATAAGAAGGGGGAAAGGAAACCCTAGAGAAGAAATTAAAAAAGGCAGACCGTGCAATACAAACCAGATCATGGCTGCTTAGCTAATATGGGCCAACTGCTGCGGAAGAAAAATGTCGAACACCCCAAGTTGTGTAAATTTTTTGTAAACATCTAAACACGCACACAAACACACACAACACCAACCTACACATGAATGAAAATATATATACTGATCTTTTGCTAAAACTAGGTTTCTTCTAAGTGCACACTAACGTGTGGAAACTTAACAGAGAACTTAAATTACTGTAGAGAAAAGAAATATTTAAGAAGTACTAGCTTAACAAACATCTAGCCTTAAACAGAACACCACTAAATGACCCTTTACTGTTTGCTACTAGTTTTATTGCTATTGTATCAAAACTGCAAATGAATATTAACTTTGAAAAGCTAAAACTAAGTGCCAACCTCATAGATGAAGTTTAGGCAGAACAGTTAAGCTCAAAACTAGCAAAAGATGCATTGCAGAGAGAAAAATTAAAAAGTTCCAAAAAGCTTAAAAAAAAGATAAAGCTAAACAAAACTTATTTTCCTCATCTTACAGCTTTATTCTCCATGCCAAATTCAACATAAAACAGTATTCTAAAGAAATTCACAGCAGAGTTTGAAATTCTAGGGGAAGGACTGCTGTACTGATGCTATAATACATCAGTGTGTCCCTACRGCCAGATACCATTCTAACACGTTTAACACTCCAATAATTATCCAAAAATATAAACTAAAAAGGATCAAAATACATTTTACTATGCTATTCCAYTAGGTTCTCCAAGAATTAAACTGACCCTTAAACAAAAAGTATAAAAACTTAAAATAGATTCTATAAGTGAATGTATTTTAATTAATTTCTGAAATACCAAGCTTAAATTTAAGTTACCTATAATTTTAGAACTACTTAAAGAGCAAGTCCCCAGCCTACTTAACATTAAAGTAGGGCATGCAGTTACACTACAAAAAAAATTAATCCTGTTGCACCTTTTTCAAAAAGGTGCCCATTCCTAACAATTGACTGCATTCACATCAAGTACCATCCGATCACGGCCTAATTTTTGGCAGACTGATGACGATGATAAATACGTATCTTACCGATTCTATAGGCTTGTCTAGAGATGCTTGCTCGATCTCCAAATGCCCTTCTTCATACTGATCAAAGTGATTTCCCTGTAAAAGAAGGAAAATTATTTTTATCTCTGTTATCTCTATTATCTGCTGTTATTGCTATGGCAGACAAAACATTTTCAGAAGTCAAGTTTCAAGATTTAGAAGGCTTGTAAACATGTGCAAGTTTGTATATATTTAGCTAGCAAAACAAATGAGCTAATTAAATGCAGACTCAGTTCAGTAAAAAGAACAAAAAAATAATTCTGAAACCCAACTAGGCTAATCCAACAATCATCACAAACCAAATCAGTAAAACAGCAAACACTCAGGATGACCCTTTTAAAAAAAGAAGAGTCTATGAAAACACTAAATAATCACCAGTAGGGGTCAAAACCACACAGGGCAAAAATCAGAAGGAACTGACTCCACCACCACTATGAAGTTTGGGGTTTTTTTTTTTTTGTTTGTTTGTTTTTAATGAGTAGAGCTTTCCTTGCATCAGGAAGGATTACATGTATGCCCCAAATTGCTTGAGGCATACATGTAATTTCACACACCTTATGTCAACAAAAGCCCGCAACGGTACCAAAAGAAACTTCTCCCTGTGCCCACAGCACTTGTCTGTGGTCTGGCGCGCTCCTTTCCTTGGATTTATACAGCTGCAGAGGAAACAGTGGAACTGATCCACTAAACACAAAAAACAAGGCAGAGGAAAGACAGAAGGACCAAGAGAGGCACAGTTAAGTACACTAAAGTATGAAGATATTCACACAGCAAACCATATACAGAACCATATACAGAACCATAGCTTCCTTACACTCCAGCAGCAACCCCACAAAACTTCTGTGATCCTAGAGACTGGCCACATATAACATGCTACATATTAATCTCAATCCCACTGGGAAACAAAGCAGGATTGCTATTATCATAGAATAGAATCATAGAATCAGTAAGATCRGAAGGGACCTCTGGAGATCATCTAGTCCAACCCCTGCTCAGCGCAGTCACCTAGAACATARTAGAGCGGGTTGCATCCAGGCYGGCTTTGAATATCTCCAGAGAAGGAAACTCCACAACCTCTCTGGGCAATCTCTTCCAGTGCTCTGTCACTCTCACAGTGAAGAAATTCCCCCTCACATTCAGGCAGAACTTCTGAGGTTCAATTTCTTGTCCTGTCACATGGGACAACTGAAAAGAGTTTGTTCCCGTCCCCTCGACACCCTCCCTTCAGGTACTTGTACACATTGATAAGATCCCCCCCCTCAGTCTTCTCTTCTCCAGGCTAAACAGGCCCAGCTCTCACAGCCGTTCCTCACAGGGCAGATGCTCCAGCCCTCTGATCATCTTTGTAGCCCTACGCTGGACTCTCTCCAGTAACTCCGTGTCTCTCTTGTACTGGGGAGCCCACAACTGGACACAGTACTCGAGATGAAGCCTCACCAGGGCTGAGTAGAGCACCAGGATCATCTCCCTCGACCTGCTGGCAACATTCTTCCTAATGCACCCCAGGATACCGTTGGCCTTCTTGGCGACAAGGGCACATTGCAGGCTTGAGGTCAACTTGTCATCCACCAGCACTCCTAGCCCCTTCTCTGCAGAGCTGCTCTCCAGCAGGTCAGCCCCCAGCTTGGACTGGTGCATGGGATTATTTCTTCCTAGGTGCAGGACTCTGCACTTGCCCTTGTTGAACCTCAGGAGGTTCCTCTCCRCYCAGCTCTCCAGCCTGCCCAGGTCTCTCTGAATGGCAGCACAGCCCTCAGGTGTCAGCCACTCCTCCCAGCTTGGTATCAGCAGCAAACTTGCTGAGGAGGCACTCTGCCCCCTCATCCAGGTCATTGATGAATAAATTGAACAGGATGGGACCCAATATGGTGTACTGTAATTCAGCCAGGAATAACCATGCTCTGCACATCAAATGCTCCCTTGTTTTAGAAATAGTTATAATTTATCATCATTCAAATCATATTGAAAAAAATACTTTGTCTTGCAAATCAAGCATATGATTTTCAATAAGATATGTACTCTCCAAATAAAAAAAAAGATATACTTACAAGCCAAATACTGCTCATGTGAAGTTTCAAACACAAGTTATATACTGCAATTAAAAAATAATTTCTCTAGTTCTCTCAAGTATCATACACTTCTAAATTGGTAACTTCTGAACAGCGCAACCTTTCCACTATCCCTTCCACCAAGGCCACCATGCCCCTACGCCACACAAGCTCTGTAATACGCACAAATGACAGTAGTTGGAATAGAGACTAAGACGCAAGCAATTTTCCTCAAGCATCCACTATGGCAAAATTCAATCTTTCCGTGCTTATGCCCAGACATTAAGCATACAGGGTTCATAAACCAGGCAAGTAAATGTGTGGCAATCTGTCCTCAAGAATAACTGCTGGTGCTGTCAAAGGCAATTTGCATCCTCAAAAATAACTGCTCCAACTCCTGGTGGAAACACCAGCTGTGTGAATGGCCATTTCAGGGAGGAGAAAAAAGAAAAAGAAAAGAAAAGCCCAAAGCTGCCACCGAAATCTTTCTGGCTGCGCAGTGAGCACCAGACACCCAGCAATTTTYATTTGCGTCGCAGCCCCGCCGTTACTCTGAGAACACCTAGCACCACTGCCAAGAGAAGCATGTTGTCACTCTCCGCCTTTCTACCAACACCGCTTTTTCCTCRTGTAAGAATCTTAACAAAAGCCAGCATGAAAACGAGCAAGCTGTAACTCTTATGGACTGCCTGCTGGAATTTTACAAGCCAGACATCAGGCTCCAAATATTCTCTGGAAGGAGAGTCCATATCCAGTGATGCAAATGTGCAACAGAGCATCTTGACAAAAAAACTGCTGCCAAGAGTACGTGCTTTGATACATGYGCCCTAACTGCCAGCCTATACATCACTTGCAGCCTGCGACAATCATTCACCCAGTCCAGGCTCCATTTTCAGCAGTCCTTCTTTTCCCACGGACCCTCAGAAGCAGATTCGGGGCTTATTCTGGTGGCAGGAACCCACTCCCATCTGCCCRGTTTTTTGGACAGCCCTCAGGGAGCAAGTTGAACGCAAGCTTACTATATGCACACGCATTGCTTGAGCTGCTTAACCAACTTAGTGATTTCAGGGGGGGGGCCCATCAGACACAACATGAACATACAGATTGTACGTGTATTGAAGTTAGTGAGCCCAGCTGTCCAGCAGGGGAAAACAACATAAAAGGAAAGCTGTCTCAATGCAAAGAGGTACGTGGCCCAGCCTCCCAAAAAGTAGTGCTCAACAGAACAAAAGCAGTCGAGTGAACATGCTGCTAATGAATTTGCACTGTTGCCTGCTAGCAAAAATGCATCAGTAAAACTTTGTAGTATAGATACTGCCTTCACATATAAAAACAAAATCCACAAGCATCATAGTAGTAGCATCTCACTAGCATTTAGATAACTGAAATGCTTGAAACTCTCAGGAAAAACAAAGGTATACATATATTTTTTTCCAATTTCACAATGCGATTTGCTGCCTACAGATAGCTCTGAATATGCCAGCTAGATTACCTGAAGCTGGCAAAATATTTCTGCCTACTCACCATCTCCTTCTGTGCACTTCCTGCCAAGACATTTTAAATTGCTGTTACAAAGGCAAGGGTCAATTCCATTTTGAAGGAACGCCTTGCCAATTGAAGCTTTACAACTTAATTTTTCTGGGCTTAAAAGCGTCTCCTCCCAGACATTATGCAAAAGACTGAACACAACATCGTCAAATGCACTCAAGAAAAAAAAAAAGCACAGAAAGCTATTTTCCCTACGTTTTAGCAATCCCACTACTACCTACTTTAAGCAAAAAAACCCACAGTCAGAGTGCAACGGGTAATGGGAGCAGAAAGGGGTTGCTTTTCCCCAGCCTGCACTCCCAAATAACAGCAATACTAATACTACAGCTTTCAAAATAGGCATGTTGCTCACCATCATTTTGAACTACCGCACATGCAAATATCATCCACACCCACTGTAACAAGCCCTAATGGGATTCTGACAAATATTCTCTATTTTAGGAAGTTCAYTGTCACAGGCTCTGCAATTTAAAGGCATCAGAAGGCATGAAGTGTCTAAACTGACCTGAAATCAATACATATCATGGGGCTATTCATTATTTATCAACACCTAATGATAAAGGAAACATTCTCCTTACATCATAAAGCAGCCCACTCCAGGAAAAAAAAGGCCAAAAAAAATGTGACTGTCATAACAAGTTCAAATTTATGAGCATGTTCATTTTAACAGTACCTATGAGGAAGGAGAAAAATGTTTCTTGCTTCCAAGGCCATTATAAATAGCTTGTTAAAGTGGTGATGTCTGACATCTTGGTGATTACAGGCCTTTTGGAGCTGGGATTCTGCGGGACAGGAGGCAGCACAGTTTGTCCCTTCGCTTCCTCAGCCCTGGAAATTGCTAAAAAAACAAGTTAGGGGGAATTCAATCTGTTTTTCTTGTTTTCCAGTCCTTCAACCTGGCACACTAAACTGACACATTTTGTATTTCTGTTGTGCTGTATCTTAAGACAATGAATCAGAAAGAGACAAAAATCCTTTAACATTTAAATCTAACAATCAATTAAACCCTAACCATTGAATTTGTTGAGAATAAACTGCATTTCTGGCAAACACGAGCCTTAAGCACAGATGACATTTTAATATGAATTTGATCTGTATCTTCTGCAGACTTGAGTGAGGTTTCCTTCTTTACAGGAAACCTTCAAGTGGAGAGAATAATTCAATCACTACAAAATGGAGACCAGATCATAAAAATAAAAGCTGCATAAAAGGTATCAGTAGTATTTAATACAAAGCAACCAAAGCCTAGTCTCAAACTTCCTTTCTCTGTATGGCTATTCTAGAAATATGGTAAAACCCTGACCCCACTAGCTAATGACAAAGTTCCTACCTACGCCAGCAGAGAAGGATTTCAGTGCTGAATAAAATGCCCTACTCCCTCTCGTTCTCTGCTCCTCCATTTTAAAACTGCCTGCATCAGACTGCCTAACTTCTGCTGTGTAAAACAAGATGTGTTACCCTGCTTATATTACCGTCTTACAAACGCTTTACTCCATCCTAAAATAGCAGGGCAAATAAGATAAGAAGCTTCCACTTAACTATCATTTATTGCTGTTTGTATCACACTGCTACAGCAAACACTCCAACGYGAGGTGCTTCACCTACGAGCATACTGAAATTCAATATATTTTACTATTTCAACGAGGACAAGCCATTAATATCAATACACTTACCCACTACACATACCATTTAGTTTCCTTATTGCATTTCATCTCTAGAAGCCAATATGCTCGTGTCCTATAATTTTTCTTGTTACTCTCATCCATACTTTGGCTCACTAGACATTTTGGTTACTCACAGTCACATGTCCTTTCCTCTCTCCTCATCTCTGCATGAAGCTCTCAGACAAACTTTAAGCCTTGGAGCCTTCATACCCTTCACTGCTGAAGTATGAATCTGGCATTTGAAAATCAACTCTAACAAAAGCTGTCTCCATGCAGGATTTTAGGCTCGCATGCTCCCTTATTTGGATTGTAAATGCTTTAGCACTTTAGTCCAACAAATGCTGTTTTGTCCAAGATTAAACATAGGAGAGTAATTGCATTCTCAGATATAATTCAAATAAAATAGCTGAGGGAAAAGGTTGCCAGTAAACAGCTCTTAGTCAATGTACATGAAATGAATTTGATTAAAGTCCATTTATCAGTGTGAGTTTAATGATCTTACATGTATCACAAAATAAACTGTCCCCTTCAAGACAGCTGGAATAATGCGAAAATGAGTTACATGAGAAACCCCTTCATGAAGGTGGGCACAGACATAGCACATAAAAACACACAGGTACTACTAGGAAGAAAAGTCCTTTTAGAAGCATCTTCACAGCTACCAGGCAGAAGAAAATTATGCTGGGCTCCTTCCCAAYCATTCCCTGTAGTACATATCCAAAACCAGACCCGACTTCTGAGCACTGAACCTTCTAAGTCACCTGCAGCTTTTTCTACACAATGAGGAAAGAGTGATGAGTCACTTCATCAACTGCTTCAAGGCTATTACGCTTCCTTGGATATTCATTATTGGACTGCATTTTGTAACCAGCTCAAACGCAGTGGATATTAAGATGTCAGCTTACAGAATGCATTCCATATAGTACACATTCCTGATGAGAATTAGTGGTTTCTTTAATGACCAGCTGTAAGCTATCCATATATTATTTCAAAAGAAGAGCAAGTGTGGTAGTCTAAGTAGCTATGCCAAACCTTTAAACAAAGTTCTCATTTGGAGAAGTGAGGAAACTACAACAGAAAAGTAGCACAATGGGAGGTAAAACCAGTAGTTCTCTTCCAGAACCACCTTACTCAGCTCTCCCTTCAGTTATTGCTCAGCAAGAGAGCTCAGTTATTTGAGCATTATTAGTAGTATGAAAGAAGATCTTAAGTTCACACGAATTAACAGAAGTCAGACACAGAAAGTCTTAAACTCCCAAATGTAAAGTCAAAGTGCTAAAAATCAGATTTTTTTACCCAGCAATGTCACTTACAATCATTTAATCAAGCCCATTCCCCATTTTTGAAAACTCTGAAGGCAGTACATTGTAAAACAGCAGCTGAGACACAAGGAACATCTATGAAGAGAAATTAATACCCGTGAAAGACCATTTCCTAGTGCAGATAAAGCTACAGTTGACTGTGTTTGATAAAAATTACAGAGTACTTTGCACCGCCCTACAGTTTTGTTATTTWAATCTCGTTTTAAAGGAGGCGCTCGAACAGTTAGGAGACTTTTCTAAAGACAAGGTTATACAATTTCCATTGGCTTTTTTCAAAGATGGCTAAACTGTTCTTACCAGAACTCTTGCAAGCACTCCACATCTAGGWTACCTTTATGAACTTTGCTAGTCCAGCACCAATGGTGTCACCAAAAACACRGACATGGGAACCACTTTGAAAAGACTTGACTGAATGCCAGAGATTCTTGCCTAATCCAAAGTCTTAACTAGGAATTACATGGAGTAAATCACAATCAACATTAATCTCATTTTTGTGCTACGTTTTATTTCTAATTCTGTTTTTAAAAATCTCTTCTGCTTGGTCAGCTTTTATTAGACCTGTCAATTCTGCACAACTCTGAGCTCAACTTACACACCTCTCCTCACTGCATGAAGGCGATATACACCACTGAGCGCAGCTATAGAGTTATACTCAAAGAGGCAACAAAAGACTGACTGACCCACAGCAGAAATCAAACACAAAAAAGGTAAAAGTGACAGAAAAGTCTGTTAGTACCACCTTATATTTTCCTTATTTGTGGGGCTCTATCAACTATATCACATGCTAACCTCTCCGGGAAATTTCAGCCAACACAGATAGGACAGGGAAAGTATTAAAAACAAGGCAAGATCATYGTGACTAATCAACTGTTTATTACACACACTCAACTCTTAATGGTTTTATAATTTCTCTGTGAGATCCATACTGCTGTATGTACATCAACTACAAATATCTCGGACAATAATTTATACTACCCTTATTAAAAAAAAAAAAAGGAGGACCTGATGATTCTGTAAGATGAAAGAGACTCAAAAACCTAACTGATGTAGACAGCTGTGTTGACATTTAGAAATCTGTCCAAAGAAACTGAAAACAACTCCAGAAAGATGTAGCTTAGATGTTACTTGAATATTCATTATGTATCCAGAACATGATAAATTTTTAAGATCAATATGGGCCAACGAAGATGATCCCATCCACTCTCCTGCTTGCACTGGAAGGTTTCTTGAATACTTTTAGAAATCACATGGTTTCTGAAAACTACAAAAAACAATACAAAAGCAACTTCGAGATTCTGCTGGTACCTGGAAACTCTGTTAATGTGTCCCAGAACAAAACTATTAATCTTTTTCCTTTTGTCTCCTGATGGTCTGTAATGACCCACAAAATTTATCTTTTTCTGGCAACACAGAAGGAAAGCATTCAAAAACAGCTAGTGTCTTCATAGCCTTTCAGCATATTATAAACTGCTTTCACAGGCCCTTTCTTGTAAATAAGTAACACAAGTGTGTAAGAGCTGACAATGTATGTCTTAACGCCCTCAGAAATAGCTTAATACTTCCAGTCAATATCATCTGAAAGCTGCAGCAAACCTCATTTTAGGCAAACACATACATCKTAATTATTCTTGAGAACATTTAAAAGGAAAATCTTCTCAAGTCAATACAATAAAAGCAATCACTTAAGATTGAGAATTGATTTTAAATTAGCAACTTCTTAAAGAAGCACCTTGTAATTATATGTTGAGATGCTGATTGCACCTTTAGTTTACCACACTAAAAATTAATTTTGACGCCAGAATTCTAATTGTTATATTCAAAAACACCAGATGAATCTCCACCAGAATGCATTCAAAACTACTAATAGGTCAAGAGCTTTAAACTGGAAAAACATGCATATGAATACCTAGTTAGAACTGCCCAGTTAAAAAYATGCTCTATAGTTCAGAGATAAACAGCTTGTTCAAGAGGCCTGTAAGCCAGAGGCAGGTCCCTGCTTCACTATGTTTTGAATAGTCTGGCATCAAACAAGATGAATTTAACGTCTTTCGGATTCTTTCTCCCATTACCAATGCCAGCTATAAATCTATTCCAGTATACAAGGCATACTGTTCGATTCTTTAACTCTTTCAGCAACTGTACTGGAGGGTAGTAGCACCGCTCTAACCCTATGCAACCTTCTTAGTCATTTCTTAACATATCCTGATGCAGAAGAGTCTGGAGCTTACAGTACCCATGACTAACAGGGGCTTTTAAGGCAGGAAAAAGGAAAAAAAAAGAAAAAAACAGAAAGAAAAATCATCTTGGTGGGTAGGTTTTCCCCCATAAAAGATTTCTGAGGATCAGACTTCARGAAGTTGGACTGCAGCTTCCCAGCACTATGTATATCCCAGGCTCTCTCAGATCACAATTTTCCTGGCTACCAAACCTCTTCTCGAAACAGACAATGGTATGAAAAACAGTAGGCAGAGAATTTGGGCAAATAAACACCAAGAAAAGGTTAAAAGCATTAATAGTAGGGTTTCTTTAAAGAGTTTTTTTGACCCAGTAAAGGATTGCTTATAAACCAGAACATGACAGAAAAACCTCACTAAGGAGCACATTAACTGGACTCGACAGGAATTCCACATGGCTCAGTACGATTCAACAGTTTTATTGATGGGCAAAGGGGAAACAAAATAACTGACGACTGGATTTGCAGATCACAGAGTCTGATGAACAGTAAGTAACAACGAGGA
The DNA here is from genome assembly GCF_003343005.1 of Rhea americana. Lineage (NCBI taxonomy): Eukaryota > Metazoa > Chordata > Aves > Rheiformes > Rheidae > Rhea > Rhea americana. The sequence continues at coordinate 58,436 of NW_028186714.1, read as the reverse complement.
CGATGTGTTTGTACTGACCAATTTGACCTGTRTAACAGTGACCTGAACCTACTAAAACAAATCAAGTTTAACAGAGCCATATACAAACATACCTACTGAATAGGGCTGCACTTGAGAAGGGAGGGACTAAAGTCAATTAAAACCTCTCCACGCAATGCTGTGGCAAAAGGGCTAAAAACACGACCCAAGGATGTGAAACAAAAGAACAGCAAATGAGAATAAAGTAGTAAGAAAGAAGCTTAWCTCTGAACATTGTACAGATGGGATCTAATTCTAGATACTCCAAGAAAGTCTTCTAGTCAAATTTTGAAGATGTGGAAAATTTTATGACAGCAATATCAATGCATAAGGGCTCGAAAAATGCCTTATAATGGCAGAATTCAAAGATCAGTCTGTTAAAGTTCTCAAAAGAACCTAAGAGTAAGGCATAAATGTTATATGTGCCRTCACATAAAGAAGAGCCAAGGCACTAATGGGTACTTTAGCACAGCAGAAAAGGATGTAATAAGCAGCAATACTAAAGCTGAAAGCGGAAAAATCTACATAGAAAATAATGCGTATCTTTCAGTGCACAAACCACTAGAATGACTTGTAACAGAAATTTAAGTTCACCATCACTTGCTGTCTTCAACAGAAAGATACTGTAGTCAAGCACTAGCTACTGTATTCAAAACAGGGTTAAATGACTGAAATCAAAACGTGTGCAATTTCTAGGTATTCAGAGTAGACATCCTAATATTAACTTCTAGCTTTAAAACTATGAACTGCTAAAATTTCAACTGGATTAATTGCTCATAGAGCTGGTCAAAGACAGAAAGCACCAAGCGTTATCACTCRTTTAAAACTGTATCATATAAAAAGGTATACCAACTGAGGAAATCTTGCTGAGAACTCAGAAAAATGCTTCTGGATCAGATAAACTCCTCAAGCTCTACAACCTCATGTAGTGGTAGATAGGAGAGCTACTTAGAAGGGTTTTTTTAATTTTGTTTTGGAGGGGGCTTAAGGAAGAGGTGACTTAGAGAAGCYGAGATAATCTACACACGGTTTATGAGCCTGTAGCATTGAGAAAGAGTTTTCTTTCCTATTTAGCTAGCCACTGCAATAGGAAACATTGCTGCACGAGAAAACAGAAGCGACATTAAAAAACAGCATGGAAAGGTACAAGTAAAACCAGGAAGCAGCAGCATCTAACCCTAATCTAATGACAAATGAAGATCTCCAAGCAATGTTACTAAATTTTAAAAAATTCTGAGATTAATTCTTTAATAATAAAACAGGCTATGGAGAAGAGCTGTCTCCTTTACTGCAGTCATGGTCTGTTCAAGGATATAAAAATCAAATATGTTTGCCTTAGCCGGCACATAAGAAATGAAAAAAGGTTCAAGCAACTGACAACACAGACTCATTAAAAAGGCAGAATTTAAAACGTCACACTGCTGGCCCAGATGTCCAGTAAGCTGGACTGCATAAGCTGCTTGGGAACAAAACTTATCCCTGCTTCTTGTTTTCCTGACATTCTGCCAATTAAAAAAAAAAGTAATATCCACATGCCATCAACCTTTGACTGAACTTGCTGAAAGTAGCACGACTTGTAGAGTAAAAACCAGCTAATAGCAGCAATGTGCTCGTTTAGCTCTTAGAATACACTTGGAAAAAAATGCCTGTCKTCTTGGCATAAGCAAGACTATGAGAACTGAGTTTCAGGCTGTCCACATTTCAAACAATCTTGGAAAATAAGGCATTTCTGCTTAGTAAAAGTGTTATTCTATTATACTGATTATACAAACTCCTATTAAAAAAAACAAAACAAACGAGACAGAACAGTTTGTGTTCCGTCTGGCTAATGATGCAAGTAAGTGCAATGTATGTAGGAAGAGGAAATTATTGTACACATATACACATATGGCTTGTAATATTTCTGCTTCAACAATGAAAAGGAGAAAGATAAGGAAACATAACATTTTCTCAACATCTGCACGTAACATCAGAGCTCCACAGGACTTCAGTGAACTAGAGACATCCGTAGTATTCATTCCTTGGATTCAGTACAGTTTATCAATAGAAAAAAAATGTATTGCAATGACACAAAATAACACTGTAAAAAATAGATTGAGTTATTGCAATCAAATGTATATACACAGTGTTCAGCAATACTTTCAAAATACTGTATTAAGCATTTTCAACAGGTATTGCTCATAATTACTCCAGTTGCAATGGTTCACAAGTTTGTCTCTGCCAAGGGGAATCAAGCAGACTGTAAAAACAGACAAGTGACAGATCCCCCTGCAGCAGAGCAGTTGCACGATCTTTTAACCAAAGGACTAAGCTTGTCAATGACCCAATCAAATATAACCCTTCATGTAAAGGGAAGGAGAACTGGGGGATTTTTTTTTTTTTTTTTGAGGGGGGGAGAGGGGCAACCATCCAGCACACTTAACTTACCATATCAGAGGCTAAATAAAGGAAAGAAAAGAAAGATCAGTAATGTGCTTCTTTCTTCAGTAGCTAATTTCACTGCAGTCTCCCAGACAGAAACTGCTGTGATGTCCTGGTGAGGGAAAGACCAAATCTTATCAGACAGAGCAAAGCTAAAATGYATTTCACTGGTGCTGCCCTAAAGCTCAACATCTGCAAAATAAAGTGTCAAAAAACAGGTGCTTTCGCTCGAGTTTTTCCAAGCTTTAGGAGTATGAAGCAACAACAGCARAGGACCTACGCCCTTTGTGCAGCTTCTAAAGCTGCACAGCACTACTAAACCAGGACTTTTCTGCAAGCCAATCATACCCAAAAAAGGAGAAAAAAAGCTCATAATCATATTATTGCAGTGATAACCTCTGACTGTACTTCCTTGCTCCTTTGGGAGTTTATACTCTCATATTATCCTTAACTTTGAAGCTCCTTTCACCCTGCTGTAAAGGACTCAGGAATATGTTCAGAGAATATGTAATCTTTCTCCTCCTGCTCTGTACCACGACCTTTATTCTGAAGGATGTCTCACCTCCTTATACTAGTTACTCTCTCCTACAGAATCTTCATTCTCTCCATTACCTTCTCTCTACCTATCACACCATTTTGGCTGCTGTAATTCAGATCTACCACCTCTATAATTTTGCCAGTTCTGAGCTGACCTCCCCCCAACAATTCTCCTCCTCATTCTTAAAACATACTTCAGACCATTAATACCTTCTGCTTCCCCRCTGTTTTAGGCCCTTTCTTTCCTGAACTGATTTCCCTCCAAAGCTGTATATTTCCATTTTCCTCTTCTCCCTAATCTCATTTAGCTCCCATTAGCTAAGCATGCAGGAGAGAATAGCAATCTGCAGCTCCCTCACCTTTAATCCACTTCTGTTKAGCGTATCAGAAACCCAGAAACCTGAATATCGTCTCTGTTGACTCTGCACTGCTAACCTTGTCTCCCCCCTGCCCACATTAGTGCTCAGCTTGCATTCACTCTTGCCAAATTAATCCTCTCAAACCCAGACTCTTTCCAGTTTCTTTCAAGAAAAAGGGCTGATAACATTTAGAGAGAACTCTAGTTTTTCTTTTCCAATTACTCTCTTCCTTTAGCCACTTCACTAATTCCAAGGCATTTGCTTTCTTCCAAACAGCTAAAAGCTTCCTTTGACCCATGCACTTTATTACTGACCTTTTGTTTCTCTTCCTCTCATGGGACTGTACACATCCTTTCACTTCAAGACCATCACAAGCACAGCACCTCAGAACTAAATCTGAGGGATTCCTCTACGGCCTTCCTTACGCTGTCAGCCTCACCCCCTCCATGCTACATCAATCCCCATTTCAACTTGTATAATTTTAGAGCACAATCTCTTCTCCGTCATGCCTACCTAGGTCTCAACAGACTAGCAATAACAAAACAGGTCAAATTCATAGTCATGCTCCTTCAAAACACAGAATTTTTATGTGCTGAAACTTAAGAGTTGCAACTTCTCTGTATTGCATGAAAAAAAGTATTCTTAACACTGAAACAGCCCTACAAATGGAGCCTACATACAAATTTATGACTAATGATCAGAGAAAGAATTTTATTTTTGCTGTAGTTTTGAGATCAGTATTGTATATAGACCATCAAAAACAGTGTGCTACAAGTAAATCTATTTTTACCTGTGCTTAGCCACAGTATAACTTTCACAGTGGACCTGCAAATAAACATTCAAAATAGCAAACTATTTCCTTTATTCCGCACCAGTGTTAGATCTCAAGTAAGACCTCAGTGTAGACATGGAGAAGAGAAAGACAAAAATAGTCTTTGAAAGTAATTTTGATGAATAACTAGAAGGGAAAACAAAAAAGATCAGAAAAGCCGTCCTCCACCAATACACTTCAGGAAAATTATTAGAAAAATTAACTGTCGGGGATCATCRTACCGGTGCCCAGTCTCCCACAAATTTAGTGTGATCTTGGCCAAGTCACCTAGGCCGACTTTCTCCCATGATCGCCTCTTTCATAGCTCATCACTTTCATATGTTCAGTCTTCTGCAACGACTCTGAATTGCTCTGCACTCACTTTCTTCCCACAGGGCCGATTCCCCTTTCCCCTTAAAGGGAGCTTTAACGCACAAAATAAAATGTCTGCTCATCTGCAAATTTTGAGGGAGAAAAGAATGGAGAAGTTATACCATTATAAAGATAATCCCTACCTTTTTAAGATAATCTAAGGSCCTGACAATGAAAACACGACATTTGGCACGGATATAGTCCTAATTAAAAATAGTGCCTTTTCTTAAAGTGAGAGGAAAACACAGTTGTGACTGGGTTATTGTTTCCGAGCATGCTCGGCAGCTTTTAAGATTTCAGCATCGGGTAATGGAGCCCTGTTTCCTTTCTGACATCACTACACATTCTCCCTGCACAAACAGATCAAGGCAATGACACAGTAACAGGTTTTGCTGCTACAATTGGTTTTTTTGAAGCAGGTTGCCCTGCAAACATACCAAACCAAGGACAACAAGAGAAACGCACACCRTGAAGAAGTTGCAGAATATATGATTACAGAGCCTAGCCGTTTCTGGGCTATTATCCTGCAATACCGTAGTTGTTTCAGGTTCCCGTCATCTCCCCTCCCCTCCAAAAAAATAAAAAAATAAATACTAGTAGAAATGTATTTTGAAACTGCAAATTTGGCCCATTCCACTTCCTGAAACAGGAACTTCAGACCATTTCAATATTAACCATGAGGCATTTTTTCGTTTAATGAAATAAACTATGCAAACCATCCACTGTGTTTAGGGTGACATTAGGAAGCCACACTTACGATCCACAGATAAGGTAAATAGTGAAGTTAACCATGTTGACACACAGTCTCCCCGTATGCTTCTAATATAGTTTAATACTCACAAAGTCTGCATCCACTATAACATCCAGAAGGAACAACACAAATGAATTACAACTGGATGTCCTGACTGTTTCAAGATTATATCCTAATGCCACATAAGGTGGAATTATGCAAGCTCCATATATAGAAAAAACAAGAAAACAAAACAAAAATCACTCTCAGCTCCCTCAATGAAAGATGCGAGTTTACGTGAAAAACGCTATTGTGACTTTGGATTCTTGAAATAAGAATGAGCACGTAAGAAATAATCAATAGCTGTTCTCTAGCTGTGTTTATTCCCACTCTCTTTGTTTTTCCTTGTAACCTCAAGACTCTCTCAGACTCAAGTCAGAAAACAAAATGTCATTGTTTAAGCTTAATGAGTCAACATTAATTTCACAGTTTATTTAAATCCACTTTCAAACACCGATAGTAGCATTAGTAAAGTAGAAACATTGTGGTTTTTTTTTTTAATAGAAGGAAAATGAAATTTCCACACAGGCTATGGGATATTATCCCGTGCTGAAAACGGCTGGAGGAAYGGCAGAGACTTCTTCGTAGGGTATTTGCGGCTCTATTTGGGGAAAGCACGCTGTGAGAAAGCAGGAAACACTTCAAAAGCAGGTGAAAACAGCGGCGAGGCAGCAGTGCGAGCAGTATCCCACCGGGGACCGCGCTCCTCCACCGCCTCCGCCGTTGCGCGCCGTAAAAATAACCGGGGAAAAGCCCCGCTCTTCGCTTTAGGAGGCGAAGAAAGGACCACAGCGGGGCGAGCCGCCCCCGGCCCCGGGGGGCGCGCAGCCCTGCCGCAGACCC